>NC_092735.1:10701017-11032645 GCF_047496885.1 Scyliorhinus torazame | reverse complement strand
GCTGCAGCATCCCGAACTTCACCTTCCTTTTATGCAACACCTCTTTGGCTCGGTTGAAGCTCGCCCTCCTTCTCGCCACCTCCGCACTCCAATCCTGGTATACCCGTACCACTGCATTCTCCCATCTGCTACTCCGCACCTTTTTAGCCCATCTCAGGACCTCTTCTCTATCCTTAAGGCGGTAATATCGCACGATTATCGCCCTGGGTGGTTCTCCCGCTTTTGGTCTTCTCGCCGGAATCCGATTTGCCCACTCCACCTTCAAGGGGCCCGTAGGGGCCTCAGCATCCATCAGTGAGCTCAGCATCGTACTTGCGTACGCTCCACAGTCCACTCCTTCCACACCCTCAGGGAGACCCAGTATCCGAAGGTTCTTCCTTCGCGCTCCATTTTCTAGGGCTTCGATCCTTTCAGTACACTTTTTATGAAGTGCCTCGTGCGTCTGTGTCTTAACCGCCAGGCCCAGGATCTCGTCCTCAATATCTGTCACCTTCTGCTCCACCACGCGGAGCTCTGTCTCCTGGGTCTTTAATGTCTCCTTGAGCCCCTCAATTGCCTGTAGCAACGGGGTCAGCACCTCCCTCTTCAGCAGCTCCACGCACCGTCTCACAATTTCATCCTGCTCAGGCCCCCATGTCGCCTGCGCTTTCTCCGCCGCCATCTTGTACTTCTCTCTTTCTGACCCTTTGGTCGACGATTCCTTGCGCTGCAGCCGCCGCCGCCGGTTTTTTCCTCCTTCGTTTGGGGGGGACTCCCTTCTCACACACCCCACACCGGGTTGCGTCGTCGAAAAATTCCCCGTTGGGGCTCTTAAAAGAGCCCGAAGGTCCGTCGGAGCTGGAGCCGCCGAAACCTGCGGCTAGCTCGGCATCACCGCAACCGGAAGTCCCTTCAGTGGCCTTGATGAGGTCTTTTCACAGTTGTTCCCTCTGCTGCTAGAATTCACTTTTGACACACGCCCTCAGGTCAGCTTGCAGCTTTAAGCTTGCCCTTCCCCCGCCTGCATGCTGGAAGAGGCCCTGTTTATCCTGCAGTTGCAGCCAAATCTTTTACTGTTTCTGCCGTGTCTGGCAACCCAGAGACATACCCTTCCTGGGGGACACTGTCGGGGGAATATTGCAGCCTTCTTCCCACACCGGGAAATGTCAAACAAATGCCGTGGGGGCCCTGTAACGAGCCCAAAAGTCCGCTCCAAGCAGGAGCTGCCGAATATACGACCTAGCTCTGCATAGCCGCAACCGGACGTCCCAATTTAAATTAAATTAATAACATTCGGGAATGGAATAACAGTGACCATGCAACTACCAGATTGTCGTTAAAAATCCATCTGATTCACTAATGTCCTTTTAGGGAAGAAAATTTGCCATCCTTACCTGGTCCAGTTTACCTGCGACTCTAGAATCACTGCAGCGTGATTAACTGCCCGCTGAAATGTCCTAGCAAGTCATTCAGTTCAAAGGGAAATAAGGGCCACAACAAATGTCTTGCCAGTGCACCCTCATCCCATGAAAGAATATTTTTTTATAAACCTTTGGTTCATCTATCAATGAAGTAAAGTTGTCGTAGTCCCAGATGACCATAGGCTGCTTTCCCCTTTGAGGGGGAAGAGCTGACTGGTGATGATCTAACCTGAGGATCACCACACCTCATGCGAGGGGCAAGGTTATGGCCCTGCCCGAGCACATTTCAAATTTACCCTGATTTCCATTTTATTGATGTCTGGTATACTTGTTAGCCAGGTAGTGACTGATAGAATTGGAGTCTAATCTTTACACATAGCTATCATTTACAGAGGCGCACATTACAAACACACATCTTCAGACTATATGAGCAAAAGTGAATCCTCTGTGAATGTCCAGCACCTGACTATAATTAAGCAGTCAATTAAAAAACAATTAAAAGTAACAGTCTAGTTTGTCCTGGGAACCTATTACTTGTTCCACCATCTGTGTCAGTAATTAGTTCCACATACATGATACTGTTTAACATTCTCCTGAGAGTGGCACGGTGGCTCAGTGGTTAGCACTGCAGCCTCAATCCGCCGAGGACCCAGGTTCAATCCCGGCCCTGGCTCACTGTCCGTGTTGAGTTTGCACATTTTCCCCGTGTCCGCTTGGATCTCACCCCCACAACCCAAAGATGTACAGGATAGCTTGGTTGGCCACTTAATTTGAAAATTGCCCCTTAATTTGAAAAGGGAGAATTGGGTACTTTAAATTTAAAAGAAGTTTTTTAAAAAAAAGTATTAAAAAGACATTCCTCTCGTGTGTCATTTCTGTTGTTCTTTATTTGTAAGTGTGACCTCTTGTTAATGCAGTCGAATCAACAGATGAATGTAATTTACTGTAATGTAAATTTGCAATCTACATGCTAACCTGCATCTAAAGTTAATTTTTTAGGCATTTATCCAAAATGTTCCTGATGGTCAGCACCGGAATTTTCATAATACCTGTTGCATAGTATTTGCTTTTAGCATGCCTGTGCCTGGTCTTCCCAGGAAAGCCACTGCAACGACCATTGAGAAGGGCATTCCAAGAGCTCAATTTTTTTTTGTGAATTGAGAGGTTTAATTTAGGACCAGAAGCAAAGCTTGTTGACAGTGCTTTGTTTCACACAGCTTTAGACAAAAACTTGTCTGGTTTTACAGTGTACCCAGTTAAAATGGCTAACTCCCGATTTAGAATGGCTAACTCCCGATTTAAAATGGCTAACGGCAAAGGCTGATGGGAAAGTCAGCCAACAGGACACAAACAAGCAGCTGCGGGTTGAGTGTGTATTTACCTCTGGAAAGTGCCAGACAAGATCGATACCGGCAACCATCAGCATAACAAAACACCAGCCATCTGCATACTAATGAGCAATCCCCGGGAACAATGAGTAACATTTAGATACATAAAGCCAACCCAGACTCGTCGGCGCCAGCAGGAGCCTACACAAAGGGAGGTGAACGACCACCTCAAGACCGCCCATCGATCAAGGAATCGCTCCAGCATTGGAGAAAATCGAACCAAGTGATTGGGACAAAGTCCAATCACTTGGAACCAGGTACAGGGTACGCCCCGAAAGGCGGGAAGCCCCTGGGGACTATAAGAATAGAGGCCAAGTTCAAATTGGCCCTCTGCTTCTCTTCTGGACCGGGTCACTCAGCAACGCGAACCATCCCTTGACAGTGACCGGTCCAGCCATCGCTGAAATCCAGTAAGTCTTACTTCAACGATCGCTACGAGATAGGTGCTCCTAGCTACCAATGTGTACCAACTTCGAATCCCGCAGGCTCAGAACCCGAACGAAAGGCCATTCGTTTCCCTGACCTGGTGGGCCAGTTCCGAGTTAAGTTAAGCCAATGCCTGCTAGTCGTAGAAGTAGCTTAGACGTAGAATTTATGCATGAGTAGTGATTACTGTGTATAATAAATGTGCTTTGATTTAAATCTTACTAAGCGGTGTATTGGATTATTGATCATTACTCGGACTTGAACCACGTGGCGGTATCAGAAAGATACCTGGCGACTCAAGAGCAAAGGTGATAAAACAGAGCAATTAAACTAAGGCAAAAGTTAGCAACAACAGGCTCCAGAGACTATTACATCTTGGCAAAGAATATATCTGTTGATAAACATTAAGACTATCATTCAAAATTGCAACAAGGAGAGTCCAGTCCTTGTTCTCACATGTAACCTTGAAGCTAAATTAATTTAAGGTTGCCAGATGACTTGAGAGTAACAGCTGAGTTTATGACAGCTGTGCTTTTAAGTAGCATACGCATGCACTGACACAAATAGAAGATTCATAAAAAGGTAGTCAAGTACATTTTCTCACACCATTTCACATTGCAGGCCAACTCCTCCCTTTCTGTTGGATGGAGCATAAGTAAGCCATCCAGGAAGTTGGCCTCCTTCCTATTGTTCTAATGTGCAGCATATTACAGAAAATGAGAGAAGTGGGACCAAAGGAGATTCTGGTATTCTAGCTGTTTGGATCAAATTTGGTGAAATTTTGATCCATAATATGCATATTTTAAATTCAGAGAATAGCAGAACATAAAGGACGCCATTTGACCCATCATGTTTGTGCCAGCTCTCTGAAAGAGTCAGTCAGTTAGTCCCACTCCCCTGCTTTTTCCCCATAGCCCTGCATTTTTTTTTCCTTTTCAGGTTTAACGCCAATTTCATTTTGAAGGGTGTCATTGCAGCTGTTTCCATAACCCCAGATCATTTGCCATATTGAAAAAAGTTGCCTCATCTCCCCTGTCTTTTAGCTGGTTATCTTGTATCTGTGTCCTCTGCTTACTGAACCTACTGCTAGTGAAAACCAATTCTCCCTGCTGAAAACCCCTCAATTTCGTGCACGTCTATTAAAACTCCCATTAATCTTTGCTTTAAGAAGAACACCAGTTTCAGCGCCTCCGTATAACTAAATTTCTTCATCCCTGGTACCATTCTGGTAAATCTCCTTTGTGCACACTCCAATCAGTTTTAAGGTATGGTACCCAGAATTTGAATAGCTGAGGCCTAGCCAGTATTTATAAAGATTTGCTTTTGTTTCCTTGCTTTTGAACTCAATGCTTCTGTTTGTAAAGCCCAAGAACCCATGTGTTTTGAAACAACTTTACCAATTTGTCTTTCCATCTGCAAATTGACTGTATACTGCAATTCAAAACTTGTGTAATAAAGATTCTCTTAGTGCTCAGTCAAGAGAGTTTGTATGGATTATCATCAATGCAGATATTCAATGTAGTTTGTGAGTTTATAATACTAAAGCTTAGAACAAAGAGTTTTTTAAAAATTGACTTGCAGGACATATTTGTGGTTTACTGGGTTATCCTGCGATATAGTGTGGGGATGCAGTTGAGTAAAGAGCACAACAACTGAATTAAGATTTCGGAAATAAGTTTTATGCAGTTTTACTAATTGCATTTTGAATTGAAGGACATTTGGAAGAAATATATTTTCCCTGGAGGTAATGATGTACATTGGTACAAGGGAACAGGAGTCAAACATCTAGCCCCTTGAGCCATTCAAACCCATATTCCCGATTAACACAATTCTATCAATCTCAAATTGAACATTAATAAACTACCCACCATCAACTTTTTTTTCAGAAAGAGTTCCAGACTTCTTCCATCGTCTGCTTGTAGAAGTGTTTCTGAACTTTATTACTAAAACGGGTAACTCTATTTTTTCAGGCAATGTCCCTTCGTCTTAAATTCCCCAATCAGAATGGTTTCTGTCTGTCTACCTACCATTCCCTAAAATATCTTTAATGCATTGATGAAATCCTCAATCCACCAAATTCCAGGCTTTCCATCCCAAATTTGTAATCTCTTTTAATATTCACCCCATTGAATCTAGGTGCTGACAAAAAAAAAAAACAAATCTATACTAATCCCACTTCCCATCAAGCCTGTGCCGACAAAAAAAACACAAATCTACACTAATCCCACTTCCCATCACTTGGCCCATAGCCTTGAATGTTATGGCATTTCAAGTGCTCATCCAAGTACTTTTTAAAGATTGTGGGGCTTCTGCCTCAACTACCCTCGGTGTATTCCAGGTTCTCACCATCCTCTGGGTGTATGTTATTGCCCCTCAAATCCCCTCTAAACCTCCAGCTTTCACCTTAAAATCAAGCTCTCTTGTTGAGACAATTCATTTGCCACATTTTTGCCCATTTGCTTAATCTATTAATATCATTGTAATTTCATGCATTTCTTACAATGCCCACCTATCTTTTTCATCGAAAAATTGGATATGAGGCTCTCTATCCATTGTTGCCTAGATAAATGTTCACGCACCATTTGGCTGTTAATCTGGTCACCTTGGCCAAGTGGTATTTCTCCATGAGCCATCTCAGACCAGTTTATTCCCAAATATACTTGGCCCCAGACCCGTTGGACTGACAAACTGGATTAATTATGAAGCATTTTGCCTTCAATTCCATGGGATGTTTATTTCTTTTGGATCATTTAGTATTTCTCAAAGATGAATTGATAGTACTGTCAAATATACCCAAAGATGTGTTTTTAATTAAGGGTCAGTACTGCAGTCAACTTAATTCTGTTCCATATTTCACTATAATGCCTTTTCACTGGACGAGGTTAAAGGAGCTATTAAAATTTAAATTTATTTCATTACAGCGGAGAGTCTGGTGCTGGTAAGACAGAAAACACCAAGAAAGTGATTCAGTACCTAGCTCATGTTGCTTCATCGCATAAATCTAGAAAGGAACAAGTAAGTGTATTTTGTCTTGTATGCTACTCAATATTATTCATGAAAGTCACAGTCACGGGTCATTATATATAACAAAGTTTTAAAATTTGTATGAAATTCGTTTGAAACACAATACTAAACATTGCGATCTGTCTGTATAATGATTGTAGTTGCCCTGTTTCTTTTAAAATTTATCCTACTTAAATTGTAATTTGAATCTATTGTAGCGTAACATTTCATACTGCCTTTCAGGCTGTTAAATCCCTTTAACAAAGTAAATGCTTGAAGAATTCTTACAGATTTTTGCATGCTATTGATAACACTTTCCCCCTTCAACATTTGCAGCAGTCTACGGTGTTAGCATACGTGAGTGGGTTATTATAATTTGATTCGCATATCCTGCACTTTTTATGCGTTATATACAGATCTGATAGCTGTTTGGGGAGTGGTGAAGCTTTAATTGGTTTTTGAAATTATGATTTCTGGATTAACAGGATCTCTTTTCCAGGATGTGTAACTGCTCCCTGATTGAGTAAACTGTTGACATTGGAAAAATGTGACACACAGTTTGTTCCTTTTAATGTGTATTTTCTGCTGAAGCAGTGGATCTAGGTAAAATGGGAATGATGAAAATATTTAATGCAGGTCAAATTCTGCAGTGATTGACCACCTAAAAATTGTGCGAGATCTAATCTGGTGTCCAGTTACTATAAACCTATTGTATCAGGAGCTGAAAATGACGTCTGAATAAAATCATTTTGCTTAGTCCAATTTTAAATCCAGTTCTCATTAATATTGGCATCATGATTGGTTCTGGAAGTCACTACAATAATAGACACCTACAATTTCAAAAGCCTGGTCATTTTGCTGGGCAAAACGTCCAGGTGTTTAGGTGGTTTTGGGGAGCAAGTTACAGCTCAGATCTGTATATTGTTTATGTTGCATGCTTTGGGTGTAAAGGTGGTGTAAATGTATCCTGAAACTTGTTAGAATTGGAGATGATTGTTTATAACAGGACATTTAATAACTCAAATGGAAATCTGCCTATCCTGAGAGTATCTAACCCTTTCCAGTCCAGAAACTGATCGGCAGCTCCCTGGCGCCCAGATTTCGAAACCATCATGATGCTATAACCTCCATACGGTTTGAAACTATGGAAGCCGCTTTGTGGAATTATGAGGAAACAAAAGTGTGTTTGTCTAGAAATTAGTCATTTTTCCACCTAATGTAAATGCCGTTCCTCAGCTTGTAACTTAAGCGGTTTTAATTGTTTAAATTGTAATACCGTGATATAAATATGGATGTTAGGTCAGTCAATTAATATATCTGTGGGCACCAAATGAAAAAGTTTGTTAGAAAACATCTTCCCTTTTTGAAAAGAAATTCCAGCAAATTGCTATTTTAGCTTTTGGTGCCACTGCCGTCAAATTATCTATTTACCTTTAGAGGCACCGATAGTGCCTTCTGGTCAGGAAAGGGTTATTTTTTCCTCATTTTAGTTGGGAAATAAGAATGTGGGCACCTCCAGTGTAAATCCTTCAAATCACTTGGTTTGTCAATCCAATTGATACTAATTCAATCATGCTAAAATTCAAATTTATATTGGCCGACTACCTTTCAATTGCTCCAAGTCATTGTTCACTAATTAGCTCCCAATCAGTGTTCTATTTGAGCACCAGCTCAATGCAATGAAGGACTACAGTGTTTCAGTTTTCTGCCAGAGGTTTCATTGGTCCCCCACAGAATTTTCAAAACAGAAATTAGAATTTTTAAACAATTCCTTAACTGTCATAACTCTTCAGTTTTTAATTCCACTCCTCCAAAGAAATAGAAATGGTTAAGTATTTAGATGTTAATTAAAATTTGTGGGCCCTTGTCAGGCTGGGTTTTTTCCTATCATGAACACCAGTCTTGCTACACAGATATGTGTAATGACTTGTCCAAAATACAACTTTGTGGCACTCCTAACTACGCCCTAACTACGCGCTGTGTTAGTCATGTGCATATCTTTATGTAAAGCTCAAGTCTCATTCTTGCATTGTAGAGCTGCAAAGGTCCTCCGACCCTCAATTGATACACTTACCAATTCAGATGAAGTAATTCTGTTGTGTGGAAAATGATTTTCCATTTGAACCCCAATAGTTTTAATTAACAATATATGGCATTATTTGCTATCAAACATCAATTTCATTTGTCCAAATTTATTCCACTGAAACAAAAAATTGGATTGGCTTTAGGCTTATTTAGAAGAGGCTACTTTACAGCTCTATTAGATTGAGCAGTTTCCATGTCTTGCTTGTCACCTGCCTAATTTAGCACTAATGCTAAAGAAAGCTACTGATCTATTTCTAACAGTGTTATAAAAGACAAAATTGATCGTGAGTCACAATGTGTTTTTCAGTGCAGAAATAATGTGAAGAATGGCATGGTTCAAATTTAAGGGGCTGTGTTGGTTTCTTAGTGTGGGAACCCATGTTGAAACCCAAGGTCATCTTTGTAATCTTCCATTTACCCACTTCTAAAAGTCTCTTAAATGGCAATTGGATGGTGTATTCAAGGTAATTGCGTGAAGACAAGGTAATTGCGTGAAGACAAGCATCCCATGTTGTGAAGAGACTGCCAAGATTTTCCTTGATATCTATCGAGCAAGTATCATTAGTGCCCCATTTGATGAAGCTTTTAAGTGTATCTCAACTTGCCCATTTTGAATGGAAGTCTAAGAACTTGTTTGCATTTGTTCTCAAACTCAGACTGTGGATATGTATATGCTGAATTATTGAGAACAAATATTCTCTGGAGCCAGATTAAACTTGTATCAACATTTTGCCAGTTGCAAAAATCTCATTGTGTTTGCTTGTTTCAAGTGAGTATTTCCCTTGCTAAGACGAGTGAATATTAAATTACAGTGTGCTTAGTGGACATGTGGTGTCTTTAAATGTGATATTGGTGTGGTATGTTTGGTGCCATTGTTTCTAGTGGTGACTTTTTCAAAAAAATGCCAGTGCTATATGTGTGCATGAATTGTCAAAAGGGGTGGTGGTGAGTAAAAGCCCTGCAGGTCTTTCAAGTAATTGGACAGAGCTTTGGACCTTGATGTTACAAGTATCTGAATAAAATTGTGTAGATTTGTCATGAGGGACAAAATCTTTTTGAACTCATTAAACAATACAAAGTAACTCCATTTTGTTTTGACGTAGAATAAGCCTTGGTGCATGCCTGTCGTGTCGTACAAGGCAGAACCTTGCTGCTCAACAATGAATTCTGTTCACGTTTTGTTCTAACCCATCTTATCAGGCCCCTGATCAACATGCTTTAATCTTGGACATTGCCCTTGCAGAGCAACCTGCTGGAAGGGAGGAGATCTTTAAGATTATTTCTTGTGGCAGGAAATTGGCTCATGTCTATTTGTGACCATCTAGTCTTTATTAGTTTAGCGTCTCCCTGTCCCTTCATTCCCCAATAACGGCAGTGCCACATTGGAATCCTTGTCTTGAAGAAATTATTGGCTTGTTGTTTCAAATTAATTGATGTTTGTGCAGTCTACAGTTAGTGTTGTTATGAATAAGAATTTTAAAAAACTTTTTCCAGATGGGCTCTCTGAGGAAAATTACTCTATTTATCAGATAAATATGTTTGCGTTCCATTTCAGAGTGACCAAAAGCATACATTTGTACCCTCATGGCAGCCAGCTGTGATTTGTAAAGTCTTTCATGTTGCATCAAAGTCTTCTACAGATCTGTAAACAATACTTCAAAGTCCTCACAATTCTCTATCAAGTTCTGTTTGCAAAGCAGATATTCCACTAACTAATCTAAGTACTGCTGTGATTACAGGGAGAGCTTGAGAGGCAACTGCTCCAAGCCAACCCTATCCTCGAAGCCTTCGGCAATGCAAAAACTGTGAAAAATGACAACTCTTCCCGATTTGTGAGTAATGAAAATTGTTATGATGCCTGTTAAAACTAGTGAACTGCAGTATGTCCATGGATTTTTGAAAAAAAAATTAAAAAATCCTGGGATATGGGTGTCGCTGGCAAGGTCAGCATTTGCTGACCATCCCGTTTGTCCATGAACAGCATGTCTTGCTCGGCATTTCGGAAGGCTGCTTAAATGTCACCCACATTGGTGTGATCTGGAGTCACAGATTAGGTAGATGGCAGATTTTCTTCCCTAAAGAAAATAGTGAATCAGATGGGTTTTCACAACTTGTCGCAATCACCATTACTGGGAATAACTTCAATTAGAAAAATGTATTAAGAACAAAGAATAGTACAGCACAGGAACAAGCCTTTTGGCCTTCCAAGCCTGCGCCGACCACGTGCCTATCTAGACCAACTGCTTGTATCCTTCCATACCCTGTCTGTTCATGTGTCTTTCAAGATAAGTCTTGTGACAAGATAAGAACATCGCAAACGTATCTGCCTCAATCACCTCACTTGGCAATGCATTCATGGTCACCACCACCCTCTGTGTAAAAAAAAAAAAAAGAAAAAGAACAAACAACAACTTCCCCGCACATCTCTACTGAACCTATCCCCCTCCCCTTGAAACTTGTGCCCCCTTGTAATTGTCATTTCCGCCCTGGGAAAAAGCCTCTAACTGTTCACCCTATCTATACCCCTCACAACAATCCCAGTTTATTCAATCTCTCCTCCTAGCTAATACCCTCCATACCAGGCAATATCCTGGTAAACCTTTTCTGTACTCTCTCCAAAGCCTCCACATCCTTCTAGTAGTGCGGTGACCAGAATTGGACACCGTATTCCAGATGTGGCCGAACCAACGTTCTATATAACTAACAGAATTTGTGAACTTTTATACTCGATGCCCCGTCCTATGAAGGCAAGCATGCTATATACTTTCTTTACCACCATTTCCACCTGTGCAGCCACTTTTAAGAATCCGTGGACCTGCATGCCCAGATCTCTGTGTCTCTATGCTCCTGATGGTTCTGCCATTTATTTTATAGCTCCCACCTGAATTGGATCTGTCAAAATGCATCACCTCGCATTTATCCACGTTAAATTCCGTCTGCCAATTCTCCACCCAATTTTGCAGCCTATCTGTAACCTGCTGTATTCTCTGACAATCTTCATAACTATCCACAACTCCTACAATCTTGGTATCATCCACAAACTTGCTAATCAGACCAGCTACCTTTTCTTCCAAGTCATTTATATACATTACAAACAGCAGAGGTACCAGTACCGATGCCTGCGGAACACCACTAGTTACAGACCTCCATTCGGAAAAACAGCTTCCACTGCTATCCTCTGTCATCTTTGGCCAAGCCAGTTCTGAATCCATCTAGCTAGTTCACCCCTGACCCCATGTGATTTAATCTTTTCCACCAGCCTGCCTTGAGAGACCTTGACAAATGCTTCACTAAAGTCGAAGTAGTCAACATCCACAACCCTCCCCATATCAATCATTTTTGTCACCACCTCTCAAAACTCAATGAAATTAGTGAGACATGACCTCCCTCATACAAAACCATGCAGTCTGTTGCTATTAAGACCATTCACTTCCAAATGTGCATAGATCCTATCTCTGAGAATCTTTTACAGCAATTTCACTATCACTGACGTCAAGCTCTCTGGCCTATAATTACTCGGGTTATCCTTGCTACCCTTCTTAAATAACGGGACAACATTGGCTATCCTCCAATCCTCTGGGACCTCACCTAGGGCCAACGAGGAAACAAAGATTTCTGTTAGAGGCTCAGCAATTTCATCTCTAGTCTCCCTCGGTAATCTGGGATATAGGCCATCTGGCCCTGGGGATTTGTCTACCCTTAATGTTTTTTACCACACCTCAAACTACTTCCCTCGCAATAACTACTTCTAAGTTTACATATCCCTCTGAGACATCACCAATCAAAGTGTCCCTCTCCTTTGTGAATACTGATGCAAAATACTCATTTAGGATCTCACCTACTTCCTTTGGTTCTACGGATAATTTCCCTCCTTTGTTCGTTCTTGAGTAGACCCACAAACTTATTGATTGAATTTAAGTTCCTGTGGTGAGCCTTTGGATTACTTGTCCAATAACATCATTAAGCCACCAAGTTCCTTAAGTCAAGCGTCTAATTGATTAATTTATATGATTGGTTGTCTAATTTTGTGGCTTTGGGTTCCAAAGCATCCTTTGCCACAAATGTTTTGAATGAAATATGTTGATGAAACTGAGCCTACAGTTGCTCCTTGAAGTTTAGAGCAACAAAATAATTTATCAACGAGTCTATTTTCTTCCAAGTGTTTAACTTGTAATTTTGTTTTACTTTTTAATGCACAGGGTAAATTTATTCGAATCAACTTTGATGTGAATGGCTACATTGTCGGAGCCAATATTGAAACTTGTATCCTTTACTGCCATGAAAAACCACAAAAGCATTCTTCACTGCGCAGACTTGCCTTAACAGAGTTACTTATGATGGAATGTGAACATGTTAATGCATTGCCCAGGATAACAGTTTTGGTATTGTGAAATTTGACGTGCCTTTGCTCGTCTAGGGTTTTAAGTTTTATTGTCCGCCCCGATCAATATAGAGGCAACTGACATTTTGAAATGTTGGTATGGAATGTGTTCCTTGCTCCTGCAGAGATTTTTGGGTTACCCATTGGTACCATTTGGGTAGATCATAGAAAAAGAGGGTGTTAGTGGTAAAAGCAGAAAAACATCCATTTTAGTAGCTACATTTGTCATTTTGGCACCATATTGCTGGAAAATCTAATCTTTACTTAACATCAAAAAGTATATCTCGAATTTAAAAAAAAAAAGAGCTAGCTTTTGGAGAGGCAAAAGGCAAGAATTTATGAAAAATTATGAAAAAAAGTCACTTAGATGGTGGAAGATCTCAATGAACTTGAATGGATGTGGGAACACAAGAAAAGGAAATTGATCCGCGATTGTAACCAACTACCATGACGAATAGGAGAAAATTGATAGTTATTAAATGCATCAGGAAAAGAGTTCAGTAGTTGCAGGCGATTTTAATTATGTAAAATTGAAGAATGGAATACAAGGGCAAAAAGTCAGTTCGGGAAACAGGGCTGATGATATTTGATGAATGAAGCATGTTTTTTGTTCTGCACTTCATTAGCTTGCATTGTTTTGTGGAACACACGTCCCCCAAAGCAATAAATACAAAGAGGTTTGAAGCCTTTGAAATTAATGAAATTATTTCCTGCTTCAAGATTTAAAGAAAAGTGTTAAGATTAGGAAAATTGTCCAATCTGACCCTAGAATTGGGACGCAAATAACCGTTACACCCATTTTTTCAATAATTTGTCCATCTAAATTATGTCCCTGTAGATCTTGGGGAATAAATTGCTTACCTTGGTTTAAAACTTGACCCCCCCCCCCCCCAAAGGTAGAATTTGCATATTAACCTCAAACTCTGACAAATCTAAATTAAACTCCACTTTGCTACCCTTTTTAACTTTTGTTGATAATCATCTACTGTGAGCCTCTTTAACCACCAACTACCAGATCTGTTGGAAAAGTCTCGTGCCATACGTCAAGCCAAAGATGAACGCACCTTCCATATATTTTACTACCTACTTTCTGGTGCTGGCGAACACTTGAAAAGTAAGCCTGCATGCTGAATTATTTCACAGGAAAGATACGTATGAGGAGAAGGGTGAATGACCAATCTTCGTTTAAATCGGTTTGAAGGATTTGCATCATAACATCAAAATATTTATTAAATAGGCTTTTATCTTTACTATCTCACCCATAAATTGATTACATGTATTTATCATTTTTTGAATGATCAAAATTTTCCTCATTGCAATCTTTACATTTACAACCATTCATGAGTTTAAATCAATTTCCTTCTGCAATGTTCCAGATCTGTATTTTCTATATTGCTTCTGGAAGTACCCCAAGATCACCCCATTATTGTTTTCTTTCAAGGTGATCTCTTTGCAATCTTTCACCAGAGCACTATATAATTTGAGTGTGGAATCATGTTATAACACAGTGGAAAGCCAATGTGACCCATGTGTTCGGGCTGGCTCTCTGCAAGAGCAAATCCGTTAGTCCAACTGTCTGCCTTTCCCCCCAGAGCCCTGAAAATCTTTTCATTTCAGAAAATGATCCAATTCCTTTTTGAAAGCCACGATTGAATCTGCCGCATTCTGGGCCAGTGCGTTCCAGATCCTAACCAGTTCCTTGTCAGTTTTCAAGCACCAAGTGGCAGAGGAAGTATACCTGCAGCAGACAATGGAAACGAGGATTGATCTTCAACAATTACAGAGTCTGTTGTGCCTCCACACATGACTGCCCTGACTGAAAATTGGAATTTTGGGTCATCTGCAAGGCCCGTGGGTACATCTGTGCCAAGGCTCAAAGTGAAAGGGGGGGGGGGGGGGGGGGGTCAGACTGCAGCCATAAAATTATTTTGGAGCTGGGAAGTACATGCTTCTGCTCCTCCCAGCTCCATATCAGTTTTTTTTTAAAAGGTGTATTAAATTTAATTTGTCCTCTTACACATTTTGACTTAAATCATTTGAAATCATTGAGTTGCTTTCTTAGATTCTACCCCCTCTTGGTTAGCTTGGTGTTTGCAAAATTAACCAGTTTGCTTTGGGCGGCTCAGGATTCTCCATCGCGATATGGGCCGCCACATCCAAGCCCGGGTCTGCTGCCTTGCCTCCTGCAGAGCTTCGCAGGCTTACTGGCTCCGTTGAAGGGTTACCCCCTGTAATCTTCTTCCCACCAACCTTCTTCATAGATTTCAACATATTATCGCTGACAAATTCCTTATTCCATGTGATGCGCCAGTTTTGATGAGAGTGGGAATGAGAAACATATCAGCCTGATTGAATGGCGGAGCAGACTCAATGGGCCGAATGGGCTAATTCTGCTCCTATGTTTTATGGTCTTAAAATCCCCAGGAATCCAGGTTTAAAAAATCCAAAAAGACCATGGTTTGAGCCATGTGCGGCCTTCTCCCACCTGTCACCACCGGAGCTCCCATCAGGCCGTTAAAGATTCTCAACCATAATTGTGCAATAGATGTGTTTCACTATATTAGTACACTGACTATGCCTCAAATCCTTAATTGACTGTAAAGCATCATTGTATGTCCTGAACTTGTGAAAAACTATATACAAATTTGCCCATTTTCTTCAATGCTAATGTATGAAATGTCTTTGATTGCAGCTGATCTGTTGTTAGAGGGTTACAATAACTACAAATTTCTCTCTAATGGTCACGTTACCATTCCTGGACAACAAGACAAGGATTTGTTTCAGGAAACAATGGAGGCATTCCGAATCATGGGAATTCCTGATGATGAACTAATTGGTATGCTTTGACGAGTAGCAACAAATCGTTTGATATTGCATGTATACACTTCAGATTCATAGTGGTAACTTAAGAGGTCCCCACAATCCATTTAAAAATGCTGTAAGCTTCTCCCCAGTTCCCCAATTTGCTAGCTTTTAGTAACTAAGTCTTGAAGTTAGTACATACTCTGATTTCAAATCAATTAGCTTATCTGGCACCTGAATCTTTTCCACATTGAGATTTTTGTGATAAATAATCTAAAAATCTACTTTGATTACTTTATTTGGCAGGAAATGGCTCCAGTTCTGATGATATAAAAGCATAGGCTGTAGTTGTCATTAGCAAATGTTGAAAAACCCCCCAATGTTTTTAGTATCCAAGAAGCAGTTCAAGCTCAAATTGCTACGTTTTTGCTTTCCAATATATGTGTCAATATTTGAATGAGTGAAATAAGTTCATGCAGTAGAATATTCATTGTTACATTGCCACTGGACATATATTGAATTTCGAATCCATAGAATGCCTAAAGCGCAGAAGGAGGCTATTCGGCCCATCGTGTCTGCGGCAATTCTCCGAAAGAGCACCCAATCTAATGTCCCGCCCTATTCCTGTAACCCCACCTAACCTTTGGACACTTGGGGGAAATTTAGCGTGGCCATCCACCTAACCTGTACATCATTGGACTGTGGGAGGAAACTGGAGCACCCAGAGGAAATGCGTGGAGAATGTGAAAACTCCACACAGTCACCCGATGTCAGAATCGTACCTGGGTCCCTGTAACGCAGCAGTGCTAACCACTGTGCCGCCCTATTGGCTTAAATACTTTATTCCACTTCTGAGGTGGCGGAGAGGAGAAGCTGGGGTGACTGAACAGAGGATCAGTCCTTATAAAGCAAACAAATCTGTGGCCTTGTTTGAAATGGTTACATCTACTGATCTATAAATATGTTTTTTTTAAATAAACATTTTATTGAGGTATTTTTGGTTATAGTGACACCAACAAAATAAACAATATACATGAAACCATAAACATAGTGCAAAAGCCATTTACCTCTCGTACAAGTCCCACCCTTATTGACCCCCTACTCTAATCTAAACTACCCCCCCCTGCTGACGGTTAATTTCCAGCAAAGAAGTCGACGAACGGTTGCCACCTCCGGGTGAACCCTAACAGTGACCCTCTGAAGGCAAACTTGATTTTCTCCAAACAGAGAAAGCTAACCATGTCCAATAGCCAGGTCTCCGACTTCGGGGGCTTTGTGTCCCTCCAAGCTAATAGTATCCGTCTCCGGGCTACCAGGGATGCAAAGGCCAGAACGTCTGCCTCTTTCTTCTCCTGGATTCCCGGGTCTTCCGACACCTCTTGCCGGCGGGAACGGCAGAGGCAGTTACCAATGCCCCCAAACTGGTGCCCTTACATGAAGCTGCCTCCATACGCACCCATGCCGACCCCTCCCCCACCACCCACTTCCTGATCATGGCTATATTAGCCGCCCAGTAATAGTTGCTGAAATTTGGCAGTGCCAGCCCGCCCTCTCCCTGACTCTGCTCAAGCATTACCTTCCTTACTCGTGGGGTCTTGCCCACCCAGACAAAGCCCGTGATCACTCTGTTGACCCACTTAAAAAAGGACCGTGGAATAAAGATGAGGAGACATTGAAATACAAATAGGAATCTCGGGAGGACCGCCATCGTCACCGTTTGCACCCTCCCAGCCAGAGACAACGGAAGCGCGTCCCATCTCCGAAAATCATCCTTCATTTGGTCCACCAGCCGAGCCAAATTCAATTTATGCAGCCGGTCCCATTCCCCGCACCTCTTGGATGCCTAGGTACCTAAAGCTTCCCTTTACTAACCTAAACAGCAGCTCTCCCAGTCGCCTCTCCTGGACCACAAACATCTCGCTCCTCTCCAGTCCTCGAGGCTCTCAGAGCAATTGCCAACGGCTCTATAGCCAGCGCAAACAACAGTGTGGAGAGGTGGCATCCCTGTCTCATCCCCTGGTGCAGTCTAAAATAGTCCAATGTTGTCCTATTCGTCCGCACACTTGCCACAGGAGCCTGATACAGTAACCTGACCCAGTCAATAAAGCCCAGCCTGAATCCGAACCGTCCCACTATCTCCCACAGATAGTCCCATTCTACCCGATCAAAAGCCTTTTCTGCATCCATTGCGATCACTACCTCCACCTCCCTACCTTCCAGGGGCATCATGATCACATTTAACAACCTTCTTACAATGGCCACCAACTGCCTTCCCATAACAAACCCCGTCTGGTCCTCCCCAATAATGTCAGGAACACAATCCTCGATCCTGGAGGACAAGATTTTGACCAGCAACTTGGCATCTACATTCAAAAGGGAGAACGGCCTGTAGGACCTACACAGCTCTGGGTTCTTGCCCCGCCCTGTAAATATGTTTTTAAGCTTTAGTAGAACCCTGTTTTTGGGGAAGGGCAATATTTAATTGCTGTGTACAAGTGCAAGTTGAAACAAGTTCTTGACAAGCAGCATCATGGCAATGTCGGTATTTATTGAAAAAAAAAATCTGTCCCTAGTTTCTAGTTGAGGGGTTTGTTACCCCATGTCACAGTTAAATTTCCATGGGAAATATTCTAAGTTAATGTATGCTGAAGCAACAGTTATTACATTTATTCATTGTTTCTTAATAATTTCTTAGCAGTGTATTACTTTTGGCAAGGGAAGATAATTGGATCATCTTGCAAACTGTTCCAACCCTCATGTCAAGTTCTCTACTTTGATTCTAGGACTAATTAATCGGAAATTCCCTTTCCCAACATTGTCAGCCACCACTTAAAAAAACTTGGTTTTATGTTCCAGTTACCCCTCTTTTTGGCAACTGTTCCACAACTCCGTCATGCTTTTCTTTTAAAAGTTGCCTAAATTTATTTTGGTCTAGCATACTAAACTTCAAACTATGCCTCCAAAGTCCTTGAGCACCATCTCTGGCAGACTTTCCGGGGTCTATATTCTCCATGCCCAAGGAAGTTTAAAACAGTTTAGGTTTTCCCAGCCACATCTCCCACTTCAGAGGGTAACATCCCAGGGTGGGCGACCTTTTCTCACAATTCAGTTTTAAGTTTAAGAATTTGACCTTTTAACTCTCTTCTGGACTCCTGCCAATGATCTTGCATTTTTCCTGGGATATGGAGACCAAAACAAAGCACTGTACCGCAGATGTGGCCTCTTCAAGGGCAGCGCAGCTTCTACTTTACCTGCAGCACGGTAGCATAAGTGGATAGTACTGTAGCTTCACAGCTCCAGGGTTACAGGTTCGATTCCCTGCATGGTCACTGTCTGTGCGGAGTCTGCACATTCTTCCCCTGTCTGTGCGGGTTTGCTCCGGTTTCCTCCCACAGTCCAAAGTCGTGCAGGTTAAGTGGATTGGCCATGATAAATTGCCCTTAGTGACCAAAAAAGGTTTGGAGGGGTTATCTGGTTGCAGGGATAGGGTGGAAGTGAAGGCTTAAGTGGGTCGGTGCAGACTTGATGGGCCGAATGACCTCCTTCTGCACTGTTATGTTCTATGTTCTTTATTTGTCATCCGCATTTTTGTTTTCATTGTCATGTTAAAATTCCAACTGCTTAGCCATCAAAGCCTTTAAATCTGATATTGCAAACCCTTTGCAATGTAACACAAAATCTACGTTTTTGTTTAATCCATAATCCCTACAGTGCAGAAGGAGATCATTCGGCCATCGAGTCTGCACTGACACTCTGAAAGTACACTCTACCTAGGCCCACTTCCCTGCCCTATCCCGTAACCCCAGCTAACCTGCACATCTTATAACCCGAAGATTTTTATCTATTGTGTTGCATCCGAGTGTTGTGGGGTTAGTCAGAGGGTGGTGAATCTTTGAAATTCTCTGCTCCAGAGGGTGTTGGAAGCTCAATCATTGGGCACGTTCAAGACAGAAATTGATAGATAGGGCTGGTTTGTGATGCAGAACAAGGCCAGCAGCGCGGGTTCAATTCCCGTACCAGCTCAGAATTCTGAATTCTCCCTCTGTGTACCCGAACAGGCGCCGGAATGGTGATTAGGGACTTTTCACAGTAACTTTATTGCAGGGTAGCACAGTGGTTAGCACAGTTGCTTCACAGCTTGATTCCCTCTTGGGTCACTGTCTGTACATTCTTCCCGTGTCTGCGTGGGTTTTCACAGTCCAAAGATCTGCGGGTTAGGTGAATTGGCTATGCTAAATTGCCCTTAGTGTCCAAAAAGAGGTTAAGTGGGGTTAGGGTGGATGGAGGCATGGGCTTGAGTAGGGTATTCTTTCCAAGGGCCGGTGCAGACTCGATGGGCTGAAAGGCCTCCTTCTGCCCTGTAAAATCTATGATAGTGTTAACATAAGCCCACTTGTGACAATAAAGATTATTTATTTATTTCTGCGTACTCCTGGCGTGAACAGCCCCCCATTTACACACTCACTAAATGGCCCAACTGAGATAAGAGTTTAGCAGTCTCTTGTTCTATGGTGCAGTGCATCAACCCAGTTTATTAACACCCATTTGATTAAGTTGCACATTTAATTTTTCCCTCTCTTTTTCAGCCATGCTGAAGGTTGTTTCTGCAGTACTTCAATTTGGCAACATAATTTTCAAGAAGGAACGCAACACAGACCAAGCTTCCATGCCTGATAATACAGGTAAACAGAACTGTAACTTAAGAGACTCTTATGAATATTCAACTTTTTTTCGTCTTCATGCTCACATGCGCAACCTCATTGCACTGGATATTGCATTTACTTGGTTGAGTTGTGTTTTCTTGTGAAGTTTGTCTATTCCCCGCTATTCAGAATGTCCCATGTTTTAACCAAGCAGTTGCTGATAGCCTAAAAGCGAAAGCCATTAGTTCACTATTTGTACTATCAATTTCAAAGTTGGTGTGTGTATATAGCAAGTTAATAAGTAGCTGAATTTTATTTTGGGCATGTTCAATTGTTTGTTGGTTTTCCCCTGGGTAAAATGCAATAAAGTGCACTGAATGCAAAAACAATAAGCAGTAAATGACAGAGAAAGTCGCGAATTGACTATTCTAACCGAGCTGATTTTAAAATCGAAGAGTTTATTTTTTAACTATTGCTGAGTAGTTTGAAAATCCGTATGTAAAATAAATGCTGAATTTTAAATAATTGTATTATTTCAAATTTAGACCTAAATACTTTAGCTTGACTTTTCTCCTATTCTACAGAATTTTTAGTTTTAAAAATATCATTAGGTTCAAATCCAAAGATGCTTTGTAGGTGTAAAGAGCGTGCAAGTTCCATAACAGGATGGCAGATTTGAGGAATAAAACATTTTGGAAATGATGCAGACGGTGCAGCTGCAATTAAGGGCAAGCCAGGTCATGGATACACTGCCGGGGTGAAATGAAGAGGTGTGACAGAAGACTCATGTGGAACATAGAGCTGTTGGAGCAAATAACCAGTTTCTGTGCTGTTAATTCTACGTATTGCTTTAATTTGATCTGTGCAGAAATATTGCTGTGCTATATTATATTTCTGGTTGTTGAAGGTGCAGCTAGCATTTTGTTGTCTGTCAGCAAAGTATTAGATTCTCAATGACATGAAGGGCTGTTTAATCTTCACCGTGTCTTTTGCTTCACAGCTGCCCAAAAAGTCTGCCACCTGCTGGGAATCAACGTAACTGACTTCAGCAGGGCAATCCTCACTCCCCGCATCAAAGTCGGGAGGGACTATGTTCAGAAAGCTCAGACCAAAGAACAAGTGAGTATTGGCTAAGTTTCTATGGAAATCATTTAAAAAGCTCATGCTGAAGTTGGAATACTGAAAATGGTTTTGGAATTTTAAAATTAGTTCAATCAATTATATCAGAAAGTAGTTAATGCACTCATGAGAAACCGTCACACTATTACATTATCCATACTCTTTCAAACGGTGTGTCAATGTAAAACAATTGGTATAGCAACATGTAAAAGACATTTGCATTAATATACCGCATATCTGGAATCTTAGCTGGCAGAATTCACGCACAGTATTTAAAATTAGGCACGCAAAGTTTTATCCGGGAATGGCATTAATAGGATCCATACCGGTTGGTGAAGCCAAAGCCAAGACACACAGCTTTTCTTTATTTACAAAGTTTATTGACTTATTCAGTCTCACAGCTCTCTTCCCACTCAACCTAGTGTCCCAGCTTTCCCCTTTCGAAAAAATAATCAGATAAAAATGGGCCAGATGGCCTACTCTGCTCCTAGTTCTTATGATCCCTATTTGTGGTGCTCAAAGACAATTAATACCCATCATCTGTTGTCTTAACTGTAGTAATCTAATTGTGGTTATTTATTTATTTCTACCACCTTAATAAATCCTTTTGGAGGGAATTCTGTTTTGAGGTTGTGGCTGCTGGGGGCACTAGCCATTTTTTCTAAGGTCCTGCAGATACGTTTAATAACAAGATTTCTGCTACAAGGCAAGAGTTTTAATAATACTTTTTATGAACTCCTTGGGGAACCATAAATAAAGTAACCTAATTTGCTGAATGATGCCCAAATGAAGAAATTACCTGCTTTTTGTCGCTTTTATTTTAACACGAATAGGAATCAACTCAAACTAAATGTGACTTTAAAATACTTTAAAATACTTGAAATAAGATAGGTTTCACTTTAAATCGTCGATGCAACAAAACAACCAAACTAGTTTTGTGGTTTCATGTTCACTCGCACAATCCTTCCAACTCTGCCTCTAGTACGCAAGATCTCTAATTTTCCCCACACAATCAATTCTGCCCTCTAGTTGCATTCACTGGCAGCCGTATTCCATCAGAGGCCCCAGATATGTTTAATACTGACAAGGCACACATCTACAAACCCTCACTCGTGCAGCTCACGTCAATCCTGATGGCAGAGCTCTCCAGAATTCCCTTTCAACCAGCCAACAATGCCCGGTTTGCAATCTCGTCCCCTGCTACAAGCACAGCTCTTTCGTCTGTCTGAACTATTCACACTGCTCTTAGGATTCACTCATGTGTCATTTGCACTTCCCCAAGACCTTCTGGAATTCTATTTTTCTTACTGCCAAACAGAATAAATACATTTCATAGAGATGGTGGCTACTGCTAAACGTGCTGTTGTAGGGAAAAATCCCTTGTACCAGTACAGTCAAGAGGCCGAGTCTCAAGGCAAGGTTCAAAGCGTTGTTCTTTATTGTACAATTACTGAAGCCTTCAGGGAGACCCACGCAGCCAGCTCAAACAGTGGCTTGGCCCACGTTGATCTCAACAATTACACATTCGCTCTGGATTTTTATAGGAATCCAAATTCGAGCGGGAACATTTGCTCATACATAATAGTCAAAGGGTAGTTTTGATTTAGATCTCTCAGACAGGTTTAAACTGAGAATATGCATCTTTGTTAATTTGCATCTGTATGGTGTGTGTCCATGTTAATGAGATTATCTGTGCTTGCTCAGAGTGTCCCTCCCGTGTCAATTTGCATCTGTATGGAGTGTGTTCGTGTTGATGAGATTATCTGTGCTTGCTCCGAGTGTCCTTCCCTTCTTTAATGTGTTTCCCATTATCCCCCTGATGTGTCTCCTTAACTAAATCGACCTCCGATGTCTGTGGCTGTGCTATGCGTTTATTTCTGTGTTTGCTAGATGAGGTGTTAATGTCATCTTTGTCCTGCTGTGTGTGTGGGGACGCTAATCTAATTTATACATTTCTTTTATTCCTCCTATTCTGGTTTCTTTGCCTGCCTTGGCCATTTTATTAATATATTATTTCATTCTTTCATAAGTCTTTGCAATACAGTTGTGCCATATATCCCACTGCCAGGGTCTTGACTCGCAGATATCCCGATCTCCTGGCCAGGGGGCCGTTTTAAGATGCAGCCTCGTGCTGTTGCTGGGTAGAACAAGGGTCTTCCATCAATTTCGAATTCAAGGTCTCTCAGCTGTGCAGAAGGGGATTTAAACGCATGTCCATCCTGGTGTCCCCTTCTGCATTGTGGGCACATTATAAACGGTGCCAATCGGTCCAATAAAACAGTCCAATGAATGAAGAATGTTTGATGAGATGAGATAAAAGTATGATCTTGGAAAATGGCCTACTTCAATCCCTCCTCTCGTCCAGGGGGTCCCATTCATGGCTGACCCCCCCATGGACGATCTTCAGAGGTATAGAGACCTGTGCAGATGTCGTCCTTGCTGTTGTTCCTCTTCCTCTACGGTGTGGTGAACTTCTTGCATCTGGATACTGGCAGTGGGTAGCGTTCTCGATACAATATTCGCACATATCATTTTAATACAAGTTAGGCCCAGGCAGAGTGTGAACAGGATGGCTACTACTAAAATTAATCCTTTCATGATGTATGCTACCCAAACTGTGTTAAACAACCACCCTAACCACTCATCAGTCCCTGCAAATCCCTGTTTAAAGCTATCCAATTGCTTTTGTATCCTGGACATGGCTGCTGTTATGTTTAATGTTTCGTCATGTACATATGTGATGCATTTTTCTTTGGTGGTGCATACCCCTCCTTGTCTGGCTAACTGATAGTCTACTGCATATCTCGTTTGCTGTGTGTATAGTCTGAGCTCCGCGAGTTCTTGGTCAATTGCCCCTAGTGCTTGTAGGTGCTGTTCCCTAAGATGGTCAGTCCGCATATGAAGAAATTCCTATTCTTGGCACTGACCACTCCTGCTGATCCCCCTAGGGATAGTGTCGCCAGAAATCCATATCCCAAAGAAGATCCTAATGTGACAGGGGCCTGCCAGTCGGCGCAGAATTCTGCGCTGATGGCCCTGGTCACTATGCGTTTCTGGACATGCCCTTCGCTTGGGCATGGAACCGTGAGGGGTCTGATTGTCCCTACGGCAAAGAACCTTGGAGGCCTGTCTGTGGCCGTCATGTATATATTTTAAAATAAAAACACATAACTCTCTTTAACCCGATAACATGCATTACCCCTGGGTCGCCTGACCTCATGGTTCCATGTTGTGGAACCTTCCCTCCCCCGGGACTGCCCACTCGATTGTACCCCTTGGTGAGAATGGAATGGGTATGTCCACGAGGCTGAGCTTACGTGGGTGCCGTTGCACTTGCCACATATGAGCTGCCTACCTGCGGTGGCTGCAATGCATTTTTGTTGCTTACAGTCACAGGTGAAGTGTCCTTCCCGGACCCGGCAGTCCTGGAGAGCACAATGTGTCTCAGCGCACAAATCGTTTTTAGGAACAAAGGCATGCACGCACCCCCATCCCTTTCCCTTAAAACATTGTGGGTAGTCCCCATGTGTGTCTACCCGTTGGGGTCCCACCCCCCCAGGAATTCCCGGCTCAGTGAGCTCTACACACCTCCCTTGTATCCCTTGTTTAAAGTACCCACTATGTTCCTTGCAGGGCGCCCCTGATGTGTCGATAGTGAATAACTCTTGTGGGAGCCACCCTGGTGTCGCGATGAATAGGGAGTTTACTGATCGCGCTGAAGGGTAACAAGCGGTCCTATTCCCATAGATCTGAATGTGTTCTCAGGAATAGGTTTTCTTCCACGATTGGTGGTGCTGCTCCCATAATCCTCATGTGTTGGATCGTATCTACAATGGTCATGGCTATCATCAAATGTGTCCCTATTCCCATATCGGTTTTTTTTTTACAACAGTATTTTTTATAATTATAGTATATACAGAAAATAAACCGGTAATTAAGTTAAAAGTTGTTTGTTTCGACGTCTTGATAGTAGATCTGGTCCTGGTCCCTGTGGAATTTAAATATAAAAGAAAAATAGTATCTTTAATTCATTTGTCTTCATACAGCTTCAATTGGGTCCAGTGTTTCCAGATCCCCTGTCCCCTTATATCTATACAGGCACAGGTATCTCCGCTAATAATGACCTTGTAAGGTCCGTGCCATTTCGGGGCAAATCCTGGTTTTGCAGGAAGCATTTTTGTTAAGACCCGGCTCCCGGCTTTTGGGACCTCCGGTAATATTTCTGAGTCCTCCTTTGTGTCGACCTGTGCCTGATTTAAAATTACGGACCGGCGCATCCCCTTTAATTGGGTGCTAAGGTCTCGGATGTATTGACGGATCTTATCCTTTATCGGGCCCACATCTGTCCTGCCTGTAATAATGCTTTCGGGTAAGTGGATTGCTCGCCCGGTCATCAGCTCGTATGGAGTCAAGCCAGTAGTTCGATTTGTGGTCGCCCTAAGCCTCATCAGAACTGCAGGTAGGACTTCTGTCCAATTCCTACCTGAGGATTGCATTGCTTTCGCTATGGTTATTTTTAGAGTCCGATTCATCCTCTCCACCATCCCGGAGCTTTGTGGGTGGTAGGGGATGTGAAATTTCTGTTTTATTCCCAATAGTTGGCACATAGTTTTCATATCTTTTCCTGTGAAGTGTGTTCCCTGATCCGAATCAACCTGAATTGGCATCCCCCATCTGGGAAAGATTTCTGCTGCCAAGATCCTGGCTACCGTTGGGGCTGTGCAATTGGTGGTGGGGAATGCTTCCACCCACCTGGTGAATTGATCTTCTATTACCAGGCAGTATGTTTTCCCGTGAGAGGGAGGCAATGGTCCTATAAAATCCATTTGTATCTGTTCCCAGGGTCCCTTCGGTCTGGGTTGGTGTCCCATCTTTACCTTTATGGGCTTCCCGGGGTTGTGTTGTGCACATACAGTGCATCTGCGGCAGTACGTAGCCACATCCCGTCCCAATCCTTTCCACCACCACTCTCTCCCCAGGCTATGTATCATTGCATCCCTGCCTGTGTGGGGGAGTCCGTGGTGTAGTTCCAGTAATGTGGTCTGGATGCATCCTGGTGCCAATACCCGGTTATCTTTTCTCCACACCCCATCTGTCCCTTTAACTGCGCCCAACTCCTCCCATCTATCTCGTTCTTGTTGGGGAATGTCCCTGTGTAATTTCTGTATATCAATTACTTCCTGTTCTACCGCTATCGCTGCCAGGGGCATGCTTTTAATGTCGATGTTTTCTAAGGCTTGCTGTGCCGCTATGTCTGCGGCTTGATTCCCTTTGAAATGAATCCACCCCGGGGTGTTCCCTCCTGGTTCCCGCTGGTGGGCTTTTATTTTAATTACTGCAGCCTCTTTAGGCTGCTCACTAGCTGCTAGCAGTGCCCTTATCCGCTGCTGATGTTTAATGGGGGTACCTCCTGTGGTAATGAACCCCCTTCTCCCCCATGTGGACATGTAGTCGTGGATCACGCCAAACACGTATTGGCTGTCCGTGTACACATTTATGGTCTTCCCTGCTGCTAATCTCAAGGCTTGGGTGAGGGCAACTAATTCTGCTACCTGAGTGGACTGACTCCCGTTGATCCGTCCCGATTCTAGGGTTTTCAGGTTCTGGTCTACTACTGCCCACCCTGTCCTTGGTGATCCGGATACATATTTGCGGGACCCGTCCACATAGAGGGTCTGATCTGCTGTTGGAAGGGGTTCGTCCCTAATCTTCTCTTCCTCGCTATCTTTTTCTCCGCAGCTGTGCGCTTCCCCAATAGCTAAAATCCCTTCCGCGGGGTTTTCTCCCGTGTCCCTAATGATGGTGACTGACTTGTTAGGTGGTAGGGGTGTGGCCTCCCACCTTGCCCTTCTTATATTCGAGACTGTTTTGAGTTTGCCCGTGTTTAGCATTTCCACCAGTGTATGTCTTGTGTGTAACACGATATCGCCTGTCATGACAATGGGTTCACTTATCCTCACAGCCCATGCTGCACAATCTAGGGCGGCTATGCACCTGGGCATCCCGGTGACTGCTGGTCCCTCAGCCGTTGAATAATACCCTCCGGGTCTCTTCCTATCCCCGTGAGTCTGTGCCACCACGGCCGAATAGAAGCCGTCCTGGTTGTCACAGAATACGTGGAACTCCTTGCTTCCATCTGGCAGTCCCAGTCCTGGGGCTGAAACTAACCTAGCTTTCAACTCTGCATATGCTGTCTCTTGCTCCTGTTCCCACTTTATACTTTCTAAGGCTGGCTTTCCTCCCTTCACTAGTCTCTGAATTGGCTCTGCGATTCTTGTGAAATTAGGGATAAAACTCCTACTGTAATTGAATAGTCCTAAAACCTTCCGGACCCCTCTTACTGTAACTGGTCGCGGCATCCTTTTAATCGCGGTTTTGCGATCTTCAGGCATTTCTTTAATTCCCTGGGAAATTAGGTGTCCTAAGTACAGGACCTGAGGTTTTGCAATTTGTGCCTTATGTGGGCTGACTCTCAGCCCGGCATTCGCCAATCCTTTTAATACTGAATACAGGGCTGCTTTGTGCCCTTCTTCTGTTTTGGATGCTATTAATACATCGTCCACATACTGGAGGACCGTATTGTCCTCATGCAATTTCACCCTACTCAGGATATTACTCATTGTTCTGTGAAATATGGTGGGGCTGTTGTGAAATCCCTGTGGGAGGCGAGTCCATGTGTACTGTTTTTCTCCCACAGTGAAGGCAAATTTGTTTTGGGATTCTGTGTCCAGTGGAAGGGACCAGAACCCATTTGCTATATCCAATACCGTGAAAATTTTGTGGTCTTGTGCCAATCCGTTTAAAATAGTCGAGGGGTTTGACACAATGGGGTGTAATTTAGGTGTCACTTTGTTCAAACCTGTGTAATCGATGGTGAGCAGGTAGCTCCCATCAGGTTTTATGACTGGCCATGTGGGGAATTGGTGGTACTGGTGGTTTCCCTGAGGATTCCCTTTTCTACAAAACCCTTGACTATGTCTACCACTGCCGCTTGCGCTTCTCGCTTGATAGGGTATTGCCAGTGGGGCTTGTGTTCCGGTCCTGGGACTTTTATCGGTTCTGTGTCGGTTCGCCCAGTATCTAATTTTGTCCAAGTCCAGGCTTCGGGAATGGAAGCGCAGATGGCTCCGAACCCTTCTCTTTCCTTATCCCAATCTTGGGCCACAATGGGGGCTATCCCGATCGTCCCCAGGAGGCTTGCTAATGTCCCTATTTCGGTCTTCCTACCGTCAGGTTGTGGCCAAATTAGTTTCCCTTTCCCACAATCTATCAGCACCTGGTATTCCCGCATTAAGTCATTCCCCATGATTGTGCCCTCATTATTCTGACATACGTAAAATTGCATTGGAATGTACTTGTGGTTGACTTCTACCAATGTGGTCTCGCTAAGATAGGCTGGCATTTTCTCTCCCCCTACCCCGGTTATGTATATTCTTTTGTTGGTCAGTGGCAACGGCAGATTTGTAATTGATATTGCTGCTCCCATATCTACTAACATGTGGCATTCCCTACCCCCCACCAAGGCTTCCACATATATCCTATCTCCCTCTTTACTGCTTTGAATGGGAGCTACGGGTTGTGAGATTTCGACCGGTGTTGGTCGACGCGTGGGGTGTGTGGACACCGGCTTCTGTTGGGATTCACTGTCTTCTGTGGGCGTGGCTACACTAATCCTCTCCTGTCTCCCATCTCACGGGTTTGGGGTTCCTTCTAGTCACCCTTGAGAATTCTGGGGATGTGGTGCCTCCGGGGCTGGTCTGTAGTAGTCTTGGGGTCTCCCATGTTTCCCCCAACACGTTGCCTCGGTGTGCCCTGCCCTGTGGCAATGGTCACAGTGGGGTCTGCCATTCTCTGGTCTCCCCCTGAATGGTGCTGCCCTGCAGAATCTAGCCATATGCCCTTGCTGGCCACACGTGTAGCAGCTGAGCCCGGTTCTTCCCTCACCTCTGTTATGGGGGGTTCCGGTCCTCTCTGGTCTGGGCAACCTTCCCTTCCTTTATCCGCTAGCCCACTCGACTAACTCGTCATAGTCCTGGGATGCTATCACCCCCATCTTAAGGAGCTCTTGGTGTACTTCTGATAGCCCGTCCTTGAATGCCTGGATAAAAGCCCTGTCTCCCCTATCCACATTGTCCTGTCCTGAACACTCCTTATATACCTGGAATAATCTCTCTCCAAATTCCGATGCACTTTCCGCCCGTCCTTGTTTAGTATTTGTGATCCTGCTCCAATTAGTGGGGGAGTTCCCTAAGACCCGTTAGATTTCTGTCTTAAATAATGTGAAGGGTGCCTGCTGGGCGTCTATCTCAGCCGTTACAGGAACGGCATGTGTCCACCTTCCTCCATTATAGTCCTGTGCTGCTTGGGTCGCTGGCCCTCCTGCCACTAGCCTCCATTTATCCGCTGGACAGGCTGCCCTGACCAGCTGGTGTATGTCCCTTAAATGTAACTGGTGCCCTACCCAGAGTATATCTAATTCGCCCCAAAATTCCAGGTTTGCGCTTCTGGGTTTTAACTTCCCCAGTGAGGCCATAATCAGCTGTCTTTCCCCTGGGGTGAAAGGCTTATAGGTTGCTTTCGGTTGTGCTGCTGTCCCTCCTCTGGTGACTGGCGCTAGATTGTAATTTTTTATGTCCCACTCTGATACTGGAGCGGTTGCATCACTCTGCACTGACTCGTATGAGGGCAGAGGGTCTGTTTCCTTTGATCTCTGCGCTATCTCCGCAGTGTGGTTTCTGCTTTCTAATTCCCTCACTCTCTCCTGCAACACCTTAATTTGTTCTGTCTCTTTGTGTCTCTCCTCCATGGAGGCATTTACCCTCTCAATTAGTCCAGCTAACTGGGTCACCAACATTACTCCCATTAGTTTTGTTTTGTCCCGTTTTACTCCTTCCACCCATTTTCTTTGATCTTCCAAAGGTTGTGATGCGTTCCACCCTTTCCGTTTCATCTTTGCAACTATCGCTTCTCTGGCTAACAAATACTTAAAAATGAGAGCTACTGCAGTTTCTCCCTTAGTAACGTGGTCTGCCATTTTTCTGTCTAGCAGTCCTGCAACCCCCGTGTGCTGGTTCTAACAGTAAAAGCGCCCCAACTCTCTCTTACCACATACTGCTCCAGCACCGTCTGTATTGCTGTAGGGTCTCGTAGTGGGGCCCCAGTGAGTCTCGGCCCCTGTGCTCCCCCAACTATTCCTGACACCTCACGCTTGGTCTATTTTGTGTTGTCTTATTGGGATGTGTGCTGGTCTTTAGTGGGTTTGTCGGCCCCTGTCCCCAGCCCCTTTAAGTACAACGCCTCCCGCTTGGCCACCACCTCCACTAGCAAGGCTGATCCATCACCCCAAAGAGGAAGCCTCAGCTCCCTGGTACCCTGCTATGGATTGTGGTGTTCCCTACAGACGAACAAGGTTATCAAACTCCGCCCGGGCCCCTAATGGACTCTCCGTCGTCGTATCTCTTGGTCAGGGTGGATCGGGTCCCCTTTTCCTCAACACTTACACATGTGTATCTGTTATCAAAGCCCCTGTTATAATTAGTAACTGTGTCGACTCTGCGTTGTTCGCCCCTACAGAGTCTGTGCTGTTACCCGATTTACACTGTCCGTGCCTTGCACCCTGAGTGCCTGTGCCTCTCAGTGCCCGCTTCAACACCCAACCTTAGCGTGGGAGATTCCTCCTCTTAACGTTCGATTTAAGGTAGGGCATCTTGAGTCAAGCACTCCCTTGTCCTATTGCCTTGGCACAGACAGCGGTTTCACTTACAATCCTGGGTTAGTCACACCAATTAGTTCTGCATGCGGTTCTTATCCTTATTTTAGTCTTAATTCCTTATCCCCGTTATCAAAATACCCCAAAAACTGTTATCTTTACCTCTGGTCCTCTATTACTTCTATTAAAAGTTTCACATAAGGTCTTACTTACCTTCTTCCACGTGGTCGTTTTGACCTATACCTCTTTAACGCACGGTATCTCTGTCTGGCGTCCTCTTTCCCTCAAAAAGATTCTCTGTTTTACTTTAAAAAAAAACTTAGGCAAGATTATACAATTTAAACAGACAAACCCTAGCCCTTAAAGGTACCTTACTTTGAACGGAGACTTGTACCCGTTGTTGACTGCCCTGGATTTTTATCAGATTGGTTTGAATTTGATCCTGGCTTGAGAAGTCAGATATCAAACCCTGCTCGCAGCGCCATTTTGTTGTAGGGAAAAATCCCTTGTACCAGTACAGTCAAGAGGCCGAGTCTCAAGGCAAGGTTCAAAGCGTTGTTCTTTATTGTACAATTACTGAAGCCTTCAGGGAGACCCATGCAGCCAGCTCAAACAGTGGCTTGGCCCACGTTGATCTCAACAATTACACATTCGCTCTGGATTTTTATAGGAATCCAAATTCGAGCGGGAACATTTGCTCATACATAATAGTCAAAGGGTAGTTTTGATTTAGATCTCTCAGACAGGTTTAAACTGAGAATATGCATCTTTGTTAATTTGCATCTGTATGGTGTGTGTCCATGTTAATGAGATTATCTGTGCTTGCTCAGAGTGTCCCTCCCGTGTCAATTTGCATCTGTATGGAGTGTGTTCGTGTTGATGAGATTATCTGTGCTTGCTCCGAGTGTCCTTCCCTTCTTTAATGTGTTTCCCATTATCCCCCTGATGTGTCTCCTTAACTAAATCGACCTCCGATGTCTGTGGCTGTGCTATGCGTTTATTTCTGTGTTTGCTAGATGAGGTGTTAATGTCATCTTTGTCCTGCTGTGTGTGTGGGGACGCTAATCTAATTTATACATTTCTTTTATTCCTCCTATTCTGGTTTCTTTGCCTGCCTTGGCCATTTTATTAATATATTATTTCATTCTTTCATAAGTCTTTGCAATACAGTTGTGCCATATATCCCACTGCCAGGGTCTTGACTCGCAGATATCCCGATCTCCTGGCCAGGGGGCCGTTTTAAGATGCAGCCTCGTGCTGTTGCTGGGCAGAACAAGGGTCTTCCATCAATTTCGAATTCAAGGTCTCTCAGCTGTGCAGAAGGGGATTTAAACGCATGTCCATCCTGGTGTCCCCTTCTGCATTGTGGGCACATTATAAACGGTGCCAATCGGTCCAATAAAACAGTCCAATGAATGAAGAATGTTTGATGAGATAAAAATATGATCCTGGAAAATGGCCTACTTCAGTGCCATGAAGTTGATAACTGTGTCCTGCTGCACGATTTCTTTGTGCAGCGCCTGTATGCTGAATGACTTTTGCCTCCAGCACTTCTTGGTGTCTATCAACCACACAGCTTCTGTCTTAACTTCCTTTCTTTTGATACTGCTTCCTTGGTGCTGCTTCCATGTCGAGGATCGCCGAGGCACATGGATCAGTATTTCTATTTATCCAAGAAAATCACAATTGATTCCGTTACAATTGATGCAACTCATTTTCAAACATTCTGAAAACCAATCACAGTTTCCAGACATTTGAAAGTAATTGCAACTTTTCCTACTCTACTGTTTCTGGGTCAAAGGCTGCCGCAGTACCTGAAAGCTTCACCAACTGGATTGGATAGTTAACATGTAGGTTTAAATCTTAATAGCTATGTGTTGCCAGTCTGCAGTGAGCTATCACAGGAAGCACAGAGGTGTTTTTCCACAGTGAGGGACTAAGAAGGGCTTTCTGGTTTTTTTCTGAAAAAGTACGTCCTGTTTTGAAATTGGACTTCCTTAAGTTGTATATGTTGTGAAACCCACACTACATTATGCTCCAATAATGACAACTAATAGAGCACAGTGAGAAGTCTTATAACACCAGGTTAAAGTCCAACAGATTTATTTGCAATCACTATCCTTCGGAGCATGGCTCCTTCATCAACTGAGCAGCATGGTACCACAAGTGATTAGCACTGGCTTCACAGCGCCAGGGTCCCAAGTTTGACTTCCTGCTGGGTCACTGTCTGTGCGGAGTCTGCATGTTCTCTCCGTGTCTGCGTGGGTTTCCTCCAGGTGCTCCAGTTTCCTCCCGCAGTCCAAAGACGTGCAGGTTAGGTGGATTGGCCGTGATAAAATTGCCCTTAGTGACCAAAAAAGGTTAGAGGTTAGTGGGTTACGTGGATAGGGTGGAAGTGAAGGTTTAAGTGGGTTGGTGCAGACTCGATGGGCTGAATGGTCTCCTGCTGCACACTATGTTTTGTGTTCACAGATCAGATAGAACCTGTTCCTGAGGATCTGTTTTCTCAACCAAATAAATTCACAATGGCTGAGAAAGATCATCTCTCCCTTCATTTTGCTGCTGCTTAATTGAGTGCTTGGCCAGTGAATTGGTGCTAAATCAGAAGATGTGCAGGTTGGGCAGCACGGTGGCGCAGTGGGTTAGCACTGCTGCCTCACAGCGCCGAGGTCCCAGGTTTGATCCTGGCTCTGGGTCACTGTCCGTGTGGAGTTTGCATATTCTCCCCATGTTTGCGTAGGTTCCGCCCCCTCAACCAAAGATGTGCAGGGTAGGTGGATTGGTCACACTAAATTGTCCCTTAATTGGAAAAAAAATAATTGGGTACTCTAAATTTATTTAAAAAAAAAGATGTGCAGGTAGTATCATGGAATGTTGACTAAAGCCTACTTGTGACAATAATAAAGATTATTATTATAACCAATTGGTGGGTATCTGCAGATCTTGGATATTGTTGGAATAGACTCAGCATGACCATCTGTATTGTGAAATAATCATTGCCATTATTTCAAGCATTTATTTCTGTGCCAGATTCTCAGTGAATCTGTCAGGAGTGAGAGATTTGGACTATTTTAAGGTTGGAATAGGTCTAACGAGAAGAAATACCTGACTGAAGTCAGCAATCTGATTGATCCAAATAGACATGTGTTAATAATCTATTGAATGTTATGCTATTATCGCATTTGTAGTTCTTTGATAGGTATTTGCAAACCTCCTAATCGGGCATATTTTATTATAATAATCTTTATTAGTGTCACAAGTAGGCTTACATTAACACTGCAATGAAGTTACTGTGAAAATTCCCTAATTGCCACATTCCATCGCATGTTCGTGTACACTGAGGGAGAATTCATAATGTCCAAGTCACCTAACAAGCACGTCTTTTGGGTCTTGTGGGAGGAAACCTGTGCACCCGGAGGAAACTCACGCAGACTTGGAGAGAGTGTGCAGACTCCTCAAAGACAGTGACCCAAGCTTGGAATCGAACCTGGGTCCCTGGTGCTATTTGGAGTGCTACCGGGCCACCCGTACTATTTTGGGAGATCATGACTGCAAAATCCATTGCTCTGTCTTCATATGGGATTTACTGTTTTAAAATGATTTCTGCTTGCAATACATAGTTTTATCAAAATTTGGTGTACTTTGTTTTATTTGATTTCTCACTTTCGTCTCTTGGGTTTTTAATCAATAAGTAGCTGAGCTGACTTGGATTTATTTTTTTTTACATTTAGGCTGACTTTGCTGTTGAGGCTTTGGCCAAAGCCACTTATGAGCGTTTCTTCCGTTGGCTGGTGATGCGCATCAACAAAGCTCTGGATAGAACCAAAAGACAGGGTGCCTCCTTTGTGGGCATTTTGGATATTGCTGGCTTTGAGATCTTCGAGGTACCTTGAAATTGCTTAATTGTTTCATTGGAGATGTTTCAAGTTGGGGTAGATTTCTAGTCAGAAGGTCAAGAACAGCCTTTTGTGGCAATTCTGGCACTGCATCTCAGCTGACGTTTCTGGAGTATTTACAGTGTTCTGTTTCCTGTAAGGAGTGACAAATGCCAATTTCCCTACAGTTTAACTTTGGAGAACATGGGTAATGGATAATGGGGAGAATACTGAATGTAAAGTAGCCTTCGAATGGTTGGAATGTGCTTCAAGGACTTGACATTAAGATGGTAAATACCTGAGCATTGGGTTGATTTCTGAACTCAGCATTCCGTCCTGAAATCTGTTGAACCCAAAATATGATACACTCTTTGTCAATGAGCAGCATGTTTTTTGGTGTCTTTAGAACTGCAATACTTATGTGATTGAATTTCATATTCACACTTCAGAGCCCTTTCCAGTTGGAGAGCAACTTCGTAAAAATGTGACTTGGCCAAGTGATGTATTTGAGTTCCGAGTAATAGAGTGCTACATATTGATCCACTCTCCGATCTGGCGTAATATTATTAGTTTCAGAATAGTGCCCTTTTAACCTGTGACTCTGCCATCAAATTCTATACCAGTGTGGTGGTTCCCCCTCCCCCACACTAACCATCATGACATCAGCCTGAGAGACATTGCCAATTTGTCCCCCAAGTTAAAGATGGCATTCATCTGAGTATACGGCCACTAGGAATTGGATTGAAATCGTTCAAGCTTAAGTTCATAAGATATAGGAGCAGAATTAGGCCATGCGGGCCATCGAGTCTGCTCCGCCATTCTATCATGGCTGATATGTTCCTCATCTGCTACCTACAATGTTACAGGCCAAGAGCTGGATTGCGAAATCAGCCAAAGCATCTCCTCCCGAGAAAACATGATTTAGGAGCGGGAGTGGGCAATTTAACCTCTCGGGCCTAACACCCTCAATGTGATCATGGCTGATCCCATCGTGGCCTCAACTCCACCACCCTGCCTGTTCTCCATAACCCTTCAACCCATTGCCAATTAAAAATCTGTCTTAACTCCTCAAATTTACTCACTGTCCCTGCATCCATCACACTGGGGTAGCAAATTCCACAGATTCACAACCCTTTGGCAGAAGTAGTTTTTCCTCAAATTTGTTTTAAATTTGCTACCTCTTATTCTAAGATTATGATGTCTCGTTTTAGAATGCCCCACAAGAGGAAGCATCAGCACCACGCCTACTTTATCCATACTTTTTAGCACCTTGTATTCCTCAATTCGATCTCCCCTCATGCTTCTAAAGTCTAGAGAGTATAGGCCAAACTATTCAATCTCTCATCGTACGACAAACCCCTCATCTCTGGAACCAATCTAGTGAACCTCCTCTAAACTGCCTCCAATGCCACTAAATCGTTCCTCAAATGAGGGGACCAAAACTGTGCACAATACTCCAGGTGCGGTCTTACCAATGCCTTGTATAGTTGTAACAACACTTCCTTATCTTTATACTCAGTTCCTTTTGTTATAAATGGCAACATTCCATTTGCTTTCCTTATTACCTGCTGCACCTGCATGCTCGTTTTCTGTGACTCATGCACGAGGAGGCCCAGATCTCTCTGCATCGGAGCGATCCGCAGTCTCTTCCCATTTAGATAAATTGCCTTTCCATTCCAAAATGCATGACCTCACACTTATCCATGTTCATTTCAACTTACTGTCCCACCTATTTTTGTGTCATCTGCAAATTTGGCTATAGAACCTTCTATCCCTGTATCCAAGTCATTAATGTAGATTGTAAATAGCTGGGGCCCAAGGACTGAACCCTGTGACACCCCACTAGTTACATCTTGCCATCCAGAAAAAGACCCATTTATCCCGACTCTGTCTCCAGTCCGTCAGCCAGTCATCTACCCAAGTTAATAAATTACCCCTAATCCCATGTGATCGCACCTTGTGAATTGACCTTATCAAACGTGTTCCAGAAGTCCAGACTTTGCTTGTTACATCTTCGAAGATCTCGAGCAAATTAGTTAAGCATGATTTGCCCGTAGTAAAACCATGCTGACTCTGATGGATAGTGCTTTGTCTTTCCAAATGTCCTGATATTATGTCCTTGATAATTGACTAACAACCTCCAACAACAGATGGTAAACTAACTGGTCTGGCCTCCCTCCTTTTTTGAATAAGAGTGTTATGTTAGCATTTTTTCAATCCACTGGAACCTTTCCCGTGTCCATGGAATTTTGGAATATCCTAACCAATGAATCCACTATCTCTGCTGCCATTTCCTGATGTAGCCCTGGGGACTTGTCTGCCCTGGGGGGGGGTTTCTGGACAGCCTTTGAGGCAATGCCAAGGGGGTGAGGGTGGAGCCATGCCTGAGAATGGCAGTCTTCAGAATATCAGATCAGCCAGATCTATTCATGGGAGGAACGTACAGCGCAGAAGGAGGCCATTTGGCCCATCAAATCTGCACCGACCCACTTAGGCTCTCACTTCCACCCCATCCCCGTAACCCAATAACCCCTCCTAACCTTTTTGGTCACTAAGGGCAATTTAGCAATGGCCAATCCACTTAACCTGCACGTCTTTGGACTGTGGGAGGAACCCGGAGGAAACCCACGCAGACACTGGGAGAACATGCAGACTCCGCACAGATAGTGACCCAGCAGGGAATCGAACCTGGGACCCTGGCGCTGATAGTGACGCAGCAGGGAATCGAACCAGGGACCCTGGCGCTGTGAAGCCACAGCGCTATCCACTTGTGCTACCGGGCTGCCCAATGAGGGAGGAGGGCTGACGCCCTTGCCTTTGCCTCCTTAATAGTCTGCCAGAGAATCCTGCTCAGCTGGTGGTCAGCAGCCCCAGCGAAAGCTGCAGACTGCAGTCTAATCTGCCAGAATTTCCCCAAATGGAGAAAATTGAATTCGCCATTAGAGGGTCAGAAGAAGGCTTCCACAAAACGTGGGAACCATTCACTGGGTTGTTCCAAGACCTGTTTGTAGTCAACAACTAGGAAGCCAAAGATCAGGAGGGGATAGCCACGACACAGCAAGGAAGGTGATGTGGGGGGGGGGGAGGGGGTGGTCAGGGAAACATCGAACTCAACCAAGCCCAATAAGAGAAACATGATCTACAAAAGGAGGGGGCAGGTGCAACAACCTGAATGGGGAGAGGAGAGGAGAGGGGAGGGGAGGAGGAGGAGAGGAAAAGTCAAAGAGAAAACCGATGGGAGGCAAAAAGCAGGGGACCACAATTGCCCCTGCAAATACTGCCAGGAGGAAACACAAAGGAAACTGCGATGTATATATTTGAACAGGTGAAGCCGATGTTATGTGTAAATAGTTTTACATTTTTATTTTGCTTTCTTTCTTTGCTTTTGTTTCATCTCCTAATGTTTGTCCATCTTTATATTTCTGCTCTGTAAACCAAAACCTCGATTAAAAACATTTATTAAAAAAAGGAAGAGTACTGAGAAAAAACAAAAGAGGAAGAAGGAAGCTTATGTAAGGTTGAGGAAGCAAAGATCTGACTCGGCTCTAGAGGGTTACAAGGTAGCCGGGAAGGAACTCAAAAATGGACTGAGGAGAGCTAAAAGGGGGCATGAAAATGCCCTGGCGGGAAGGATTAGGGAAAATCCCAAAGCGTTCTACATGTATGTGCGAAATAAGAGGAGATCAGAGTGAGAGTAGGGGCGATCAGGGGTGGTGGAGAGAACTTGTGCCTAGAGTCTAAGGGGATGGGGGAGGCCCTAAATGAATATTTTGCTTCAGTATTCACTCGAGAGAGGGACCTTGTTGCTCATGAGAACAGTGTGAACCAGGTTAATAGACTCGAACAGGTGATATTAAGAAGGAGGATGTGCTAGAAATTTTGAAAAGCATCAGGATAGATAAGTCCCCTGGGCCTGACGGGATATACCCAAGGTTACTACGGGAAGCGAGGGAGGAGATTGCTGCGCCGTTGGCGATGATCTTTGCGTCCTCACTCTCCACTGGAGTAGTACCGGATGATTGGAGGGAGTCGAATGTTGTTCCCCTGTTCAAGAAAAGGAATAGGGAAATCCTGGGAATTACAGACCCATCAGTCTTGCGTCTGTGGTGAGCAAAATATTGGAAAGGATTCTGAGAGATAGGATTTATGATTATTTCGAAAAACATAGTTTGATTAAAGATAGTCAGCATGGCTTTGTGAGGGGCAGGTCATGCCTAACAAGCCTCATTGAATTCTTTGAGGATGTGACTAGACACAAGGTTTTGTTTGCACTGAGTGCTGAATTTGGTGCATTTGAGTGCTATAGTGAGTGTTTGGTGACTGAGGGATATAAAGGCTTCATTTTTATCTAAAGTCTAGTCTTTCTTTTATTTAATTAACTTAAAAGTTGCTGTTTGGTTTAGAAGAAGGTGAATTTTCAATCAGCTTTAAACAAAGGTTCTACTTGTAGGTACTTTCAGCTGGAGCTTGTTAATTAGTTAATTGGATTAGGCCAGTATTCAGAGGCTAGATTTACAGTATAAAAGTGATCCTCCACAGTGCAGACTTTGTTTGCACTGAGTGCAGAAATTGGTGCATTTGAGTGCTATAGTGAGAGTTTGGTGATTGAGGGAGTGCTGAATTTGGTGCATTTGAGTGCTATAGTGAGAGTTTGGTGACTGAGGGAGTGCTGAATTTGGTGCATTTGAGTGCTATAGTGAGAGTTTGGTGACTGAGGGAGTGCTGAATTTGGTGCATTTGAGTGCTATAGTGAGAGTTTGGTGACTGAGGGAGTTAGGTGAGGAGGGAGTAAGGTGCTCCTTTCATTTTGTTTCCTACATTTCCACAAAGAGCGAGAAGGGAGCCAGGAGTTTACAGAGAGTGCAGCTGACTGGGAGCAGAGTCGGAGAGCGGAGGTTTAGTTGGTCCACAGGGCAGCTATATTCTGTAAGGTAAGAGGGGATGGTGGCTAAGCCAGTTGCATGCTCCTCCTGTAGGATGTGGGTGGTGAGGGATACCACCGGTGTCCCCGCTGACTATACCTGCCGGATGTGCACCCAACTCCAGCTCCTCAAAGACCGTGTTAGGGAACTGGAGCTGGATGAACTTCGGATCATCCGGGAGGCAGAGGGGGTTATAGAGAAGAGTTACAGGGAGGTAACCACACCCAAGGTACAGGACAAGAGTAGCTGGGTTACAGTCAGGGGAAAGAAAACAAACAGGCAGACAGTGCAGGGATCCCTCGTGGCCGTTCCCCTTCAAAACAAGTATACCGTTTTGGATGCTGTTGGGGGGGGGGGATGACCTACCGGGGGAAGGCCCTAGCGGCCAGGTCTCTGACACTGAGTCTGGCTCTGGGGCTCAGAAGGGAAGGGGGGAGAATAGAAAAGCAATAGTAGTAGGAGATTCAATGGTTAGGGGAATAGATAGGAGATTTTGTGGTCGCGAGCGAGACTCCCGGAAGGTATGTTGCCTCCCGGGTGCCAGGGCTAGGGATGTCTCGGATCGTGTCTTCAGGGTCCTTAAGGGGGAGGGGGAGCAGCCAGAAGTCGTGGTGCACATTGGTACCAACGACGTAGGTAGGAAAAGGGGTGTGGAGGTAATAAACGAGTTTAGGGAGTTAGGCTGGAAGTTAAAAGCCAGGACAGACAGAGTTGTCATCTCTGGTTTGTTGCCGGTGCCACGTGATAGCGGGGCTAGGAATAGGGAGAGAGTGCAGATGAACACGTGGCTGCAGGAATGGTGTAGGAGGGAGGGCTTGCCATTTAAACTCACCATTTAGCTCTCATGCCCACGTGCCCATCCTTGACCTGTTGCAGTGCTCCAGTAAAGTGAAACCCAACGTAAATTGGTGGAGCAGCACCTCATCTTCCGATTAGTACGTTACATCCCTCACTAAGCAACATTGACTACAACCGTTCTTCTCATCATTTTTTTTTCATCCCAAACATTATTTGTTCCCTACCCACAACTGGGCCATCTGTAACTTGTTCTTAAGATTTTCTACATCTTTATTGCAATCACTTCCAGCTCCCATTGACCACTTCTTGCTGTTCCACCCCCTCATAATCACATTTCTCCCTCTTTAGATCTGAATAAGGGTCATGTGGACTCAAAACATTAGCCCTGTTTTCTTTCCCTACAGATGCTGCCAGAGCTTTCAAAACTTTCTTTTTTTAGTTAGCATGCAGGTGCAGGAAGCAATTCTGAAAATAATTAGCACGCTGGCCTTTATTTCAAAGGGATTGGAATTGGGGTGCAAGAATAAAGAAGTCTTGCTATAATTGTACAGGTCTTCAGTAAGAGCACACCTGGAATGTGTGCAATTTTAGTCTCCATGTTTAAGGAAGGTTATGCTTATTTGAGGCAATGGAGTGAAGCTTTGCCAAGAGTCTTGAGTAAATTGGGTCTATTTGAATTTAGAAGAAATAGAAGTGATTTCATTGAAACATTATGAAAGAACTTGACAGGGTAAATACTCAGACACCGTTTCACCTGGCTGGAGAATCTAGGTTGTCACGTGGTGCTATCTTCCTCTTCTTTCCTAGTGATTTTATTTTTTTGTGCTTCTGCAGCTGAATTCCTTTGAACAATTGTGCATTAACTACACAAATGAAAAGCTGCAACAGCTCTTTAATCACACAATGTTTATCCTGGAGCAAGAAGAATACCAGCGCGAAGGAATTGAATGGAACTTCATTGATTTTGGCCTCGACTTGCAGCCTTGCATTGATCTAATTGAAAAATCTGTGAGTCCTTTTCCTCTTGTGACTTTCGGTTAACTAGCTCCCCAGAAGTATATTGGGATTAACTTATTAAAAAATACTTCCTTTTTCAGGCTAGTCCTCCTGGTATCCTGGCTCTGCTCGACGAAGAGTGTTGGTTCCCCAAGGCTACTGATAAGAGCTTTGTGGAGAAGGTGGTGCAGGAGCAGGGGACCCACCCTAAGTTCCAGAAACCCAAGCAGCTAAAAGATAAAGCGGACTTCTGCATTATTCACTATGCTGGCAAGGTAGGCAGATCCAAAACTGGGTGGGGTTTTTGTTGTATATGAGAGTTGCTGTGGTGTTGCATGGTCTCTCTAAGAGTCTAGTCACGTGATAGTCCGTGACATCATCAACTGCTTCACAGGCTTTTGCGTCAGTCTAGATCAAGCCTTTGTACAGTTTACAACCATTCAATAAACCTCTATTAAAAACTGTGTTCAACCCCAGGTGCTTCAGCATTACACCCTTTTATCCTATGAGTACAATACACAAGTTATACCTAAAATAATTACAATGAATGTGTGACAATCCAGTCATTCAGTTGCCCTGTTGTTGAGCTGTTTTATTCTCCTTGCCTGAGGTTGTGCTTTCCTTCAAAGAACATGAAAGTGAAATGTGTTGACCAGACTTCATAACCACGACTCGACAGATTAAATAATTGATAGCTGATTAACCTCTGTACTCTATAGGTATTTATGTAAGGTATCTCCTTTGCAATACAGGTGGATTACAAAGCAAATGAATGGCTGATGAAGAACATGGACCCCCTGAATGATAACATTGCCACTTTACTGCACCAGTCATCTGATAAGTTTATAGCTGATCTCTGGAGGGATGGTATGTTAAAATTAGTAACTTGGGCTGTCTAAAATACTTCTATTGTTTATTGTAGCTTTTTGATTTAAACAGATTTTTGTTCTCAATATACCGTGGTCAACTTCTTATGCTGTCTAGATTTAAGGATGCAACACTTTTTATTCTTCATTAATTAAGTTCAGAGTTCCAGTTGCTTCCTAAACTATGAATTTTGAAAACATTTGCAGCGTGTGCCTGATTGTAACGCCACGTTTACAAGGATCTAGCACAGACGGTATGCAATGACACCATAATAAGTCAAGTGGAAATGTGCAAGATATAAGACCCCACTTTATCTTGCAAAAAGGACAATCCAATCCGGTCCTCTTTGCTTTGGGTGAATTTGTTTTGCTTAGAAAATGAAATTTAAAAATTACTTTCAGTAACCCATTTCTAAGTAGCGGTTAGTGGATTGAGTAGTGGAGTGTTTTCATCCCCAAATCACAATTGCCAATTAAGCTTCTGCTTTAAGAGTTTCAGACAATCAACATTGAAAAATAGAGGCTGGGTAGAGCCTAAGAAGGATAATTTTCCTGCTATGTGTAATATATCCATTTATGATTTGTTGTGATTTCTTTGGTTTGGCGACTTTGAGCACGGACATAAGAAATGGGTGCAACCATTTGAGCCTGTTTGCCATTCCGTATAACCATGTCTGATCTTTGGCTTCAACTCCTACTTTATCACCCACTCTACAAATCCCTGAGACCAAAAATCTCATTTCCAGCTGTAGATATATTCAACGATAAAGCATCAGCAACCCTTTGGGTAGAGAATTCCAAAGATCTATGTCCCTTTTTGGATAAAGAAATTTCTCCTCCTCCTCTGTCCTAAACGATCATCCTGAGACCGTGCTCCCGTGTCGGTTCCAGAGCCAGGGGAAACAACCTCTGTGTCTAGCACTTCAAGCCCCTTCATAATCTTGCATGTTTCAATGAGATCACCTCTCATTCTTCTTAACTCTGTGAGACCACAGACCCATTTACTCAACTTACCACTGTACGGCCAATATTCTCACCCCACGGACCAATCCAGTGAGCCTTTGCTTTACTGCCTCCGGTGCAAGTATATCCTTCATTTAAAGGTGGAAATTATTGTAGCAGGCCTTCCTTATTCTTGTACTCCAGTCACCTTGCACAAAAAGCCTACACTTGTCTTCCTAATTGCTTGCTATACCTGCATGCTAGCTTTTTGTGTTAAGTTTGCATCTTTTTAAATACAATTCTGCTTTATGTTCTTGCTAAAATGAATAATCTCAAACTTCCCCACATTATAGTCAATCTGCCATCTTGTTGCCCACTCATTTAACCTTTCTATGTCTCTTTGAAGCCTCTTAGTGTGTCCTTCTCTCAGCTTGCATCCCCACTTAGCTATGTGTCGTCGGCAAACTTAGATACATTACTCTCTGTCATTTTATCTAAGTCATCAATAAAAATTGTAAACAGTTGAGGCCCCAACATCATCCTTGTGCCACTCCACCAGTTTCAGCCTGCCAAAATTTGCTGTTTATCCCCACTCTTTGTTTCTTGTTTGTAAACCAATCCTCTATCCATGTACCCTTGTGTATTAATTTTTAGTGTGGCAACTTGTTGAATGACTTTTGGATCACTAGTTACATCCTTAAAAAAACTCTAATAGATTTGTCAAACATGATTTTCATTTGTATAAATCCAAGTGACTTTGTCTGATCACACTGATTTTCTAAATTCATTCTTAACATTTCCTTAATAATATAAACTAGACCTTTCCCAAAGACTGATGTCGGGATAACAGAAAGTACAGTGAGAGATTTTCCTTGCATTTCAATTCACAAATAGTACTAAAACTACATCATTGCATTCCTTGGTAGGATTCAATCTGTTCAATTTCTTCATTGTTTTCTGCAATATCTTTAGCTCCACATTCCCATTTCCAAACCCCCCAATAGGGCACAATTTCTCAAAAGATAGGCAGGTGATCTGTTTGCAGTCCTCTGTTAATACTGTTCAATAATTTGAAATTTAAGAAATGATAAGTGGCATTTCTGTCTTTGATATCGCCCACCCTTTTTAGAGGAATGCTTGTTCTGTGTTCAGCACCTACTCCTGAAGGTGGTGAATACGTAATTGCTAAATGATTAATTACAATTGACTAACTACCAAAAGAGACCAGACTAAATCTTGTGTATCTTGTAGTTCTCATTGTTAGTGGGATTTTTTTTTTTAACGACTTATTTTTATTTCTTATTTTTGTCTTGATGTCTCTGTATCTGTTGCAGAGATAAAAAGCTTTCAGAGAGCCTATTTCTATACTCGCTTTCCTATTCTACATCTAGAACCAGGTGACGTGAGAGAGGAGACTCTGATAGTGCCGTAGATTGATGCTTCTAAGAATCGCCTGCTTTGAATGCTCATCTTTCCTTTCCATTCCTGGTTGTGCAGTTTTCTTTTCTGTTTCCCCCTCGCTTCAGGTTAATGCGGCCCAACCATTTCAACAGTGCCTCATCCTGAGCTGCAGTGGTGAAACATGTTCCACCAACTCGTAAGCAAAATGCACCTGTGTGGAAAAGTTGAAATTAGCTTTATCTTGAATTTTAACTTAAATATTGACTTGTTCCTGTATGAGGAATTTTCTTCTGCATTCAATGATAAGACTGTAATTTCATAAATATAACCATTTTGTTATTGTTGGAACAAAATTTGGGTGCACAAGTTTTATTCTAGGGCCTTGATGTCCTTCCAGTTTCTTTAAGATAGTGGTGGACCATTGCAAACTAATTCTCAACTAGGTGTTCCATTTCTTAAAAAAAAAAATCCATTCCTACAATTCTCTTTTCTCCCATCTCCACCGTAGCATCCCCCATGCTGAGCAAGGGGGAAGACTAGCATCAAGTTGTCAACCATTTACAGTGCAAGGCTTGAATGGGCTTGCAGGACAAGTATGTAAACACCCCAAGGTAACATTCTTGCTATTCCCTCCTTTCAATTCCATGCTTCACCGTGTGGAACATCAGGCAACTTCGGTTTCTACAATCTTTGCAAATTAACCTATACAGACATTTGAATTAATCACTTTTCTCTATAAAATTATACGCACACTTAAAGTGCACTTTATGTCAACTGCCTCTACAGTATTCCACAGGTTATGTTTTATGAAATTGATGTTCTGATTTGTCATTTAAGAATGTAGAAGGTTTTTTTGAAAGGTACAGGCTTATTTCCTTATTTGTGGTACTAAAGATTGTTGCATGAAATGGGTTTCCAAGAGCATGTCATGTTGTTGATTCACACAACTAATACTGAAGCCTATATATCAGCACCAAAATTTATATACTAACTTGAATTCCTTCTAATTTTAAAGTTTACAGGCCTGTCGCAAATACTGTAGAAGGATTACTGTCTGTATACATCCACTGTGTAATCCAGCGCTATAAATATTTTACTGCTATATATGTTTGAATTTTTTTTTTTTAAATGTTTTATTGAAATTTTTTTCCCAAACAACAATTTTTCCCCTCTTACAAAGCAAACGCAACAATAACAATACAGAAATTTTTAACAATACACAAAGTAACAAAACCCCTTTATCTTTGACCTAAACTAAACTAAAACCCCCACCACCCCTCCTCTTCCCCCCCCCCCCTCCCCCCTGGGTTGCTGCTGCTGGTCATCTGTCTTCCCTCTAACGTTCCCCTAGGTAATCGAGAAATGGCTGCCACCGCCTGGTGAACCCTTGAGCCGATCCTCTCAGGGCAAACTTTATCTGCTCCAGTTTAATGATTAATCGCACGATTATCGTCCTGGGTGGTTCTCCCGCTTTTGGTCTTCTCGCCGGAATCCGATTTGCCCACTCCACCTCCAAGGGGCCCGTAGGGGCCTCAGCACCCATCAGTGAGCTCAGCATCGTACTTGCGTACGCTCCACAGTCCACTCCTTCCACACCCTCAGGGAGACCCAGTATCCGAAGGTTCTTCCTTCGCGCTCCATTTTCTAGGGCCTCGATCCTTTCAGTACACTTTTTATGAAGTGCCTCGTGCGTCTGTGTCTTAACCGCCAGGCCCAGGATCTCGTCCTCAATATCTGTCACCTTCTGCTCCACCACGCGGAGCTCTGTCTCCTGGGTCTTTAGTGTCTCCTTGAGCCCCTCAATTGCCTGTAGCAACGGGGTCAGCACCTCCCTCTTCAGCAGCTCCACGCACCGTCTCACAATTTCATCCTGCTCAGGCTCCCATGTCGCCTGCGCTTTCTCCGCCGCCATCTTGTACTTCTCTCTTTCTGACCCTTTGGTCGACGATTCTTCGCGCTGCAGCCGCCGCCGCCGGTTTTTTCCTCCTTCGTTTGGGGGGGACTCCCTTCTCACACACCCCACACCGGGTTGCGTCGTCGAAAAATTCCCCGTTGGGGCTCTTAAAAGAGCCCGAAGGTCCGTCGGAGCTGGAGCCGCCGAAGTGTGCGGCTAGCTAGGCATCACCGCAACCGGAAGTCCCTTCAGTGGCCTTGATGAGGTCTTTTCACAGTTGTTCCCTCTGCTGCTAGAATTCACTTTTGATACAGGCCCTCAGGTCAGCTTGCAGCTTTAAGCTTGCCCTTCCCCCGCCTGCATGCTGGAAGAGGCCCTGTTTATCCTGCAGTTGCAGCCAAATCTTTTACTGTTTCTGCGTGTGTCTGGCAACCAAGAGACATACCCTTCCTGGGGGACACTGTCGGGGGAATATTGCAGCCTTCTTCCCACACCGGGAAATGTCAAACAAATGCCGTGGGGGCCCTGTAACGAGCCCAAAAGTCCGTTCCGAGCAGGAGCTGCCGAATATGCGACCTAGCTCTGCATAGCCGCACCCGGAAGTCTTTATATGTTTGAATTTTAATCATGGCATTGAATTAACTTTACATCCGCACTGACAAAAGTGCAGGAACTATCAGAAAGAGTGTGGGGCTGAAAGAAAAAAAAAAACTTCCCACAGCTAGTGATTAGCAACCAGAATTCACTGCCTGTGTGTGGTGGAGGCAGATACAAATCAGGCATTCGAGACTGAATTGGATCATTATCTGAAAAGGGAAAGTTTACAGGTTTAGCGGGAAGAAAGGACAGGGGAGTGGCAATGAATGTAATGAAATGAAAATCGCTTATTGTCACAAGTAGGCTTCAAATGAAGTTACTGTGAAAAGCCCCTAGTCGCCACATTCCGGCGCCTGTTCGGGGAGGCTGTTACGGGAATAGGTGGTCCCTTCTGTGGGCTGCACTGATGTGATGGGCTGAATGGCCCTCTACTGTAACCTTTTTTATAATTTTTGTAATGTTATGGGGCAGTTGAAGATTCCTTGAAATATGTAAATATTTATCTTTCGTGCTATTTTTAAAAAAAATAGAAATTGGGTTCAGCTTCTAAATAATCTTTCAGTTTTCCACATCTTGCGTTTACATCTTGCGTTACATCAGCATTTATCTGCATTGCAACAGCTAAGCTTAGTCAGTTTAGCCTGATTACAAAAGACTTCAGCTGTAATTTCTATGGTCCAAGTTAGGAATTTCGGCCCTGCCGCACATTTGTTTAAAGAAAGGTTTATTTAACACAGTGTAAACCCCAAAGTTTAACCCCCTTGTGTTTCTTGGAACATCAGAGATATCAAATTAAGCAATGCCTAGGGTAAACAACCATAGCCTCATGTATACCAAGGTACCGTGAGTGTTGAGAAGTTAGTATCCTTTATTGAAAATTTGCTTACTGGTGGCTTGACCTCCCAAAAGACTGCAGGTAATTATAGCTTATAAGATGAAGAGTAGTAAAACTTCACCAAGTTTTTTTTTGTAAAGAGTTTATTTATTGGATTTGTTCCACAGGTCACCGTTTCGTTAAATGGGAATGATTATACGTGATTTTAATCTATCATCTTGATGCAAAGATATGATTGCAATGATAGAAAATTATAATTTGAAAAGTGTAATAAATGAGCAGCGAGAACTTGGCACCCATATAAACAATTCTTTAAAGGTGGTAGAACAAGTTGATAAGGTTTTGGTGCGCTATTTAGTTAATAATAGAGGAATATAATAAAAACAAAGAAATCGTGCTGAAACGTTATAAATCACTTGTTAGGCCTTGGCTGGAGTATTATAGGTAATTCTGGGCACAACACTTGGAAAGCCGCAAAGACCGTAGAAAGGGAACAGAGGAGGATTACTATGATACTAGTGATGAAGGTCTTCAGTTATGAGGAGATGTTGGAAAAGTTCAGATTGTTGACTTTGGATAGAATAGATAAACACTTTTTCCTCTGGTAAGTGGGATAATAAGCAGAACTCGTAGGTTCATAATCATTGGCAAAAGAGCCGAGGGAAGATCATTTTAAATTCAGCATTGTCGGTTCCGAAACATTACTTGAAAGGTGGTGGCAGCTGATCGGAAAAGGGAGTTGGATGCTACTTCAGTATGAGCAATTTGCAGGGTTGCAAAATGGGGAAATGGCAGCAAACAAACTGCTCTTTCAAAGAGCCAGTAGAGGCACTGGGCCAAATGGCCTCCTTTCACCCTGTGTTTCTAGAATATGGAAGAAAAAGTAGACCAATGAATCGAATTGCTATAAACGAATAAAAATTGCCACTTTTCTCCCTGGAAGAGAGATGGCTGAGGGGATATGAACGAGCTTTTCAAAATAGGTGGTTTTGAGGGGCTAAATAGTGTAAAATTGGTAAGTAAATTATTTACTGAAGGCATAGATTCTGAGTTGGTGTTATGAGAAAGAAGGAAGTTAAACAATGTTTTAACACGTAAGAACGCTTTCCCACAAAACGAGGAACAATAATCTAATTTGCAAAGACATTGTAAAAGGATTTTTGTTTGGCTGCATGCAGTTGAACAGTTTGGGTAAAGATTATAAAAGGTGGAACATTTTTGAAATTAGGGTAAGATGTTTCTGAGGGAATTGTGCTATTTTTAATACTGTAATTCCTATGATTGTAGAAAACATGAAAGTCGCAGCTGGTAGGATTAAAGAAAGAGTAGCTGCATAAACTCCCTTTAGATTAAGACTATTTTAACATTGTAATTTGCTACATCCGCATTTTCACTATCACCAATAACTGCAATAATTGTGAATAGCAGTTTCCTTGGGCTCATTAATCTCAGCTTGCATTTGTAGCCTTGCTCATTGCTGAGTACTTAGCGGATTGAGTTGCATGACCCAAGGATGTTCAGTCTAAAGTTGCACTGGATGTATTGTATAGAAATTACAGCTGGGATTTAAAGCTGTAGTGTAATTTGTTTATCCTACATGGGTGTTAAAAATTGATTTCTTCCATTTCATTAAGATCTATACCTGTTTTTACTGGTGTGGAGACTGTAGTGCCATAGTCAGTAGAAATGTCTCCAGGATATCCGATGCAGAAAACCTTTTTTTCTAGCTTTTGGTGTTTTGCTATGTTCGCCATTTGGAACCGATACTGCTGTTGGAAGGGGAAACGCTCCTTTTGTCATCTGGCACAGTTATGATTACATCACTTTCTGACTGTCAGTGCATCGTTACTTCACATGGAGCATCTGTGACCTAGACTTTCCCACATTCCCAGCCAAGCTACTTGCAAAGGAGAAAAATATTTAAAGACAATATAATGTAGAATATGTATTTGATCCCACAAGAAGCTTTGTGCAGGTCATGATAACAACACAACTGAAAAGGACTTGTTCAGTTCCAGAGCCTTGGCCAAAATGTGGGCGTGCAAAGGGAATATTTTTTGCACAATTTGGATCTTTGTGTGGGTGGTTATTGACGTGTGAGGGACATTGGTGGTGCCGAATGGCACGCTTTGCCATTTTAGACACTGCTGTCTGCATCAAACACCCCAAAATCTCTACCATGACTGCCTGTTGGATTAGGTTTCTATCCTAACTTAACTGCAGAACAAAAGACTTCACCACATGCATATACTATTTCCACTTCCAAATTTTCATTATCTGATTACAAAGGGAAAATTGAAGGGAGTTTGTCCTTTGCGGTGCGCATGTTGAAACTTAAGTTGTGGTTGTGCAAATTCATTCTGTGTAGAACCAGCTAAGGATTAATTCCATTCTATGCTAGACTGAGATGAAAAAGGTCAGTTTGCTAACTCACTGTATTAGTCAGTCCTTAAGTATGTTCACACTTTCATGTTCCATGCAATTCTGGTATCATTTGAGACTAATGTTGATTTTGTCCCTACCCTATGATCAGTCTTCAGTTAAATAACACAATTTAATTCATTAACCTGTTTACATTAACAGTCCCTATTGGTATTTGTAAGGCAAGTGTTCAGTTCTTCAGAACTTAAGTCTCAAAATCCTTCACTGTCTTCTGAACACTCTGCTTTGACTTTAAACTCTCAAATTCATTAACTTTATTTTGGAAGTTATGCAGTTACCAGTTGGCTAAATACAATACAACAGCCTATTACTGATTGTAATCATCAAAATATATTTTAATCTTTTAGTTTGGGTAATGGTTTAGCATTTTTTTTGTGGCCATTAAGTCTTTTGTTGCCATTGCCAATAATTCCATCTGTTGTGGACTTGTTTTATTTGCCAATGTGCATTGCTGTATTTGCCCATTTTAAATTAATATAGTCAAAGGCATTCAACACCTTTTTGAATGATGTCTGTTTCTCAGTATTAAAAGATCAAACCCAGGAAATATGTTTAGAAGACAATCTGTGTACATTCCCCCCCCTACATTATATTTTCAATTTCTACTGAATATTGCACCATTTAATTTTTGAATTGGTTTCTATGTTCACTCTGAACTATTGAAGATAAATTTCTAAAGGCTTTGAAGTAGCACCTGTGTGGGTTAATCAAAATTGCTGCAGCTTTTTAGTGTTTATTACTGCTTGCTGTCACTTCTCACCATACCCACACTTTTCACCTGACTTGGCACTCCTCTTCACAATTCTCTATATGTCTGACACAGTTAATCAGCTTGTATCAATTGCTTTCTCAGTGGACCGAATTGTTGGACTGGATCAAGTTGTAGATATGTCCCATTCAACATTGCCTGGTGCATTCAAAACCAAAAGGGGCATGTTCCGCACAGTTAGTCAACTTTACAAGGAGCAGCTCTCGAAATTGATGGCCACGCTCAGGAACACCAATCCTAACTTTGTGCGCTGCATTATTCCTAACCATGAGAAGAAGGTGAGTGCATGATCTCTCCCAGTCAGTTTTCAGATGAGATAGGGAGGAGGAGCACAATGTTTTTTAAAAAGTTTTTTATTGGGTTTTTGGTTTACAAAACAATATAAATATGACCAAGCAGTGTGAATAATGCAAGCGAGTATATAAGGAGTAATACTAGAATTATTTACATCAAGATTGGTTTTAACTATTTACATAGATACATCACATTTTCTCCTTCCTTTTCTTTTATCCCTTCCTTGCAGTGTTTGCCATAGTAATTGTGGTCCCCTGCGTTTCGCAAAAAAAATGGTCACATTAGTAAAAGTCCATAAGTAGCAAGTTGGATCCAAAATTGGCTAAGACACCAGAAGCAAAGGATAATGTTCAATGGATGTTTTTGAGTAGAAGGCTGTTTCCAGTGGGATTCTGTAGGCTCATGACTATGTTCCTTTTTGTAGTGAATTTCCACGTAGGGAACATGATTGAGGGCAGCATGGTGGCACAGTGGTTGGTACTGCTGCCTCACTGCACAAGGGACCAGGTTCAATTCTGTCCATGGGTGACTCTGTGGAGTTTGCACGTTCTCGTGTCTGTGTGGGTTTCCTCCGGGTGCTCCAGTTTCCTCCCACAGTCCAAAGATGTGCAGATTAGGTGGATTGGCCGTGCTAAATTGCTTATTGGTGTCCAGGTTAAGTGAGGCTATGGGGATGGGGTGGGAAAATGGCCTAGGTATAATGTTCTTTCAGAGAGTCAGTGCAGACTTGATGGGCCAAATGGCCTCCTTCTGCATTGTAGGGATTCTATTGTAAATAAAGAAGTTTGCAGATAATACAAAAATTGGCCACATGACTGATAGTGAGGAATAAAGCTGTATGTAGACTGCAGGAAGATATCGATCGCATAGTCAGATAGGTGGAACAATAGGAGCTGGAGATTAATCTGGAGAAGACACTTCAGGCTAATAAGGCATGGGAATACACAATAAATGGTAGGTTACTGAGAAGTGTAGAGGAACAGAGACCTTTATGTCCACAGATCCCTGAAGGTGGCTCAACAGGTAAATAAGGTGGACAAAAAGGCATACTGGATTCTTTTTTTAAAATATAAATTTAGAGTACCCAATTCATTTTTTCCAATTAAGGGGCAATGTAGTGTGGCCAATTCACCTACCTGCGCATCTTTTTAGGTTGTGGGGGCGAAACCCACGCAAACACGGGGAGAATGTGCAGACTCCACGCTGACAGTGACCCAGAGCTGGGATGGAACCTGGGACCTCGGCACCGTGAGGCAGCAGCACTAACCCTGTGCCACCGTGCTGCTCGGCATTCTGGATTCTTGTCTTTATTTTAGCTAAGGCATAGAATATAAGAGCTCGGAGGGTTATGTTGAAGCTGTACAAAATACTGATTTGGCCATCAGCAGGGGTACTGCATGCAGTTCTTGTCACTGCACTATAGAAAATTATTTCACTAAAGAAGGTACAGAGAAGTTTTACAAGGAGGTTGGCTAAGAATTTTAAAAGATCGGTTTGGCTCAGGTTCTTTTCTTTGTAATTGAGGTGGTTTTTATTATTCATTCTTGGGATGTGGGCATCGCTGGCTGGGCCAGAATTTGTTGCCTATCCCTAATTTTGCTTGAACTGAGTGGGTTGCTGGGCCATTTCATATTGGGGGATAGTTTCTTTTTAGAAAATATTTTATTAAGGCATTTATAATTTCCACAATTCTAAACTACCCCGGAACTCCACGCGGACAGTGACCCAGGGCCGGGATCAAACCCGGGTCCTTAACACCATGAGGCAGCAGTGCTAACAACTGTGCCACTGTGGCGCCTTATGCCCTTTGGTTAGTTGATGGACCCCACAACCAAAGGCATAAATTTAAGGTAAGGGGTAGGTTTTGAGGAGATTTAAAGAGATTTTTTTTCACCCAAAAGGTGATGAGAATCTAGAGCTGAAAAAGCAATAGGCAGAAACCCTCATATTTAAAACCTACTTGGATATGCACTTAAGGGTGCCATACCAACAAGGTTGTGGATCAAGAGCCTGAAAGTGGCATTGGGCTTGATCACTACTTTGCCAACAAAGACACAATGTGCTGAATGGCCTCCTTCCATAGTAAAACATTTCTACGATTCCTTAAGAGAAATGTGTTCCAGCTGATCCATGCCTTGAGAAACATTATAAAAAACCCTTGAAAGAGAGGAACCCTTGATAGAGGTACATAGGTACTAAGTAGAAAATGTTGATCCTGGGTACTATTTTATAAACCCTGACTTCAGGACATGTTAAAAGTCAAATTCAGAATTGATGTTAGGAAGAGCCAGTCTAATAACTAGAATAATCGTCCAGGTGGAATGGCAGAAGTAATTCAAGAGGTTGTTGGATACTATAAAGGGAGCACTTATAGATTTCATAGAATTTACAGTGCAGAAGGAGGCCATTCGGCCCATCGAGTCTGCACCGGCTCTTGGAAAGAGCACCCTACCCAAGATCAACACCTCCACCCTATTCCCATAGCCCAGTAACCCCACCCAACACTAAGGGCAATTTATCATGGCCAATCCACCTAACCTGCACATCTTTGGACTGTGGGAGGAAACCGGAGCACCCGGAGGAAACCCACGCACACACTGGGAGGATGTGCAGACTCCACACAGACAGTGACCCAAGTCAGAATCGAACCTGGGACCTTGGAGCTGTGAAGCAATTGTGCTATCCACAATGCTACCGTGCTGGTCCTTGTAAGTTTCTATTTAAGGGAGAAAAAAATGGACCGAATGAAACCACCCCCCCCTCCCACATCCTCACCCCCAATCCCCCAACTTTACTGTTTGATAACCCATAAGCAAAATAAAGGAGGAAGCAATGCCTCCATTAACTGGTAAGTCAAAACCATGGCGCTGTCTCCCAACATTTTGTGAGAGAAAAACATGTATAGATGCATAGCTTTAAATAAAATCACTTCATAAATTTGGCAGTATCTCTAAGTTGGCATGAACTGTGGAAGCAAAGTTGGATTTGTGTATTTTAGGCTATATAGATACATAGAACATACAGTGCAGAAGGAGGCCATTCGGCCTATTGAGTCTGCACCGACCCACTTAAGCCCTCACTTCCACCCTACCCCCAGAACCCAGTAACCCCTCCTAACCTTTTTGGACACCAAGGGCAATTTAGTATGGCCAATCCACCTAACCTGCACGTCTTTGGACTGTGGTTGGAAACCGGAGCACCCACGCAGACACGGGGAAAACGTGGAGACTCCGCACAGACGGTGACCCAGCAGGGAATCGAACCTCGGACCCTGGTGCTGTGAAGTCACAGTGCTAACCACTGTGCTACTGTATTTCTGTGGCATGTAACCCCATCATGATTGCACAAATCATGCTGCCAATTAACAGTATAAATGTATAAATGTCTGGACTTCTCTGATTTAATAGTCTGGAAAACTGGAAGCACACCTTGTTTTGGATCAGCTACGCTGCAATGGTGTCCTTGAGGGTATTCGTATCTGCAGACAGGGATTCCCCAACCGGATTGTGTTCCAGGAATTCCGCCAAAGGTAATTTTCCCTAACCTTTTCAGCAGTAAATTTCTGTTGATCTGTTGCACAATAATGTGCAGATAACTGGGTTCAGTTCCTTGAGATGGGTTTGCGTTTCTCAGTTCATGAAGCAAAACGGTTTTAGTCGAGAAGAAAATAGTTTCCGCTTTCTTTCTGGTTGGATGAGAGGGCAAGTGACCTTCCAATCCTGCACTACTCTATGACTGGCAACTAAACAATGTAGAAAAGCTACTTGGGATTGACTTCTTGTAAAGAGATACCAACCTACTGCTTTTTCCAATGATCTGGCCAGTTCCATGTGCAGAAACACCATAAGCATATGTGGATTAATTAAGGAAAGCCAGAACTGATTTGGATTTATTTTGATTAGGTTTCTTGATGAGGAGCAGAGGATTGATAATGGTAATAATGTACATTGTAGTCCTGATAGCCAGTTAAACCAGAGCCAACCTTTAGAATGAATAGAATCTCTACAGTGCAGGTGAAGGCCATTCGGCCCATCAAGTCTGCACCAACCCACCTACCTAGGCCCACTCCCCCACCCTATTGCCGTATCTCCAGCAAATTGCCAAGCTTTGGACAATAAAGGGGCAATCTAGCGTGGCCAATCCACCTAACCTGCATACCTTTGGACTGTGGAAAAAAAACAGAGCACCCAGAGGAAACTAACGCGGATGAGGAGAATGTGCAAATTCCACATAGACAGTCCCCAAAAGCTGGAATCGAACCCAGGCCACTGGTGCTGTGAGGCAGCAGTGCTAACCATCCAGTTACTCAGTTTGGATTTATTCACAGTGAAAGATATTAATATAAAGATTAAATGCCACGTAACAGGCTTGTCAGAAAAGTTAAAATCTATGGAATAAAAGGGATATTGGCAGCATGGGTACCAAGTTGGCTGATTGATATGAAATTAATCGTATTGGTGAATAGTAAATTTTTTGGACTGGAGGAAGTATGTGGAGAGGTTTCCAGGTGTTGGTATTAGGACCACAACTTAAGCTATCACCTAGACTTGGGTGTGCAAGACACAATCTGAAAATTTGCAGATGACACAATGTTGAAAATTTGTGAGTACATAGACAGATTGGTGGGGTGGATGGCACAGGGCAAATTAAATTTAATCCAATGAAGTGTGAAGTGATGCATTTTGCCAATCCTTGTTCTTCCTACTAATATAAAATGAAGGGTGCAATTCTAAAGGGGGTGCAAGACCAGAGGCCTAGGTGACTGGCAGGTTGAGAAAGTGGTTAATAAGGCATATGGGATTTATATGTAGAGACATAGAGCACAAAAGCAAGTAATTTATGGTGCATATTTATAAAACACTGCTTTAGTCTCAACTGAATATTGTGTCCAATTCCGGACACCACCCATTATGAAGGATGTGAAGGCATTGGAGAGGGCACGGGAAACAAATTAAGGCTAGTTTTGGGGGCAATGGACTTGCGTTAAGCGGATAAATTGGAGAAGCTGGGGCTGTTCTCCTCCTGAGATGGTTGACGAGATTTAATGGAGGCTTTCAAAGTCATGAGGTATCTGAACAGTGCAGATGGGGAGAAACCTCCCATTGGTGGAAGGGTTGAGACCAGAGAAGGTAATTTAAGGTAAATGGACAAAAAAAACAAAGGTGACAAGAGGAAAAACGTCTTAACGCAGAGAGTGGCTAGGAATATGCTACCTGTGAATGTGGTAGAGGAGGCAGATTCAATCAGCTATGGTGGAGGGGAAAGTAGAGGGATTGGACCAACTGAGATTAGGCACTGATATGATGGGCTTCCTTCTGTGCTGAAACCATTCTGATTCCAAACGTAATGACATTTGAATTCAATAAATTTAGGGCAGTGCAGTGGTTCGCACTGCTGCCTCATGGCGCTGAGTACCCGGGTTTGATCCCGGTCCTGGATCACTGTCCGTGAGGAGTTTGCACATTCTCCCCATGTTTGTATGGTTCTCACCCCCACAACCCAAAGGTGTGCAGGGTAGGTGGATTGGCCTCGCTAAATTGCCCCACAATTGGGGGGGAAAAATAATTGGGTATTCTTAAAAAAAAAAAAAAAAAATTTTTTTAAATAATTTAATAAATTTGGTAATTTGTAGGCTGGAACTGAAAATAGCTGGACAAGCTGTGAGTTGGCATTATAAACATGACGGGTTTAGAACCTATCAACCCTACTTTGAACTGAATGAACTCCAATCCCACACTATTCTTAATGATCTTTGGGTAAATGAGAGTTGGGCAATGAGTGGGCTTTCTTGGCAAAGTTGCCCATATCCCAATAACAAAAATTGGGTCAGCCATCATCTGTTCCCAGCATGACTTTCTTGTGCTTTATCATTACTATTATTATAGTGCTTGCACTGGGCTCATTAAGCAAAAATGGGTTCTCTGAAATACTGTCTTGCCTGTTATGATGGTAAATAGAGCAAGAAAACTCATCCCTAATTAATGCTTGCGAACAGGGTCATAATATGTGGGTAAATGCATGGAAATATATTTGTTTTCATGTGCTAATCTAGCACGATTGCAGAAGTTATTTTGTCGAAGTTCCCTATCTCAAATCACTTCTTATGACAATGTTTTGTTACTTTTCTGGTTTATGCAGATAGCCAGAATCTAGCCAATTGTTTTTCTTTAACAGGCTCTAATAGTAAGCTCTGTGTATCAGTGGGATAGTCAGTTTTTCTTTGTTTTGACTGGTTTGTTGTAATTCTCTTGCAGATATGAAATCCTTACACCTAATTCCATCCCTAAAGGTTTCATGGATGGAAAGCAAGCCTGTGTGCGCATGGTATGTACTTTAAAAGCTGTTCTTAAATTTGGAGGGTATTTTCTAACTTGCCTGTAATTTTTAATTAGTTCATGGGATGCATGTAAATCATTAAGGCCAGCATTTAATGCATGGTGTGATCAGATTTAGTCACGCCAATACATGTTTTAATATGAAGTGTGATTTTTTTTTTTAATGCAGCTGTGAGATTGGTGTACAGTCCAACCTACCCATTTCCTTACCTTCTTGTAATGCTGAAACTTGGCGTGACGGAATCTTGACAAATGCCATTTCTGTTCACTTACGCTCAAAGAGGACAATCATAGATTGACTGCAGAACAGGAGGAAGCCACTTGGCTGACCTTGCTCATGTTAGCTCTCTGCAAGAGCACTTCAACTAGCCCTACAGACTCTTTCTCTCATAACCCTGCCCATTCCACTGGCGTTCTGTCCTCTTTAGTCTATAACTATCTTCCTCACAGTTCACAATACTTCCAAGCTTTGTATCATCTGCAAATTTTTAAATTATGATCTGCACTTCAGATTAACTGCAGCAAAGCAGTGATCCTAATACTAACCCTTGGGGAACTTGTTATATACCCCCAATTTGTATCCACACTGTCACTGAACCTGTTTTCCATGAGCCTCAACTTTGTTACCAGGCCTAGTATGTGGAACTTTATCAAACACCTTTTGGAAATCCACATACACCACATTCACTCCATTACCCTCATCAATCCACTCTGTTGCCTATTCAAAAAACTTAAAGCAAGTTAGTGAAGTATGCTTTGCTTTTAACAAATATGTGCCGGCTTTCCTTAATTAATCTACATTTGCCCAAGTGACTATGCTCACTAGCATGTGGCACCTGAAGATTGCTTCCTTTGAGGTCATGCTTTCTAATCTCTTCCCTAGCTCCCTAAAATAGCCTTTAGGGCTGCTTTCCTCTTTCTCTCTATGTCAGTGGTACTGATGTGGACCACGACTGCTGGCTGATTTGTTCATCGCCTCCAATTACTGAGCAGCTGTTCAGTGACATCCTTGAACCTGGCATATGAGGGGCAACACAGCCTGCATGTCTGTACCCCAAACTAAAAAACCTCCTATCGCTATTGATTTCCAAACCTTCCTCCTGACCTCCCTATAGCTGAGTCATATATGGTGCCATGCACTTTGCTCTGGCTGCACTCCCCAGAGGAACCATCGCTTGGAACTCTAAATTGATAACTCCCCTGTTCTACATGCAATGTTCTGGATGTAAAGCAACAGATAACTACTTGTGTGTCTAAATTACCCACCCTTTTCTGTCAGTATTATCTTATGCTTGGAGCACAGTTTCACAGGTACCGGCACTTACCTTGACTAAGAGAGCTTTGTATGTGAGCTGAGGTAATAAGTGTTTCACAGCAGAGTCCCATCTTGTCATCAGCTAATGTTCCAAATAATATTTGATACCTCAACCCATGCTGTGATCTGAGTTTCACGTCACGATCCCATCAGGAGAGACTTGTTATAGCTATTCCTTGAAAAATATTATATCTTCTGGATTTTCCACCCTGTATTGCTGCATTCTACAGATCAAAGCTCTTGAGTTGGACCCTAACCTGTACCGGATAGGACAGAGTAAGGTTTTCTTCCGTGCTGGTGTATTGGCTCATCTTGAGGAAGAGAGGGACTTGAAGATCACAGATGTCATCATTGAGTTCCAAGCCTTGTGCAGAGGCTATTTGGCAAGAAAGTAAGAAAGTGATTTTTAAATTATTAACTTCGCTGGGTTAGGGTTGGACTCTTGCTATTGCTCCCCAAAAGATATCTAGAGTGAAGCAAAAATTTGGTTCCTTTGCTTGGGTTAAGTAATCTTGGAATATTTTTAATCTTCTGATAAGTTGGGCTTGTTGGGCCTTTTCCAATGTCTGCGTACCTGGAGACGTGAGATCAGCTTGGGAGTGATGTAATGTTGTGTGGCTCCGAGCAGTACCCTGCTCACTGAGATTTGAACTGGCACTTATCCACATTTATCCTGAACTTTATTCCTCCTATGTTGATACAATGCAGGTCCTATTTTTCCGCTTGGCTGGCTGAATTTATTATACCGTTATTGCTCTCTTGCCAGCACCCTGCCTTGGAAAAAAAAAATAAGGATGAGATAATTACAGTGAATGTGAACTAATGGAAATTTATGGCAGACTTTTCAATGAACTTGTGCACTTTAAAACATTTTTATTCATTTACGGGGTGTGGATGTCTGGTTACACCAGCATTTATTGCCCATCCTTAATTGCCCTTCAGAAGGTGGTGGTGAGTTGCCTTGTTGAACCGCTGCAGTCCCTGGTGTGTAGGTACGCCTGCTGTGCTGTTAGAGACGGAGTTCCAGTATTTTGCCCCAGTGACAGTGAAGGAATGCCAAATATTTCCAAGTTAGGAAGGTGAGAGGAACCTCCATGTGGTGGGTACCCAGGTATCTGCTGCTCTTGTCCTTCTCGATGGCAGTGGCCGTGGGTTTGGAAGGTGCTGTCTGAGGAACCGTGGCGAGATCTTGTAGTGCATCTTGTACAAAAGGCTGCCACTGTTCGTCGGTGGTGGAGCGTTTGAATATTTGTGAAAGAGGGGGAAATCAAGCGGGCTGCTTTGTCCTGGATGGTGTCGAGCTTAGAGTGTTGGGCTGCACTCATCCAGGCAAGTGGAGAGTTTCTGACCGCACCCCATAGTTTAGTTGGGATTTGATTTGAGTGACCCGAGAGCCCAGTATCCAAGCCAAGCCCCATATTTAGTTAAATAGAAACTACGCTGAGTTTCAAAATATTACTTTGACCTCCTGGCTTGGGTTGCAACCAAGTGGAGGCAAACTACCTGTACCCAATTGTCCACCAGTCCAGATTTACAATTTGCCTTGCGCATCTTTGTTTTCTGTCTCTGTAGGCCATTGGTTAATAAGATGCTTATTAGGCACTTCTGTTGGTAATCACAGCCATAACTCTGCACTTTAAAGTAGGTTGAAAATGCTGATACATGGACAGTGCAAAATTCCGATGTTTCATTCCTAAATATTTTGTCACCTGATGACTATCATATGTCTGATCACACGAACCCTTTCTAAGAATCGGATCCTTGATCAAGCCGCATTTCCACTGAAGCATTTGATCCAAAGCCTTTCATAATTTAGAAGACCTATCAGGTCACCCCTCAGCTTTTCTTTTCAAGAGAGAAGTAATCCAGCCTGTCAATTATTTCCTGATTTGTTTATAATCTTTTCAAATTTGAAAACAGTCACCACCAAAATTTATCTAAAAATATTACTGTACACATGGAATCAGTCATTGCTGTGAGAAAGCAGATAAGATTACACAGGAGATGTGGCACAGAAACAGGCCACTCAGCCCAGCTCGTCGATGCTAGTGTTTGCTTCAGTTGAGCCTCCTCCCATCTTGTATTGATGATCTATAGTTATGCTCTTCCCCATAAAAAATGTTCTATCTTTATCCACTCTATCACGGGCGACACGATGGCACAGTGGTTAGCACTGTTGCTTCGCAGCACTTGGGACCCGGGTTTAATTCCCAGCTTGGGTCACTGCTTGTGTGGAGTCTGCATGTTCTCCCTGTGACTGCGTGGATTTCCTCCGGGTGCTCCGGTTTCCTCAGACAGTCCAAAGATGTGCAGGTTAGGTGGATTGGACATTCCGAACAGGTGCCGGAGTGTGGCGACTAGGGGATTTTCACAGTAACTTCATTGCAGTGTTACTATAAGCCTACTTGTGACAATAAAGATTATTATTACTATTATTATAAAACCTTCGATAATTGAGATCTCTATTAGGTCACCCCTCGGCCTTTGTTCAAGAGAAACTAGACCCAGCCTACCACTCCTTTCCTGATGTGTACTTGTGCTTTATTGGAATCGCCCTTGTAAATCGTCTCTGCGTCTTTTTCCAGTGCCTCAATGAATCCTTTTTATAACATGGCGACCTCAGCTGCACACAATACTGTGTGGTCTAACCAAACCTAGCATCACTTCACTACTTTTAAATTTTATTCCTGTAGAAATAAGGTGGGGCACGGTTGGCGCAATTGGCTGAATGACTAATGTGTCATTCAGAATAAATAGAACAGTACAGGCCCTTCAGCCCACGATGTTGTGCCAACCATTTATCCTAATCCAAGATCAACCTAACCTACACCCCTTCAATTTACTGCTGTCCATGTGCCTGTCTAAGAGTCGCTTAAATGTCCCGAATGACTGACTCCACCACCTCTGCTGGCAGTGCATTCCACACACCCACCACTCTCTACCCCTGACATCTCCCCTATACCTTCCTCCAATCACCTTAAAATTATGTCCCCTCGTGACAGCCATTTCTACCCTGGGGAAAAGTCTCTAGCTATCCACTCTATCTATGCCTCTCATCACCTTGTACACCTCTATCAAGTCCCCTCACTGCCTTCTTCGTTCCAGTGAGACAAGCCCTAGCTCCCTCAACCTTTCTTCATAAGACATGCCCTCCAGTCCAGGCAGCATCTGGTAAATCTCCTCTGTACCCTCTCCAAAGCATCCGCGTCCTTCCTATAATGAGGCGACCAGAACTGGACACAATATTCCAAATGTGGTCTAACTAGAGTTTTATAGACTTGGGACCTGTCTCCTTGCCCTGACATCGAGAGTGGACAATTGCAAACTACCACTGACAAAAACTGCCAAGAAAATGGGTCAGGTTGAAGCATCAGGCCACGAGCTAAGAACCTGCCTCTGAATGGAGCCCACCTGAATGAATGAGAAATAAAACCAAGTGTTTGGTTGCTTTTTTTAATAGCCTAACTAACCTTTGGCACAACCTAATGATTGTGAGAGATCCATTTGTTCTTCTATCCCACCTAGACTTGCACCTTCCAAATAATAAATCACCTCCCTGTTCTTTGTACCAAAATGTACTACTTATTTATCTTTGTTGAACCTCATGCTGATTATTTGCACATTCTCCATGTTTATTAATATCTTCCTGCAGTTTGTTGCAGTCTTCCTCCGTTTTGACTATCCCTCAATTTGGTATCTGCGATTAGAAATTGTGATTTTGAAGTCCAAATACTATAAGCTGTGAACCCAGCACGAATCCTTTTGTAACACTGCTTCCCAACTTCTATCGCTCTGATTAACCATCCCAGTCTCTGCTTTCTAGCTTAAAGCCAGCTAGTAATCCATTTGGTCACTTGTCCACTGGCTTCCCTTATTCTTTAGTCTATTACAGGGCACCTTTTCAAAGCTGTTTTGAAAATCCAGTTGAATCATACCTACCTACCTCATTTACCGGTGTTTACCCTCTCTGTTACCTCTTAAAATTCAATAAGATTGGTCAAACAAAACTTTCCCCTTTTTGAAATCCAAGCTGCCTTTTCATTATTGTATTTCTCATTTCCAGATATTTGCACCACTGCGTTAAGCTGACTGGTCTCTAATTCCCTGGAGATGTTTTGTATTCCCCTTCTTAAAGATAGGAATTGCATTAGCTATCTGCCAATCCTCTGACACTACACCTTTTATGAACGAGTTATTAAATGACTAGTAATGCCTCTGCTATCTGTTCCTTAGATTCTTTGATATACTTAGATGCAATCTATCCAGACCTGGTTATTTGTCCTTGGAGTTTGTTCAATGTGTCTTTTTTAAAATTTAAATGCACTTAATCTCTTGTTTAAATTTTTAAAATAAATTTAGAGTACCCAATTTTTTTTTCCAATTAAAGGGCAATTAACATGGCCAATCCACATTAAAGATCCTGCATATCTTTTTTTGGGTTGTGGGGGTGAGACCCACCCAGACATGGGGAGAATGTGCAAATTCCACATGGCAAGTGACCCGGGGCCAGGATCGAACCCGCGTCCTCGGTGCCGTGAGGCATCAGTAGTAACCACTGCGCCACCGTGTTACCCTAAATGCACTTAATCTCATTACGCATATCATCTTTCAATGCTTGCCTATCTGTTCTATCTGCCTTGTAAATACAAAAGCAAAACAATTCATAGTCCTGCCATTTTTCTATCATTGCCTGTGGTTATATCCTGACTATACCTTAATGGGCCTATTCTCATCACCGCTTTCTTTCTTTATTTTGTTGATGTGTGTGAAATATTTTATTTTCCTTTGTTCCTTGATAGTTTATTTTTTTTATAGTACCTCTCTGCCTTCCTATTTATTTATTTTTTAACTTCTCTCTGAATCTTTTAGTATTTTTGTGTAATGTGCTGTCTGTGGACTTACTGTATTCCTCTTCCTAAACCTCAATTGTTTCCTTATGTATTTATTCATCCATGGAGTCCCAGTAGTATTTACTTTGCTCTTTCCTTTTAGTGGAATATGTATTCCCTGTATTCCAAACCCCATTTAAAATACTCTCCATTGTTCAACATCATTATTTGCCAAAATAGCTGCCCATTTTATTTTCACAGGTTCTATTCCTAGGCCCTCAAAGGTCATCTTTTCTCCAATCTCCAATCTATTAACATGTTTTTTGTCATAATTATGACCTTCTGTATCATCATCTCAAAGCACATTATATTATGATCATTGTTACCTAGATGTTTCCTTACTTTTAGTTCTCTTAGTCTACTGTTCCATTTCCAATTGCTAGATCCAATAGCAACTCTTCAATTTTAGGGCTATTTACACATTTGGGTTAGAAAGGAGTCTCGCACACATTGTAGAATCTCCATTCATTTATCCCTTCGGTCTAATTGATATCGGCGTAGTTAATCATAGAGTCGTACAATTTACAGTGCAGAAGGAGTTCATTCGGCCCTTGGAAAGAGCACCCTACCCATGCCTGCACCTCCACCTTTCCCCAGTAACCCCATCCAACTTTTTTGGACACGAAGGGCAAATAGCATGGCCAATCCACCTAACCTGCACATCTTTGGACAGTGGGAGGAAACCGGAGCACCCGGAGGAAACCCACACAGACAAGGGGAGAACGAGCAGACTCCACACAGACAGTGACCCAAGCCAGGAAACGAACCTGGGACCCCGGCACTATGAAGCAACTGTGCTAACCACTGTGCTGCCGTGCCACCATTAAATCCCCCATAATTTTTTTGTTCACTCAATTCCCTAACGTGTCTGCACACTCTTTCTCAGCCTCCCTACCACTATGAGGTGGTGTGTAGACTACACCTATCCATGTAACTGACCTTTTATTATCTTTATCTCCATCCAAATGGATTCTGTTATTGTCTTCCATCCCTTTTTTTTCCTACTACCATTATTTTAACCTGAATAAGCAGTTACGCCACCTCCCCACTTTACTCTAATTTATCTAAATATATTTTCCCCTGCAATGTTTCAGTAATTCCTGCTATGTCTGATTCCTCCCACTTCATGATTGTCTTAAGTTTCCCCTTTTTAGTACATATACTATGTACATTGCTCATCTTTAATAGGATTTCCACCCATTTTATGTTTAATCATGCTTCCAGACTCCTGTTCTATAACTGAGTCCTCCAGGAGTTTGGAATATGTGGTGCTGTGCTACTATTATGGGAACTGTATTCTAACTGTTGGTGTATTACAGGGCCTTTGCCAGACGCCAGCAGCAGTTGAATGCCATGAAGGTGATACAGAGGAACTGCGCTGCTTACCTCAAATTGCGTAACTGGCAGTGGTGGAGACTGTTCACAAAGGCAAGTATGATGCCCACTCCTTAGATAAAATTGTCTGCCTGAAAAGGAGCTTTCAATTTTTTTCTCCTTTCAACGTAGATATTAAAGTATATTGTCACTTGTAAATTTTGACAATCTGGATACTCCACTATGAATAGAAAAGGCAGGGAATACTTAGCAAGCCTGCCTGCATCTGGAGAAAATCTAGGTTAATACTTCAGGTCAATGACTCTTTGTCAAAACTGAAAAATGTAGAGCTGTAATAGTTTTTATGCAGGGAAATTGGATGCGGAGGAAAGAACAAAGAGTTGACTTCTGATGGGGCGAAAGGCAGGATCGATTAAATGACAAAAAGGATGAATTGTGCAAGACAAAAGAAGGGATTGTAATGGGACCGTAAAGAAACACACAATGGGTCTATGGCAACAGCAGAAACACTACAGCATTCCCTGTCCAAAAAATGGGAGTGATGTTTATGATCTGAAATGATTGAATTTGATGTTGAGATAAAATGATGTAAGGGTTCTAATTGGAAATGAGTTGCAGTTCCTCAAGCTTCCATTGATTTCATGGAGCAGTGTAGGAGGCCAAAAGTAGAATTGCAAATAGGACAAAGAATTAAAACTTGACCATATAAATTTGGCAGTTGGCTTTGGATTTTGTAGGTAAAGTGCTCTTACACCAAGCACCTTTCCTTGCCTCGAGCCTGGAATTTGGGGCTGTTTGAGACTGAATTATTTCTGAAAATCTATAAGTATTTTAAAAAGAAAAGGCTTATGACAAGTCTCAGGAGCAATATTTAGTTCACCAGCAGGAATAGTATCAGAAGGAATTGTGAAAGTCACTGCAGGAGACAAATGTTTGCGCTTAGTTAAATGTTACAAAGTGTAAGTGGTAAACTGGGGAAAGCAGGGTGGTAATAGCCCCAATGGGGGAATTCTTTCTGTCGAGGCAAAGGACAAGGCTAAAAAAATGAGTACTTTATCGACATTCATAAAAAGTGGATGATGCGAAGGTTGCACCAGAAGAATAGATGGATAATCAATAGAAAAGATGTGCTGAAAGGGTTAACATTACTGGTAAGTCCCCTAGTTGAGATGTAATGCATCCTAGGATGTTGAAAGAAACAGGGATATTGTCACAAATTTCAATTCCTATTGAAAATGAAAAATTGAAAATCGCTTATTGTCACAAGTAGGCTTCAAATGAAGTTAGTGAAAAGCCCCTAGTCGCCACATTCCGGCGCCTGTTCGGGGAGGCTGGTACGGGAATTGAACCATGCTGGAGGCTTCAGCTTCTTCACCTTGTTGCTGGTCACATTGAGTGAGAGTCCTCCATTTCCTCACTTTTACGTTTACACATTCCCACTGGGGTTTCTTGAACACTTTACTTCACTGGCACGATACCACGTCATTTGATGCATGTACTTCACATGTATATATTTCAAAAAGTCGTTTCGTAATACAGAACTTGAGGATTGCTGAAAAGAGACTCACCGATTTTATACAATTCAAATTTCGCCATTATCTGTAGGATTCAAAGCCAGGTCACCGGAACATTACCCTGGGTGTCTGTTTTACCATCCAGTGACAATACCATTATGTCATCACCTCCACGTATCCTGACATTTATGCTTCGTTTGAGCCACCTCGCATCTTTCTTCACTTTCCACCGTCTGACAGTTCGTCAGAGCCATCATCATCAACCTGAAACATTGAACTGGATTTAAAGCAACCCATTGCGACGGGCGGGGGGGGCACATCTGTCTCTCAGCAACGGGAGAGCCTCCCCCAATTAAGTTGGAGGATGGAAGGGGAACTCTTTCCAAGCCACCAGTGACGGGATATCAATTAGATTAATTAATGATCCAATCGGCACCCATTATCCCCGAGGCTGCTGCAGGGGCTGTTTAGCACAGGGCTAAATCGCTGGCTTTGAAAGCAGACCAAGGCAGGCCAGCAGCACGGTTCAATTCCCGTGACAGCCTCCCCGAACAGGCGCCGGAATGTGGCGACTAGGGGCTTTTCACAGTAACTTCATTTGAAGCCTACTTGTGACAATAAGCAATTTTCAGTCTTTCAGTTAAGTTTCAATTTAGTGATGGCTCGGCGATTAGATGGTAGCCGTCCAGCTTCCTCATGCCCTCGAATGGCCGCCCAGTAAATCCTGTCGGACCAAGGAATCCGGCATCGGGAAGTGGAATAGAGGATGGGGGAGCCACTAAAAGACAAACCACTGCCCTTGCCTCTGACCCTCCGAACCCCACCCATGACTCCCACCACGTGGGCCCCCCCCCCCCCCCCCCCCCCTCGCTCACCTTTGTTCTGGATGCCACCACATTCCTGGGCCTCTGGTAGGTGCAAGGTGCAGGGCCGCCAGCTGTCACTGCTCCCGGTGTATGACATTGAAGAGTATTCAAGAGACATTCAAGAGTATTGAAAGTCAGAGAGATCTAGGTGTACAGGTCACTGAAAGGGGCAACACAGGTGGAGAAGGTAGTCAAGAAGGCATACGGCATGCTTGCCTTCATTGGCTGGGGCATTGAGTATAAGAATTGGCAAGTCATGTTGCAGCTGTATAGAACCTTAGTTAGGCCACACTTGGAGTATAGTGTTCAATTCTGGTCGCCACACTACCAGAAGGATGTGGAGGCTTTAGAGAGGGTGCAGAAGAGATTTACCAGAATGTTGCCTGGTATGGAGGGCATTAGCTATGAGGAGCGGTTGAATAAACTCGGTTTGTTCTCACTGGAACGACGGAGGCGGCTTTTCCCCAGGGTAGAGGGGTCAATTACTAGGGGGCATAGGTTTAAGGTGCGAGGGGCAAGGTTTAGAGTAGATGTATGAGGCAAGTTTTTTACACAGAGGGTAGTGAGTGCCTGGAACTCGCTACCGGAGGAGGTGGTGGAAGCAGGGACGATAGTGACATTTAAGGGGCATCTTGACAAATACATGAATAGGATGGGAATAGAGGGATATGGACCCAGGAAGTGTAGAAGATTGTAGTTTAGTCGGGCAGCATGGTCGGCACGGGCTTGGAGGGCCGAAGGGCCTGTTCCTGTGCTGTACTTGAAAATGAAAATCGCTTATTGTCACAAGTAGGCTTCAATGAAGTTACTGTGAAAAGCCCCTAGTCGCCACATTCCGTCGCCTGGTCAGGGAGGCTGGTACGGGAATTGAACCGTGCTGCTGGCCTGCCTTGGTCTGCTTTAAAAGCCAGCGATTTAGCCTAGTGCGCTAAACCAGCCCCTATTTTCTTTGTTCTTTGTTTGCTGGCCTGCCTTGGTCTGCTTTCAAAGCCAGCTACTGAGCACAGTGGTAAACCAGCCCCTGGTTGGATGCAGGTGAAGAACTGGCAGATGGAGGATTGATATGCTGCAATTAGAGAGTGGGGGTGAGAGACGTGTGTAGGGATAAACCAGAATCTGTGAAAATCTATCCAATATTGGCATTGGGAAGTTATTGGGAATTATTATTGGTAGAGGTGGGTTGCCTCACATCCTTTATAAAGTACCTGAGTGAGCATTTGGCACGTCATAACATTCAAGGCTATGGGCCAAGTGCTGGCAAATGGGATTAGATAGGCAGGTCAGGTGTTTTTCATGCGTTGGTGCAGACCCGCTTGGCCTGAGTGGCCTCTTCTGCACTATTATTCTGCGAATATCAGGCAATATAAACTTTCATTTGATAAAGCATGAGTTAATTTAAGAAAGCCAACTTGGTCTAGGGGTGATAGGTCTTGTTTTGGAATGTGCTGGGCTAGGCCAGGTTTGGTGCTGTATATAAATAAATAAATATCACATTGTCACAAGTAGGCTTCAATGAAGTTACTGTGAAAAGCCCTTAGTCGCCACATTCCGGCGCCTGTTCGGGGAGGCCGGTACGGGAAGTTGGTATCCAGGAGATTGGGATACCAAAGGCACTTATTAGGGACATCCTGAGAGGTTTCTTCTGTGCACAGGGGTCTGAGGTTGAGCCGAATTCTGAACTTTAGTTCATATACTGTAGCTCCTCTCTTGCGGTCAGGGATGCTTCTTATTTATTTAATTGAGCATTTTTTTAAATCACTCTTTCTTTCATTAATGAGAGTGGGCATGCACCAGGGGAATATGGACCAATAGTTGGGTCTTGACCCTTATTAACCTGTGATCCACTTCGTCCTTTTTGCTGCAAGGCTGCTGGTCCTCCTTGTATAATTGCATGGAATGGTGCTGGTTCTGTACTGGGCCTGAGACAGGGCTCTGTTGCGCTGTGATCTGTTACCCTGCATTGTCACCCTTTTATGTCTATGTACAAACATTTTTGGATTCATTTTTTGAGAAAATATCTGGGTGGTTGTCATTTCTAACAAGTGTACTATTAATGTATATAGGTAAAGCCATTGCTTCAAGTGAGTCGACAAGAGGAAGAAATGATTGCCAAGGAGGATGAATTATCAAAAACCAAGGAGAAACAATTGCAAACAGAAAATAGATTGTCTGAGCTGGAGGAGCAACAGACCCAGGTGAATGCCTTCCCTTAATACTGTATTCATGTTTCTTACGCCCTGAAATAGTTGCCTCTTCCAATGGTAAAATGTGTTACTCCTGAATATTAACAGAAGCAAAACTACATGCAGATTGACTGCACTCTTTGTTGCATCGCCTGGAGAGCACTGATTGATTTCACTGGAGGGAGGTGGGGGACCATTTTTGCCAGAGTTGAGTTGTACCGATTGATGTCATCTTGCCAATTGCCTTGCAGTTGTTGGTTGAGAAGTCTGCTCTGCAGGAGCAGCTGCAGGCTGAGACTGAGCTCTGTGCAGAGGCTGAGGAAATGAGGGCACGACTTGCAGCCAAGAAGCAGGAACTAGAGGAGATCTTGCATGATCTGGAAGCCCGAGTGGAGGAGGAGGAAGAACGCTGTCAGCATCTAATGACAGATAAGAAGAAAATGCAACAGAACATCCAGGTAAAGTTGGTATATACATTTGTAGAGTAAGTTTGTAGCGGTGTTAAAATTGTTGCGCTCAGTACCCAGCTCCTTCCAACTCTAGAGAGATCTGTGAGGGGGAGATGTCCTAATTTGTTCACTTGATCATCTTAGAAAAGGGTGGATATTTTGGAGTGAGGGTTTGTGCAGATGATCTTGTTAGATATCAAACCACCCTTTCGTACACTTGTCTGCATGCTCTGGGATTTGTTTAATTGATGTCCATTTAAGACTTGGATGATGTTGGGAAGCAGAGGAGAATGTCCTTGTAGACCTGTAGCGTTTTTATTTGGTGACAAAAGGTTTGAGTTGTCACATGGCATGCCTGGTGGGATGAATCTCTAACAGTGTTGCCCCTGTCTGTTATTCTTGCCAATGATTGGACATGAAGAAAATGTTTGAATGCCTCCAGGCTAAGGGAAGGGATGAGTGATATTGATGATCCAATTTGACTTCTGTGTTTCCAGGAACTGGAGGAACAGCTGGAAGAAGAGGAGGCAACTCGACAAAGGTTGCAATTAGATAAAGGTACTGTTGATTCGAAGCTGAAGGCAATGAATGATGAAATCTTTCTCATGGAAGATCAGAACAATAAACTCAATAAGGTTAGCAATTGCTTTTCACATTTTTATGTACAGCATATAGTTTATTCCAAATTTTGAGAAGAAGTTAAGCATTCCTAGCAATCACTTTCATCACCTCAATATGTTGTTGATCTGTTGTGCATACCCTCTCTGCATATGAATCCACAGGAAAAGAAACTTATGGAGGAGCGAGTAGCAGAATTTACGACTAACCTTGCAGAAGAGGAGGAGAAGTCCAAAAGTCTTTTCAAGCTCAAGACTAAACATGAAACCATGATCACAGATCTGGAAGGTGAGGAACTGCCATCAGCAAAATATTTACCTGCATCAGAATTGTATTTTGTTGTAACGTGCTTTTGAAGCACTCGTTCAATTTTGAGAGTCATAATGCTTATCATAGTTAACCTTGACAGCATTTAGGTGGGCTGCTTTCAGTCCCTTGCTTAAAATTGTATTTGAGCTCTGGTACCCTACAAGAAAGAAAGTTTCACTTGAGCTCCATCTAGAATATCAATTTTCTGTTATACGTTTCTCAGGATGTGCGTGCCACTGGTAAAGATGCCATTTATTGCCTGTCCCCGTTTGCGTTGAGTAGTAGCTTGTTAGAATAATTTACTTGGGCATTAATGGAATAATTTACTTGGGGCTAAAAGTACTTCTGTACTTTTGAAAAAACTGACTTAAAATTGTTAATCCAAAGGTTAAAAGTTTATTAGTCGCGGCCTCTTGAGTTACGAGTCCAGAAACATATCTCCCACACTACCATATGCATGAGTGGTTTTTGGTACTGGAGTATTGATTCTCAAGTAGATGGAGCTTTAAAGATGTACCTTTTGAAGGTTTGTGTTTGGCGATGCACCTTGAACACCTTTGGGGCAGCACGGTAGCATTATGGATAGCACAATTGCTTCATAGCTCCAGGGTCCCAGGTTCGATTCCGGCTTGGGTCACTGTCTGTGCGGAGTCTGCACATCCTCCCCGTGTGTGCGTGGGTTTCCTCCGGGTGCTCCGGTTTCCTCCCACAGTCCAAAGATGTGCAGGTTAGGTGGGCTGGCCATGCTAAATTGCCCTTAGTGTCCAAAATTGCCCTTAGTGTTGGGTGGGGTTACTGGGTTATGGGGATAGGGTGGAGGTGTTGACCTTGGGTAGGGTGCTCTTTCCAAGAGCCGGTGCAGACTCGATGGGCTGAATGGCCTCCTTCTGCACTGTAAATTCTATGAAACAGTTTGGGTTTGGAGATGAAACAGCCTAGAATAGAATTAGTGGAAAGTTTGATGTTTTGTTGACCGTCAATTATAGGCCCTGATTAGGCAGGGAAACTGTTCAGTAATCTGCCTTTCAAGTCCGAGTTTGCTTCAGTTTTCACACTGAAAACTCTTCACACTTTATTTTTTTTTAAATAATATTTTATTGAAAATTTTTGGTCAACCAACACAGTACATTGTGCATCGTACATTGTGCATCCTTTACACAACATTGTAACAATACAGATAATAATGACCTTTTTAAATTTAAACAAAAACAACAACAAATAAATAAATATTAAATAACAAAAAATAAAAACTAGCCCTAATTGGCAACTGCCTTGTCTCAGGCCACACAGCACCACCCCCATCCCCCCCCCCCCCCCAAGTCCTGGGCCGCTGCTGCTGCCTTCTTTGTTCTCCCCTATCTATCTTTCCGCAAGATATTCGACGAACGGTTGCCACCGCCTAGTAAACCCTTGAGCCGACCCCCTTAGGATGAACTTAATCCGCTCTAACTTTATGAACCCCGCCATATCATTTATCCAGGTCTCCACCCCCGGGGGCTTGGCTTCTTTCCACATTAGCAATATTCTGCGCCGGGCTACTAGGGACGCAAAGGCCAAAACATCGGCCTCTTTCGCCTCCTGCACTCCCGGCTCTTGTGCAACCCCAAATATAGCCAACCCCCAGCTTGGTTCGACCCGGACTCCTACTACTTTCGAAAGCACCTTTGTCACCCCCATCCAAAACCCCTGTAGTGCCGGGCATGACCAAAACATATGGGTATGATTCGCTGGGCTTCTCGAGCACCTCGCACATCTATCCTCCACCCCAAAAAATTTACTGAGCCGTGTTCCAGTCATATGTGCCCTGTGTAATACCTTAAACTGAATCAGGCTTAGCCTGGCGCACGAGGACGACGAGTTTACCCTGTTTAGGGCATCTGCCCACATCCCCTCCTCAATCTCCTCCCCTAGCTCTTCTTCCCATTTCCCTTTTAGTTCGTCCATCATAGTCTCCCCTTCGTCTCTCATTTCCCTATATATATCCGACACCTTACCGTCCCCCACCCATTTCTTTGAGATGACTCTGTCCTGCACCTCTTGTGTCGGGAGCTGCGGGAATTCCCTCACCTGTTGCCTCGCAAAAGCCCTCAATTGCATGTACCTGAATGCATTCCCTTGGGGCAACCCATATTTCTCGGTCAGCGCTCCCAGACTCGCAAACTTCCCATCCACAAATAGATCTTTCAATTGCGTTATACCTGCTCTTTGCCACATTCCATATCCCCCATCCATTCCCCCCGGGGCAAACCTATGGTTGTTTCTTATCGGGGACCCCCCCAGTGCTCCGGTCTTTCCCCTATGTCGTCTCCACTGTCCCCAAATCTTCAGTGTAGCTACCACCACCGGACTCGTGGTATAGTTCCTTGGTGAGAACGGCAATGGGGCTGTCACCATAGCCTGCAGGCTGGTCCCCCTACAGGACGCCCTCTCTAATCTCTTCCACGCCGCTCCTTCCTCCTCTCCCATCCACTTACTCACCATTGAAATATTAGCGGCCCAATAATACTCACTTAGGCTCGGTAGTGCCAGCCCCCCCCTATCCCTACTACGCTGTAAGAATCCCTTCCTCACTCTCGGAGTCTTCCCGGCCCAAACAAAACCCATGATACTCTTTTCTATCCTTTTAAAAAAAGCCTTCGTGATCACCACCGGGAGACACTGAAACACAAAGAGGAATCTCGGGAGGACCACCATCTTAACCGCCTGCACCCTCCCTGCCATTGACAATGCTACCATATCCCATCTCTTGAAATCTTCCTCCATCTGTTCCACCAACCGCGTCAAATTTAGCCTGTGCAATGTGCCCCAATTCTTAGCTATCTGGATCCCCAGGTAACGAAAGTCTCGTTACCTTCCTCAACGGTAGGTCTTCTATTTCTCTACTCTGCTCCCCTGGATGCACCACAAACAGCTCACTCTTCCCCATGTTCAATTTATACCCTGAAAAATCCCCAAACTCCCCAAGTATCCGCATTATTTCTGGCATCCCCTCCGCTGGATCCGCCACATATAGTAGCAGATCATCCGCATATAAAGATACCCGGTGTTCTTCTCCTCCCCTAAGTATTCCCCTCCATCCCTTGGAACCTCTCAGCGCTATCGCCAGGGGCTCAATCGCCAGTGCAAACAGTAATGGGGACAGAGGACATCCCTGCCTTGTCCCTCTATGGAGCCGAAAATATGCCGATCCCCGTCCATTCGTGACCACACTCGCCACTGGGGCCCTATACAACAGCTGCACCCATCTAACATACCCCTCTCCGAACCCAAATCTCCTCAACACCTCCCACAGATAATCCCACTCCACTCTATCAAATGCTTTCTCGGCATCCATCGCCACTACTATCTCCGTTTCACCCTCTGGTGGGGCCATCATCATTACCCCTAACAACCTCCGTATGTTCGTGTTCAGCTGTCTCCCCTTCACAAACCCAGTTTGGTCCTCATGAACCACCCCCGGGACACATTCCTCTATTCTCATTGCCATTACCTTGGCCAAGACCTTGGCATCTACATTGAGGAGGGAGATTGGTCTGTAGGACCCGCATTGTAGCGGATCCTTTTCCTTCTTTAAAAGAAGCGATATCGTTGCTTCTGACATAGTCGGGGGCAGTTGTCCCCTTTCCTTTGCCTCGTTAAAGGTCCTCGTCAGTAGCGGGGCGAGCAAGTCCAAATATTTTCTGTAAAATTCAACTGGGAATCCGTCCGGTCCCGGGGCCTTTCCCGTCTGCATGTTCCTAATTCCTTTCACCACTTCTTCTACCGTGATCTGTGCTCCCAATCCCATCCTTTCCTGCTCTTCCACCTTGGGAATTTCCAGCCGATCCAAAAACTCCATCATTCTCTCCCTCCCATCCGGGGGTTGAGCTTCATACAATTTTTTATAAAATGTCTTAAACACTTCATTCACTCTCTCTGCTCCCCGCTCCGTGTCTCCATCTTCGTCTCTCACCCCCCCTATTTCCCTCGCTGCTCCCCTTTTCCTCAATTGGTGTGCCAGCAATCTGCTCGCCTTCTCTCCATATTCATACTGTACACCCTGCGCCTTCCTCCATTGTGCCTCTGCAGTGCCTGTGGTCAGCAAGTCAAATTCCACATGCAGCCTTTGCCTTTCCCTATACAGTCCCTCCTCCGGTGCTTCCGCATACTGTCTGTCCACCCTCAAAAGTTCTTGCAACAACCGCTCCCGTTCCTTACTTTCCTGCTTCCCTTTATGTGTCCTTATTGATATCAGCTCCCCCCTAACCACCGCCTTCAACGCCTCCCAGACCACTCCCACCTGAACCTCCCCATTGTCATTGAGTTCCAAGTACTTTTCAATGCATCCCCTCACCCTTAAGCACACCCCCTCATCCGCCATTAGTCCCATGTCCATTCTCCAGGGTGGACGCCCTCTTGTTTCCTCCCCTATCTCCAAGTCTACCCAGTGTGGGGCATGATCCGAAATGGCTATAGCCGTATATTCCGTTCCCCTCACCCTCGGGATCAATGCCCTACCCAACACAAAAAAGTCTATGCGTGAATAGACTTTATGGACATAGGAGAAAAACGAGAACTCCTTACTCCTAGGTCTACTGAATCTCCACGGGTCCACCCCTCCCATCTGCTCCATAAAATCCTTAAGCACCTTGGCTGCTGCCGGCCTCCTACCAGTCCTGGACTTCGACCTATCCAGCCTTGGTTCCAACACCGTGTTAAAGTCTCCCCCCATTATCAGCTTTCCGGTCTCTAGGTCTGGGATGCGTCCTAGCATTCGCCTCATAAAATTGGCATCGTCCCAATTCGGGGCATACACGTTTACCAACACCACCATCTCTCCCTGTAATTTGCCACTCACCATCACGTATCTGCCCCCGTTATCCGCCACTATAGTCTTTGCCTCGAACATTACCCGCTTCCCCACTAATATAGCCACCCCCCTGTTTTTCGCATCCAGCCCCGAATGGAACACCTGCCCTACCCATCCTTTGCGCAACCTAACCTGATCTATCAGTTTCAGGTGCGTTTCCTGTAACATGGCCACATCTGCTTTAAGTTTCTTAAGGTGTGCGAGTACTCGTGCCCTCTTTATCGGCCCGTTAAGCCCCCTCACGTTCCACGTGATCAGCCGAGTTGGGGGGCTTCCCACCCCCCCCCCCCCCCTTGCCGGTTAGCCATCATCTTTTTCCAGCTTCTCGCCCAGTTCCCACGCAGCTGTATTTCTCCCAGACGGTGCCCCCCCGCCCATCCTTTCCCGTACCCACTCCCCCCTTTCCCCAGCAGCAGCAACCCAGTAATTCCCCCCCCCCCCCCCCGCTAGACCCCCCGCTAGCGTAATTACTCCCCCCATGTTGCTCCCAGAAGTCAGCAAACTCTGGCTGACCTCGGCTTCCCCCCGTGATCACGGCTCGCCCCGTGCGGCGCCCCCTCCTTCCTGCTTCTCTATTCCCGCCATAATTATCATAGCGCGGGAACCAAGCCCGCGCCTCTCCCTCGGCCCCGCCTCCCATGGCCAACGCCCCATCTCCTCTCCCTCCCCACCTCCCCCCATCACCACCTGTGGGAGAAAGAAAAGTTACCATACCGCAGGATTAATCATACTATCCCTCTTCGCCCCCCCCCCACCACTTTGTCCAAACGTTCATTTTCGTAGTCCAATCATTCCAATTTTTCTTCTACAATAAAAGTCCACGCTTCATCCGCCGTCTCAAAGTAGTGGTGCCTCCCTTGATATGTGACCCACAGTCTTGCCGGTTGCAGCATTCCAAACTTTATCCTTTTTTTGTGAAGTACCGCTTTGGCCCGATTAAAGCTCGCCCTCCTTCTCGCCACCTCCGCACTCCAATCTTGATAGACGCGGATCACCGCGTTCTCCCATTTACTACACCGAGTTTTCTTCGCCCATCTAAGGACCATTTCTCTATCCTTAAAACGGAGAAATCTCACCACTATGGCTCTGGGAGCTTCTCCTGCTCTCGATCCTCGCACCATAACTCGGTATGCTCCCTCCACCTCCAACGGACCCGTCGGGGCCTCCACTCCCATTAACGAGTGCAGCATCGTGCTCACATATGCCCCAACGTCCGCCCCCTCCACACCTTCAGGAAGGCCAAGAATCCTCAAGTTGTTCCTCCTTGCGTCATTTTCCAGTGCCTCCAACCTCTCCACAGATCGTTTCTGGTGTGCCTCCTGTATCTCCGACTTCACCACCAGGCCCTGTATATCGTTTTCATTCTCTGCTGCTTTCGCCTTCACGACCCGAAGCTCCTGCTCCTGGGTCTTTTGTTCCTCTTTCAGCCCTTCAATCGCCTGTAATATCGGGGCCAACAACTCTTTCTTCATTTCCTTTTTTATCTCCTCCACGCAGCGTTTCAAAAACTCTTGTTGTTCAGGGTCCCATATGAAACTGCCACCTTCCGACGCCATTTTGGTTTCTGCTTGCCTTCCTTGCCGTTGTTCCAAAGGATCCGCTGCAATCCGGCCACTTTCCTCTCCTTTTTCCATCCGTGTCCAGGGGGAACACCCTTCTGGTTTACCGCACGGTGTTTTCAGCCGTTAAAATTGCCGTTGGGGCTCCTATCAAGAGCCCAAAAGTCCGTTTCACAGGGAGCTGCCGAAACGTGCGACTCAGCTGGTCATCGCCGCACCCGGAAGTCCCCCTTTTCACACTTTAAATATGTTCAGGGTCTAAATCCTGGAACTCCCTCCCTAACAATACTGTGAGTGTACCCCAGCTCAGGGACTGCAGTGGTTCAAGAAGGCAGCTCACCAATTTTGGACCACAAAGAAATCACGTGTGCACTGTACCCCATTTCCATCCTGAACAGGATCTCCGAATTGAGGTTTTCAGGGTGGATAAAGCAAAACAGTACATTGTAGCACATTTGTTTTTTGACAGATCGTCTGAGGAGGGAGGAGAAGCAACGACAGGAGCTGGAGAAGAATCGCCGTAAATTGGAGGGAGACTCATCTGATTTACATGACCAGATTGCTGAGCTACAGCAACAGATTGCAGAGCTCAAAGCACAGTTGGCCAAGAAAGAGGAGGAACTTCAGGCTGCACTTGCCAGGTAAAGATTACAATCGGAATGTGGACAGAGAAGATAGTTTTTGTTCTCCATTCAGAACCTCTACTCACAAAAAATAAGATGTACATTGGTAGTCAACCTTGTCCTTTGGTAACGTTGTGGGTTGGGGGGGGGGGGGGGGGGGGGGGGGGGATCACGATCATATATTTTGGTCCTGTCCAAAACTGGAGGATTACTGGAAGGCGGTTTTTAGGGTAATCTCTAAAGTGGTGCACGTGAAACTGGACCTGGGCCCTTGGGAGGCCATATGCGGGGTGTCGGACCAGTCGGAGTTGGAAACGGGTGTGGAGGCAGATGTTGTAGCCTTCGCCTCGTTGATCGCCCGAAGGCGGATCCTGATGGGTTGGAGAGCAACCGTTCCACCCTGTGCCCTGGCGTGACAGGGGGACCTGTTGGAATTCTTGACTCTTGAGAAGGTTAAGTTTGAACTGAAGGGAAGGATGGAGGGGTTCTACAATTCATGGGCATTATTTATTATGCACTTTCAGGAACTGGATAACATCGAACATTAGTTTTATTGGGGGGGGTGACGTGACTGTGTGTGTTAATGGTGACTGGGTGATTCCTGATTCCTTTTCGTCATTTGTTTATGTGAACATGCGGGCTAATGTTTGGTGGGAGGATGGGATCGTTGTTATTGATATGGGGATTGACATTTGTTACTGATTGTTTATTGTTGGAGGGTATAAATTTGGGAGAAAATGTGAAAAAGGAGGAGAATAAAAATATTTTTTTTTTTTAAACTTGTCCTTTGGTTGCTGGAAGCCTACCTATGAAGATGCAACATATAAATAGTGTACGTTTGACTTCAGCTTCCTGCCTATGGTCCTCTGCAACTGCCAGACATTAATGCGGACCAGTCCAGAAAGCCTCTGCAATGTTACGCCCAGTTTTTTGTTCTGAACTGGTTCTTTGTATCTTCAACAGAACAGATGAAGAAGGTGCACAAAAGATTATTGCGCTAAAGAAAATCCGTGAACTGGAATCTCATATTAGTGAACTGCAGGAAGATCTGGAATCTGAGAAAGTTGCCAGAACTAAGGCTGATAAACAGAAGCGAGACCTTGGTGAGGAGTTGGAGGCTTTGAAAACAGAACTAGAAGATACACTTGACTCAACAGCTGCCCAACAGGAACTCAGGTAATAACTGGAAGTGCAATGGCTGCATTTTCATGTTTCAAGATTCAACTGTAAAGTGCAACTTTAAATCGCTGCCTCTGTTCATGTTATTTATTGAGTCTCCTTCGGCAAGGCCTTCTCCATGATAAGATTGTCCAAAAGTGATTCAGATGACTCAACGGAGTGAGATAGAGGGAGAGTAAAGGAATGAAGACTGCATTGTTTAATACCAAATTCGGAAGTGTCCTGAGTCAGTCATTTTTAATCAAGCTTACTGTTTCCCAGGGAGTGTGTCCGGTAGCCATTTAGCAATTGATATAAAATTTTGACTCTGAAGCCCAAAGAGAGCCTGGTATATTTTGTATATTTGGACTGGTTGCCACTGGTTGCAACCTATCAAGGCTGTTCAATTTAGTTAAGAGAAGAAAACCAGCATTTACAATAATGCCTTTCATTTCTTGATGTCAGCTCCAAATGCTTCATGGTTGAAGTCACCTGTTAGGCATGTAAACCTGGCAGCTAATTTGTGCAGCGAGGTCCCAAGCAATGCTCCCACTAAACTGTGTGGGTATACGGTCGCACAGCACCCTTAAAAGGTCCACACAGATCTTTTCTGTGATAAATAATGTGCGCGCATTTGTGCAAAAACAGGTCAAGGGACCTTGAACTTATTTTTTTTAAAACGGCTGCATGACAAATAAATTTTAAAGAGCATTTTCCCACCGATATTAATGAACAACTAAATATATTTGTGCTGGTTTTCATGGAGGCAGAAATATTGGCCAAGACACCAGGAACACTTGACTGCACTTCAGATAGTGCCTTGGGATCCATTATGACCATGAATCGATTGTTGTAAAAATCTATCTGGTCCACTGATGTCCTTTAGGGAAGAAAATCTGCCGCCCTTACCTGGCCTACATGTGACTCCAGATCCACAGCAATGTGGTTGACACTTAACTGCCTCTGTAATGGGCAAGCAAGCCACTCAGTTGAAGGGCAATTAGGGTTGGGCAATAAATGCTGGCCCAGCCAGTGACGCCCATATCCCATGAAAGAATAAATAAAATAATCTATTGTCAGTTGATTCAAGAGTATTGAAAGTCAAAGAGATCTAGGAGTACAGGTCACTGAAAGTGGCAACACAGGTGGAGAAGGTAGTCAAGAAGGCATACGGCATGCTTGCCTTCATTGGCCGGGGCATTGAGTATAAGAATTGGCAAGTCATGTTGCAGCTGTATAGAACCTTAGTTAGGCCACACTTGGAGTATAGTGTTCAATTCTGGTCGCCACACTACCAGAAGGATGTGGAGGCTTTAGAGAGGGTGCAGAAGAGATTTACCAGAATGCTGCCTGGTATGGAGGGCATTAGCTATGAGGAGCGGTTGAATAAACTCGGTTTGTTCTCACTGGAACGAAGGAGGTTGAGGGGCGACCTGATAGAGGTGTACAAAATTATGAGGGGCATAGACAGAGTGGATAGTCAGAGTCTTTTCCCCAGGGTAGAGGGGTCAATTACTAGGGGGCATAGGTTTAAGGTGAGAGGGGCATGGTTTAAAGTAGATATACGAGGCAAGTTTTTTACGCAGAGGGTAATGGGTGCCTGGAACTCGCTACCGGAGGAGGTGGTGGAAGCAGGGACGATAGTGACATTTAAGGGGCATCTTGACAAATACATGAATAGGATGGGAATAGAGGGATACGGACCCAGGAAGTGTAGAAGATTGTAGTTTAGTCGGGCAGCATGGTCGGCATGGGCTTGGAAGGCCGAAGGGCCTGTTCCTGGGCTGTACATTTCTTTGTTCTTTGTTCAAGTTAACAGTTGTGTAGCATAATTTGCCAGGAGTGAGTTCCAAATTTATACAATCCTTTGCATGAAGCGGTATTTTCAATTATGGGCTGGTTTAGCATACTGGGCTAAACAGCTGGCTTGTAATGCAGAACAAGGCAGCAGCGCGGGTTTAATTCCCATACCGGCCTCCCCGAACAGGCGCTGGAATGTGGTGACTAGGGGCTTTTCACAGTAACTTCATTGAAGCTTACTTGTGACAATAAGCAATTATTGTTATTATTATTTCACTCCTGAAAGGCCTGGCTCTAGTTTTTAGACTGTCCTCTCCATCCAAGATCTCCCCAGCTGGTGGAAATAATTGCTCCCAATCTGTTCCACCTCATGTCTTTTGAAGATTTCAAATCATCCATTAGCCTTCTAAACTCCAGTAGGTACAACCCTAGTTTGCGTAATCACTGACATAGCATAACCACTGGAGTCAAGGTATTAGCCTGGTTAACCTACACTAAAGTCCAGACTTACATTCCTGTATTAAGGAATGTCCAGAATTGCTTGCAGTGTTCCAAAGTGCGGTCTTAACCAGGGCCTTGCATAGCTGAAGCATGACTTCGACACCTTGTATTCTATTCCTCGAGACATGAAGGCTTGCATTCCCTTAGTCTTTTTGATAATTTTGCTGTATCTATTCATGACAGTTGCATGAGCTGTGTGCCTAAATCCCAAAGTCTCATTGGGCCTCCATTGTTTTTTACTTTTCACCATTTCCAAAGTGTTCTGTTCTTTTTAGGTCCAATACTACTGACTTCACATTTGCCTACTTTGAAATTCATTTCACTTCATCTTAATCACTTAATCTATACAGTCTCTTTGGAATTCCATGCTCCATATACTTGTAATACCACCTTATATCTTTGTGTCTTTAGCAAATTTAAATGAATGGCTTTCAAACCCATCAACTAAGTCAGTTGTTTATAGTTGAGGCCCCAACATACATCCTTTTTTAAAAAAATATGTTTTATTGAAATTTTTTTCCCAAACAACAATTTTTCCCCTCTTACAAAGCAAACGCAACAATAACAATACAGACATTTTTAACAAAACCCCATTATCTTTGACCTAAACTAAACTAAACCCTCCCCCCTCCCCCACCCTTCCCCCTGGGTTGCTGCTGCTGGTCATCTGTCTTCCCTCTAACGTTCCCCTAGGTAGTCGAGAAATGGCTGCCACCGCTTGGTGAACCCTTGAGCCGATCCTCTCAGGGCAAACTTTATCTGCTCCAGTTTAATGAACCCCGCCATATCATTTACCCAGGCCTCCAGTCCGGGGGGTTTCGCCTCCTTCCACATGAGTAGGATCCTGCGCCGGGCTACTAGGGACGCAAAGGCCACAACGTCGGCCTCTTTCGCCTCCTGCACTCCCGGCTCTTCCGCAACTCCAAATAGAGCTAACCCCCAGCCTGGTTTGACCCGGGCCTTCACCACCCACGAAATCACTCCCGTCACTCCCTTCCAATACCCTTCCAGTGCCGGGCATGCCCAAAACATATGTGCGTGGTTTGCCGGGCTCCCGCCACACCTCCCACATTTGTCCTCCACTCCAAAGAACCTGCTCAATCTTGCTCCCGTTATGTGTGCTCTATGTAGCACCTTAAATTGAATCAGGCTAAGCCTGGCGCATGAGGAAGAGGAATTTACCCTGCTTAGGGCATCAGCCCACATACCCTCCTCTATCTCCTCCCCTAGTTCTTCTTCCCACTTTCCTTTTAGTTCGCCTACCGACTCCTCCCCCTCTTCCCTCATCTCTCGGTAAATCTCTGACACCTTGCCCTCTCCGACCCACACCCCTGAAAGCACCCTGTCCTGAATTCCCTGTGTCAGGAGCAACGGAAATTCCCTCACCTGTGGTCTAGTAAACGCCCTCACCTGCATATATCTCAAGAAATTTCCCCGGAGCAACTTATACTTTTCCTCCAATGCTCCCAAGCTCGCAAAAGTCCCATCTATAAATAAATCTCCCACCCTCCTAATTCCCAACTGGTACCAGCTCTGAAATCCTCCATCCATTCTTCCTGGGGCGAACCTATTGGTTGTTCCTGATTGGGGACCCCACCAGGGCTCCCCGCACCCCTCTCTGTCGCCTCCCCCTCTCTGTCGCCTCCACTGTCCCCAGATATTCAATGTTGCCGCCACCACCGGGTTCATGGTAAACTTTTTAGGTGAGATCGGTAGCGGCGCCGTCACCAGCGCCTCTAAACTCGTCCCTTTACAGGACTTTCTCTCCAGTCTTTTCCACGCCGCTCCCTCACCCTCCATCATCCATTTACGTATCATTGCCACATTGGCGGCCCAATAGTAATCGCCCAAGTTCGGTAGTGCCAATCCTCCTCTGTCCCTACTACGCTGAAGGAACCCCCTCCTTACTCTCGGAACTTTCCCTGCCCACACGAAGCTCGTGATGCTCCTGTCTATTTTATTAAAAAAGGTCTTGATGATTAGTATAGGGAGACATTGAAATGCAAATAAGAACCTCGGGAGGACCATCATCTTAATTGCTTGCACCTTGCCCGCCAGCGATAGAGGCTGCATGTCCCACCTCTTGAAGTCCTCCTCCATTTGTTCTACCAACCGTGTCAGATTAAGTCTGTGCAAGGTTCCCCAGCTCCTAGCGATCTGAATCCCCAGGTATCGGAAGTTTCTTTCCACTTTCCTTAGAGGCAAGCCTTCTATCTCTCTACTCTGGTCCCCTGGATGTATCACAAATAATTCACTCTTCCCCATGTTTAGCCTATACCCCGAGAAATCCCCGAACCCCCTCAAAATTCGCATAACCTCTATCATCCCCCCCCCGCTGGGTCCGACACGTATAACAATAGGTCATCCGCGTATAACGAGACTCTGTGTTCTTCTCCCCCTCTAATCACCCCTCTCCATTTCCTGGAGTCTCTCAACGCCATGGCCAGAGGTTCAATTGCCAACACGAACAACAATGGAGACAGCGGGCATCCCTGTCTTGTTCCCCTATATAGTCGGAAATACTCCGATCTATGTCGACCTGTAACTACGCTTGCCGTTGGAGCCCCATAAAGAAGTCTAACCCAGCTAATAAACCCGTTCCCAAACTCAAACCTCCTTAACACTTCCCATAAATACTCCCACTCCACCCTATCAAATGCCTTCTCTGCGTCCATTACCGCCACTATCTCTGCCTCCCCCTCCACTGGGGGCATCATTATCACCCCTAATAGTCGTCGCACGTTAACATTCAGTTGTCTCCCTTTTACGAACCCTGTCTGGTCTTCGTGCACCACCCCCGGGACACAGTCCTCTATCCTCGATGCCAGTACTTTTGCCAACAATTTGGCGTCCACGTTCAATAATGAAATAGGACCCGCACTGCAACGGATCTTTATCCCTCTTCAAAATTAACGTATCGTCGTCTCCGACATCGTCGGGGGTAAAGTCCCTCCTTCCCTGGCCTCATTGAACGTCCTCACCATCAACGGGGCCAACAAGTCCACATATTTTCTGTAATACTCCACCGGGAACCCGTCTGGTCCTGGGGCCTTCCCTGCTTGCATGCTTCCCAGTCCCTTAATAACCTCGTCCACCCCAATCAGTGCCCCCAGGCCTACCACCCCCCGCTCCTCCACTTTCGGGAACCTCAATTGATCCAGGAACTGCCGCATCCCCTCCTCTCCCTCTGGGGGTTGAGACCTATACAGTTCCTCATAGAAGGTCTTGAACACCTCATTTATCTTTCCTGCCCTTCGCACCGTGTCTCCCCTTTCGTCTCTAATTCCTCCTATCTCCCTCGCTGCTGCCCTCTTTCGCAATTGATGAGCCAACAGGCGACTAGCCTTTTCCCCATATTCATACCTCCTTCCCTGTGCCTTCCTCCACAGTACCTCCGCCTTTCTGGTGGTCAGTAGGTCAAATTCCGTCTGGAGTCGTCTCCTCTCCCTGTACAATTCCTCCTCCGGGGTCTCTGCAAATTCCCTATCCACCCTTAAAATCTCCCCCAGTAATCTTTCCCTTTCCTTGGCCTCTGTTTTCCTTTTTAGGGCCCCAATGGAGATCAGCTCTCCTCTGACCACCGCTTTTAGTGCTTCCCATACCACTCCCACAGGGACCTCGACGTCGTCATTGACCTCCAGGTATCTCTCAATACACCCCCGCACTCTTGCGCACACTCCCTCATCCGCCATCGGTCCCACATCTAATCGCCAGAGTGTTCTCTGCTCCCTTTCCTCTCCTAATTCCAGGTCCACCCAATGTGGGGCATGATCCAAAACCGCTATGGCTGAGTACTCAGCTTCTTCCACCTTAGAGATCAACGACCTTCCCAAAACAAAAAAATCTATCCGGGAGTACACTTTATGGACATGGGAGAAGAAGGAAAACTCCCTAGCCCTAGGTCTAAGAAATCGCCATGGATCCACTCCCCCCATTTGGTCCATAAACCCCTTAAGTACCTTGGCCGCTGCCGGCCTTCTTCCGGTCCTTGAGCTGGATCTATCTAGCCCCGGGCCCAGCACCGTATTAAAGTCCCCTCCTAAAATCAAGTTTCCTACCTCCAGATCCGGTATACGCCCCAGCATCTGTCTCCTAAATCCCGCATCGTCCCAGTTTGGGGCATACACATTAACCAACACGACCTCCATTCCCTCCAGCCCACCACTCACCATTACATATCTACCTCCGCTATCTGCTACGATGTCCTTTGCTTCAAATGCTACCCGTTTCCCCACCAAAATGGCCACCCCTCTATTCTTTGCGTCCAGTCCTGAGTGGAACACCTGCCCCACCCATTCTTTCCTTAACCTAACTTGGTCCGCCACCTTTAGGTGCGTCTCTTGGAGCATAACCACGTCTGCCCTTAGTCCTTTCAAATGCGCGAGCACTCGGGCCCTTTTTATCGGTCCGTTCAGGCCTCTCACGTTCCACGTGATCAGCCTCACTAGGGGGCTACCTGCCCCCCTCCCGTGTCGACTAGCCATTACCTTCTCTAGGCCAGTCCCATATCCCGCCTCCGCGCTCCCGCTCGCTCCCCCAGCGTCGCACACCATCCCTGCCCACCCACTCTTTAGCCATTTCCTTTTGGATTTCCGCAGCAGCAACCCAGTTGCTCCCCCCCCCGCTAGATCTCTTTCTAGCATGATTGCTCCCCCCATATTACTTCCGTATGTCAGCTGACTTCAACTGACCCCGACTACTCCTGCTCACTCCTCGACCCCCCGTGTGGGGAACTCTCATCCGCCTTGCGCCTGTCTTCCCGCCTTATTCTTTCTGGCGCGGGAACATTCCTTTACCTGACCCGCCTCTTATGGCGCAGCTCCCTTTCCCCTCCCCCTCCCCTTCCCCATTCTCCAACTGTGTCCCATCTTTCCCCCCTCACCGGCGCCCACATTTCCCCAATGTCTCCCCCCTTCCCAATTTACTTCTCAATTAACTTCAACCATAACATTAACAATAACATTTCCTGCAGCATCAGTCCCTCAGTTCCGATCCAATTTCTCTTCTTTGATGAAGGTCCATGCTTCCTCCGCCGTCTCAAAATAATGGTGTCTCTCCTGATACGTGACCCATAGTCTTGCCGGCTGCAGCATCCCGAACTTCACCTTCCTTTTATGCAACACCTCTTTGGCTCGGTTGAAGCGCGCCCTCCTTCTCGCCACCTCCGCACTCCAATCCTGGTATACCCGTACCACTGCATTCTCCCATCTGCTACTCCGCGCCTTTTTAGCCCATCTCAGGACCTCTTCTCTATCCTTAAGGCGATAAAATCGCACGATTATCGCCCTGGGTGGTTCTCCTGCTTTTGGTCTTCTCGCCGGAATCCGATTTGCCCACTCCACCTCCAAGGGGCCCGTAGGGGCCTCAGCACCCATCAGTGAGCTCAGCATCGTACTTGCGTACGCTCCACAGTCCACTCCTTCCACACCCTCAGGGAGACCCAGTATCCGAAGGTTCTTCCTTCGCGCTCCGTTTTCTAGGGCCTCGATCCTTTCAGTACACTTTTTATGAAGTGCCTCGTGCGTCTGTGTCTTAACCGCCAGGCCCAGGATCTCGTCCTCAATATCTGTCACCTTCTGCTCCACCACGTGGAGCTCTGTCTCCTGGGTCTTTAGTGTCTCCTTGAGCCCCTCAATTGCCTGTAGCATCGGGGTCAGCACCTCCCTCTTCAGCAGCTCCACGCACCGTCTCACAATTTCATCCTGCTCAGGCCCCCATGTCGCTTGCGCTTTCTCCGCCGCCATCTTGTACTTCTCTCTTTCTGACCCTTTGGTCGACGATTCCTCGCGCTGCAGCCGCCGCCGGTTTTTTCCTCCTTCGTTTGGGGGGGACTCCCTTCTCACACACCCCACACCGGGTTGCGTCGTCAAAAAATTCCCCGTTGGGGCTCTTAAAAGAGCCCGAAGGTCCGTCTGAGCTGGAGCCGCCGAAACGTGCGGCTAGCTCGGCATCACCGCAACCGGAAGTCCCTTCAGTGGCCTTGATGAGATCTTTTCACAGTTGTTCCCTCTGCTGCTAGAATTCACCTTTGATACAGGCCCTCAGGTCAGCTTGCAGCTTTAAGCTTGCCCTTTCCCCGCCTGCATGCTGGAAGAGGCCTTGTTTATCCTGCAGTTGCAGCCAAATCTTTTACTGTTTCTGCCGTGTCTGGCAACCAAGAGACATACCCTTCCTGGGGTACACTGTCGGGGGAATGTTGCAGCCTTCTTCCCACACCGGGAAATGTCAAACAAATGCCGTGGGGGCCCTGTAACGAGCCCAAAAGTCCGTTCCAAGCAGGAGCTACCGAATATGCGACCTAGCTCTGCATAGCCGCACCCGGATGTCCCCAACATACATCCTTAAACACCACTAATCACATTGGCCAGTTAGAGTATTTGGTCATTCTCTCTTCCTATTCAGTTCCTTCCTCTTGGGTCAGTTTCCTAATCCGATCAATTATTTGTCTTCACTTCCATGGGCTTCACAACAACTTGCAGTCCCTTTTGAGCGGCTTTATCAAATGCCAATGGCAGTCCATATAAATATCATCCAAAGACATTCTTATGTCCACTACTTCAGTCACTTCTCAAAAAACATTCTAAGTGAGACTCTTCCTTCATTTGAGGTAGCTGGTGTACTGGACTGCAATACTATCTCTTTAACATTGTAGGTATCCTGGTACAGACACGATGGACCAAATGGCGGCCTCCTGCGCCAAAACAATTCTATGCAAATGGACTCATTTGAATTTAATTTTCATTATGTGCAGCACTTGACCTTTGTTTCCGTCTGCTCTCTCCTTCCTCTATTATCATTAAAGAGCAAAGCGTGAGCAAGAGGTGAACCAGATGAAGAGAGTCCTGGAAGATGAGGGAAAAACCCATGAACAGCAGATCCAGGAAATGAGACTAAAACATTCCCAGATTGTGGAAGATATCTCTGAGCAACTAGAACAAACAAAGCGGGTATGTTGGTTTATTTGTCTGTGAAGGAAATGGAGTTTCGAGGAGTAGGAAATGTAATATATTATTGTTCTTGTGTAATAGGGGACAAATGAACATTAATGGCACATCATTATTCTGATCAGGAATATCCAGTGGGAACTTGCCAGCCACCAATTGTGTAGTTGATTTAAAAAAAAAAAAAAAATTTTATTCTCCTTTTTCATCTTTTCTCCCGAATTTACACCCACCCACAATAAACAATAACCAGCAACAGATATGTCAATCCCCATAACAATAACGATTCCATCCTCCCACCAACCCCCAAACATCAGCCCGCATGTTTACATAAACAAATGACAAAAAGGAATCTGGGATTACCCATAGTGTCACCCTTAATATACACAGCCCCCCCCCCTCACACACATCTTCTACTCCTTCAAAAAATCAGCTCATCCTCACCCTCGTGAGGTGTGCTCTATATACCACCTTCAGCTGTATCAGCCCCAACCTCGCACGTGAGCTGGAGGCATTCACTCTCCGGAGCACCTCACATCAGATCCCCTCCTCTATAACCTCTCCCAGCTCTTCCTCCCACTTTGCTTTGATCCCTTCCAGTGGTGCCTTATCCTCTTCCAAACTAGCTCCGTACACTGCTGACACTGCCCCCTTCTCCAGTCCCCTTGCCGTCAGCACCTCCTCCAGCAATGTGGAGGCTGGTTCCTCTGGGAAGCTCTGTATCACCTTCCTGGCAAAATCCCGAACCTGCATGTATCTAAACACTTCTCCCTGCTTCAGCCCATACTTCGCTTCCAGCTCCCTCAATCCTGCAAACCGACCCCAAAGAAACAAATCTTTTAGCGTCTTAATCCCCTTCTCTTCCCATTTCCGAAAACTTCCATCCCACCTCCCTGGCTCAAATCTATGGTAACCCCGAATCGGCATTTCCCTCGACCCTGCCCCCAACCCGAAGTGTTGGCGAAACTGCCTCCAGATTTTCAATGAAACTATTATTACCAGACTCCCTGAGTATTTCCCCGGAGCTATCGGGAGTGGCGCTGTTGCTAGTGCTTTCAGCCCCGACCCCCTGACAAACTCTCCTCCATTCTGACCCACTGGGAATCAACCCCTCTGACCCAGCTCCACACCTTCTCCACATTTGCCGCCCAGTAGTAGTACATCAGGTTCGGGAGACCCAAACCCCCTGCCTGCCTTCCCCTCTGTAGCAGCACCTTTCTCACTTGGCCACCTTCCCACCCCATATGCATTGTGTAGTTGATTTAAGACACCGTTATACTGTTACAACCTTGTGAAGAGTTTGGTAGAACTCCGTAAGGGAGGAACAACACAAATTGTTAAGAATGATTAATAAATATGAACTGTTCTGTTTGTATAATGTTATTCTTGCCCAAGTCCACACTGACCACAGTACTGAAAATGATTCTGATAAATTAAGTGTCTAAAATTACTATCATTTCTTGAAATTAGAATAAAATACATATATTTTGGTTTGTACAAAATAACATTATTTATTAATAAGTTGTATTTGAATAATGATTTGCAGTTTGGTTTTTAATTCCACTAGTTACCTGATAGTAAAAATCTAAGGGAATTACTTTCTGGTTATTTGTCACACGTCGTTCGCTACTGGGAGTATACTCGGGGCAATTCTGATATCGTGAATAGGTTTGGGATGTTTGAAAAATACTTATAATTATGAAGTTCAATAATTCTGCAGGCTATTAATAGCTGCTAGTTTTCTTTAAAATCCCTCCATAGTTACTGAACAGTTAAAACAATTAAAGTCTTGTAGCCCGCACTGGTGAAAGAAAGATTAACACTGGAGACTTATTCACATAGATTTGTAAAGGTCCTTCCCTTTTTGATGATCTCAGTAATAGAATTATGTGGAATAAGCAGTATAAAAACAGGGTCCCCTCTCATTCCGTTTATCTCTTCTCAAGTCTTCCAGCATACCTTTTTGTTCCCTTTTTTCTCATACTTGTCTAATTTCTTTTCTTTTTGAATGCATCTAAGCTGGTGCCTGAACCACTCCCTTGTAGCAAGCTAGGAAATTTCTACTTTTATTGGTTTTATTAGTAACTATCTTGTATTGCACCCTTCCACAAGTGGGGAGTAATGTCTACACGCCTACCGATTTCATAAGTTTTAAAGACCTTTAACAAGTCTCCTGTAAGGTTTTTTTTCTTTTAAAAAAAAAAAAATGCTTCAAGCTATTCAGTCTTAGTTCTGATACCTTCCTTGTAAATAGCTTTTGCACCTTCTCTGATGCTTCAATTATGCTCTTCATAGAATAGCGACAAGAACTGCAGCCTGATAGATGAAAAATAGATGATGAAGGATTTAACTCGCTATGGTGTAGGTAGATAACGTGAGTGATAATAGTCGATAGATATATATATATATATCACGTTGCTGAAAATCTAAATGCTGACCCTATTAATATTTGTCTGCACATAAGAGGAAATGGGTGTCGTAACTTTGGACCTTGCAGTGATCTTAAGTTCTGACTAACCTAAATTGACTAAACTCGTTCTCTCTGCAGTTCAAAGTTGGAGTGGAGAAGGCCAAGCAAGCCCTGGAGAATGAACGCAACGAGATTAGCTCTGAGGTAAAACGTCTGCTGCAGGCTAAGGCTGAATCTGAGCACAAGCGGAAGAAGGTGGAGTCCCAATTGCAGGAGCTGCAGGTTAAAAACACAGATGGAGATCGGTGCCGAGTTGAGCTCAGTGAAAAAGTCAGCAAGCTTCAGGTAAATGCACAAGCTAGCTGTTGCTACTACCTTGGTGAAATTAAATCAATATATCCTCGAAATATAATTAACCATTTGGTTTGGGTAAGAGGACCAACAGTAGAATAAAGCTGTTGTGGAGTTTAATTTCTGATATACATTTTATATATTAATTTATGTATCTATACATTGGAATACCATCCAAGTGTATATATAATCAATATTTGAGAAACCCCAATATTTTCTATCTCTACATTTGCACCATCCCGTAAACTAGACCCAGAATCTGCCAATACCACTTCAGGGTTGGTTAAGAAAAGCAGTGTGAGATATTGTGCCAGCCTCTTTTGTGCGTAGCTCCAGGTTTTCTGGTTCATGCATGGATGAGATCAGAACACAATTTATAGACTGGCAGGAATCGACTGTGTTCCATGGATCAGTGTGTTGACTGCAGTTCTGTGGTTTTGATCCTGTTTATCGGATTGTTTTGAAGCAGTCCATTGAAATGACGTAGAGTACATAGTATGTTGTTAGCCTGTGAAACTGTCCTTCCCCCGGAAAGCAGTGAAGGCTGAGTCATCGAATTTATTGAAGGCTGAGATTTTTGATGGAATCGAGGCCAGAGTACCTACTGCTGTATGAACCCAGGCAATGACTCTGTTGGTAGGTGGTTTGACATTGGAGGGACAGTTGAGATAGCAGTGAGTGGGCAACAGTTTTGCTGATTTTCTGCTACTCAGGAATGTAGAAGATAGTTGAGTGCTCAGACCTTTTAACATGGACAGGCTTGTGATCCATATTGATAGGTCATGGGATCCACGGGACTCCCTGGGTTCATTCTATGTGATGTACCCAATGAGGCATCCAGAAACCCTGTAGAAAAAGGTCTTTAAAGATGCAAGTTGCCAGTTGTCTTGAAATGGTATCATTACGCTTGCTTGTCTTCAAAATCACAGTTTTAAAAAACTGATTGATCCAAGTTGCTATCAAATGTGCTTCACAACTAGGTGACAGATGCTGCTTTCTGCCTCAGTTGCCTCTATGTTACCTTACCCAATGTTTTGTTTGTTTTGAGTTTGGGGGACATAAAAATCTGGGAGCAACCAAACCACACATTGGTGTGGAATCTAAAGAAGGGCCTAGGTGCCCTTGTTCCGTGATTGAGATTTGATACTTGTTCATAGCTCTAACTTGCTGTCAAGTGGACGACCTAGCTTATGGTTACTGAAATATTTGCTTTATGTTCAGAGTGAATTGGACAACGTTAATGGCCTCATGAATCAAGCAGAAAGCAAGACCATTAAACTCGCTAAGGACCACAGCACCCTAGAATCCCAGCTACAGGACACACAGGTATGTGAGAGGAAGAAGTGGTCTAAATGATTTGGTGAAAGGCCCTTTAATCTACAAACCGAGTAAAGAGGTGTTTTTTAAAAAAAAAAGAGCTCCACTACCTAAACAGACCTATAATCCATGATAAATTGAGTAGTATGTTGTTTATAGATATCCTTTCATTCATTTGTTTCTTGTTTCGACAACCTGAAAATCACTAGTCATCTAGAATTCAATTCAAAGCTACCAGAATGCTAATGACTTACCAAAGCATAAACTTCTGTTTGGATTTTAAACAATTCTTAAACACTAATTTGAAGTCTAATGTCTAAAAGTGGATCTGTATGGATAATGGTGCAGCTCTAATTATTTTCTAAATATTGGATTATAATGGTAGCCGCAGCTGGGGTACAAAGATTGTAGGGAGTGTAATAAAGGGAGGACAGATTTCTCCTTATTTGGCCAACTTCACAAAGAAATTTAGACCCATGTAAATTGAACCAGGAACTGAGCCTGGGGGTCATTTAGGAGAGAAGAAAGGATGCGCGCTATTTATAACGGGCGCAATGTTTGTTTGACTAGAAGTCACGATTGGAATGGTGCAGAATTGGGTGGGAATATAGACCCATTTGGTTTAAGGAGAAGCTGTACTGAAATCTTTGTAATAAACTGCACTGAATTTAACATTAATCAATGGATAGCCTGATTTCAAATTTTGTGACTAAGTGACATAAAACCCTGTGTATCGCATCTTGGCCTTTTGGCTAAGATGAGCATGAGGTTAAGTGTAATGCCTGGATCTGGTATGTCTCTCTTGTGGAGACCATGAATTGGATTCAATTTGAATTGGCTTTTGGAGCAGGCAAAGAGCTGGATTACGGGTTCGCCCCTGTCCCCGCACTGTGCTCTGGCTTTGTAACGCTGATAAAGTAATGGATAAATAAAATAAAACGCTGTGGAAATGAAATCTAATGGTGGTTTAGAAGTGATACCTGGGTGTCTTATGGATTCCATGCAGGCAATGGCTTACCTTGGAATGTGTATTTTCAGTAATATGACTTGCTAATCCACATCCTTGTTTTGTTTTGCCCCATTTGCCCATGATGTGTTACTATTGTCTCATGCCCTGTGCAGGAGCTGCTTCAAGAAGAGACTCGACAGAAGTTGGCTTTCAGTACCAAGATGAGACATATGGAAGATGAGAACAGTCACCTCCATGAGCAGTTGGAAGAGGAGGAGGAAGGAAAAAGGAACTTGGAGAAACAGATTTCCAATATCCAGGCTCAGGTATAATATCTCCAAACTATAAATTTAAAGTACCCAATTCTTTTTTTTCCAATTGAGGGACAATTTAGCGTAGCCAATCCACTTAGCCTGCACATCTTTTGGTTGTGGGTTGAGACCCGCTCAGACACGAAGAGAATGTGCAAGCCCCACACGGACAGGGGGCCGGGATGGCACCCGGGTCCTCAGCGCCGTGAGGCAGCAGTGCTAACCACTGTGCCACCATGCCGCCCATCTCCAAATACTTCTACACTTCTGTGCTATTTTAGTTATGTATAGGCTTCAGACCTCTCCAAGCGTCTATTCCTCGTGAATATTAGAAGCCTCATGGTTATCAAGGCTGTCCCATTGTGGCACATCATTATAATGCCTTCTCTTGGAGGCATCAAATTTCATCAATCATTACAAACGTGATTACTTTAATAGTCCTACACTCCAATTAATGTGATGCTTCAAATTGTGTAATTGTTACTCTATCCAAGACCCCAATGTGGAGTAGGCAATTGGCCTAAATAGACTACAATCCGGTGCATGTATTTCACTAGACTGCTCAAACTCTAGATCTTGTCAGTGCAGTTGTGTATCTATCTTTTGACAGTGACAATGCTAGGGTGCATAGCTAAAATGAAATTGGAAAAGGTTTCATCAATGTGATAAAAATGATGTTTTGCAGGACACTAAAAGTTTTTAAGATTACGGCAAGTATAGTTACCATAATTCATGCATTGCTAAAAAGAGACATATCAAAAGTTTCTTGCGTTCATTAGGACATTTTGCAAGAATACAGTGTAAGGGGGAAAACAACAATTTATACGCAATGAGAAGAGAATGATAATTGGTAGAGGCATTGCCATGGAGAATGCACCAGTTGATGGTGACTGGCAGATAACTGCCGAACATTATAAAATTTAACCCGGGCAGCTTGACCCCGATTGCTCAAGGCATTGTTCTGGGCCCTGAGGAATGAGTCAACGAATGGCTGTCACTTATTTTGTTGTGCTGAAACAGGTGCAATGTGTGTACATGTTCTTTCTGTCTGCGAAGAACCGGGCCCTCTTTGTTAACATATGTAGCTTCCAGTACATGCAAATGCACCATACTGTGAGCCTGACCGACCATCTTAAGTTGGTTGTCAGTGTCTTATTGCGAATCCCATCTCCCGTTGGACACCGTGCTTTGAGTTTTTGCAAGCACAGGCTGGTTGGCTACGGTCTACCTTGCCCATTGCGAACAGCGGCTGGGACTTGCTGCTGATGTGATCTTTTGGGATGTACAACCTACATACCTAGTACCACACCGGCATTGAAAATCCATTTAGTATTCCCCCCTACTCACTGCAAAGTTACAATCAATCAGTGCTATGTAATAATTGATAATTCTACAATTCGTTCTGCTTTAAGATTGTTTCTCTCCCATCTTTTGGTCACCCAGTCCAATTTTAAGTGCCATACTGTATACATTAGTGAAACAATTTCCTACCATACACTAATGCAAATTGTTAAATTGATCTTGCAGCTGAAATAATCTAAATACACAGGTAGAGTATGTTGAAGTTTACTTTCTAATCACTGTTGGTTAATATTTCAGTTGGCTGAATTCAGAAAGCGCCAGGAGGATGGAAATGTATCTCTGGAATTTGCCGAGGAAAGTAAGAAGAAGCTGCAGAAAGACATGGAAGTCTTGACACAGCGTCACGAAGAGAAAACGGCAGCCTATGACAAGCTAGAGAAGACCAAGAACCGTCTGCAGCAGGAGCTGGATGATCTGGTTGTGAGTCTGGACCACCAACGGCAGATTGTTTCCAATCTTGAGAAGAAACAAAAGAAATTTGACCAGGTGTGAGAGAAAGACCGATTGATCCAAAGTTTTATAAGTTGGCTTTTAAGCCATTCAATGCTTATATATTCTCAAAGGACGTAAACATGAGTCTCTTTGCAAAAAGGGAAGATATAAAATTTAACAATAATGAAACTTTTGTGCCAGGAAGGAGGTACAGAGCTTTCCGATTGCACCGGCCCCACACTGTTGGAAGAGATATTGACGGCGGGGGAATTGGAGAAAGGGGTGGTGTCGGCGATTTATGGGGTTATTCTGGGAGAAGATGAGGTATCAATAGATGGGATTAAGGCAAAGTGGGAGGAAGAGTTGGGGAAGGACATGGAGGAGGGGTTGTGGTTTTTTATCATAGAATTTACAGTGCAGAAGGAGGCCATTCGGCCCATCGAGTCTGCACCGGCTCTTGGAAAGAGCACCCTACCCAAGGTCAACACCTCCACACCCTATCCCCATAACCCAGTAACTCCACCCAACACTAAGGGCAATTTTGGACACTAAGGGCAATTTATCATGGCCAATCCACCTAACCTGCACATCTTTGGACTGTGGGAGGAAACCGGAGCACCCGGAGGAAACTCACGCACACACGGGGAGGATGTGCAGACTCCGCACAGACAGTGACCCAAGCCGGAATCGAACCTGGGACCCTGGAGCTGTGAAGCAATTGTGCTATCCACAATGCTACCGTGGTGTGAGGTGCTACGGAGGGTGAATGTGTCAACTTCATACGTGAGGTTGTGGCTGATACAGTTGAAGGTGGTGTATAGGGCACACATCAAGGGCGAGGATGAGCCACTTTTTTGAGGGGGTGGAGGACGTTTGTGAACCCTGTGGAGGGGGGGTGGGGGCTCTAAATCACATTCATATTTTTTGGTCCTGCCCAGAATTGGAGGGAGGTCTTTAGGGTATATTCGGGGTGTTGGATCGGCCGGGGTTGGAGACGGGTGCAGGTGGCAGATGTTGTAGCCTTTGCCTCGCTGATTGCCCGAAGGCGGATTCTGGTGGGGTGGAAGTCGGCTTCTCCTCCCTGTGCATCGGCGTGGTGGGGGGACCTGCTGGAGTTCTTTTTTTTATATAAATTCAGAGGATCCAATTAATTTTTTCCCTTAAGGGACAATTTAGTGTGGCCAATCCACCTACCCTGCAAAGCTTTGGGTTGTGGGGGCAAAACCCACGCAAACACGGGGAGACTGTGCAAACTCCACACAGACAGTGACCCAGAGCCCGGATCGAACCGTGGACCTGTGTGCCGTGAGGCAGCAGTGCTAACCTCTGTGCCACTGTGCTGCCCCCTGCTGGAGTTCTTAACGCTTGAGAAAGTAAAGTTCAAGTTGAGAGGGAGGATGGAAAATATCTACAACTCATGGGCCTTGTTCATCATGCATTTTCATGAATTGGATGACAAACATTAGGCTGGGGGGCATTTGGAATGTATAAATTAATGATGATTCTTTTTCATTGGTTTGTATTTGAAATGTTGGGAGCTGTTTGAGGGTGGGTGGGTTGAGAGGATTGTTGGCCAAGGGATTGGCATTGTATTTGTTGTTGTTAATTTGTTTTTGTAAATATAATTAATGTGAAAAAGGAGGAGAATAAAAATATTTTGTAAAAAATGAAAATTTTGAGGGACCAAAAGAGACCAACTCCACAACCAGATTCTTAGTGTGAGAGAAGATTGCAATGAGATTTGTCCTGAATCTTCCCTATAACTTTCAAGCCTTTTGGTTTTAAACTCGGAAGTTCATTAAAGTTGTAAAATAGGAACTAAAATTCTTAATGTTATTTATGCAAGCAGTAATGCTGTCCCAGGAATAGGTTATCCATGTAATTTATACATGGGGAGTGGACAAACTTATCAAATAGCAGAAGCTTTTCTGTTGGAATTGATGATTTCTGGTGCCAGAAAGAAGTCAGGAAATTATTTTTGCTGTGGATGTGGTTATCAATCAAGATGTAATTATATTGTACCAAAATATTTAAATATAACTCACTAATTCGGAGCCAATCAACTTTAACTTTTATCTTGCCTAACCTTGAAACTTATTCATTTTTGGGTTAGTCCAAGAATATTCTCAGAGGTGTTACATGAATAGTCTGGGCTCTGCACTTATCCTTTATTTTAATAAAAATCGTTTTAGTACAATCCTGTTAATTGGGTCACATTTTACTGTTTCAGATGCTGGCTGAAGAAAAGAACATCTCCTTAAAGTACTCCGAGGAACAGGATCGGGCACAGGCGGAGGCCCGCGAGAAAGAAACCAAGGTCCTGTCGCTGACCCGTGCCCTGGAGACGGCTATGGAACAGAAAGAAGAAATGGAGAAAATGAGCAAGCTGCTGCGCACAGAGATGGAAGACCTTGTTAGCTCCAAGGATGATGTAGGAAAGAGTGTAAGTAGATGCACCCTGCAGCAGAGGGTAGGGAACCGTCCCTTTCTCCCCTTCCCCAATACTGATCCACAGCACATCAATAGTTAATTTAAGTAATCCTTCATTTTAGGCTATTCAAACATCAGTGGTTTCACAACCAAGCCTGACTTTTAAAAATCTATTCTTTTGTTGAATGTTGCGTCACTGGCAAGGTCAGCATTTGTTGTCCATCCCTATTTTCCCTTGAACTGAGTGGGTTACTAGGCCATTGCAGAGGGCAGTTAAGTGTCAACTGCGTTGCTGTGGGTCTAGAGTCACAATCTGCTCAAATCGGGTAAGGACAGCGGTTTTCCTTCTCTGAAGGGCATTCATGAACCAGGTAGGTTTTTATAGTGATGATAGTGTCGTAGTCACTATTGTTGAGACTAGCTTTCAATCCCAGATTTTTTAATGAAAATTAAAATTCCACCAGCTGCTGTGGGTGGGATTTGAATCTTTGTCCCTAGAGCATTAGCCTGAGTTTCTGGATTACTAGCCCAGTGACATTATCACTGCCACTGATCGCCATCTCATATAATGCCCATCCTACATGCACTCTCTACTTGAGATCACTGGACAATGGCCATGATTAATACTCTGGCTTCCTCGTCTTGGTACTGAGGCCAACTGTTGATGATACTGGAGTCCAGTAACTCAGTGAAAATCACAAATCAATCCAGAGGACAGATCTTTACAGGTTAGTACCACTTTCATTCACCTGGCCATTGAGGGAGCTCTTGGAAGCATTTTAAACATATAATATACCACTTAGTATCTTTATATGAAATGCAGTTTTTTGTGTTAATATGAAACTTGTTAGGTTACTGTAGAAAAAAGCTGCTATTTTTTCTTTCTCCCTCCATGGAATATGGATCACCTAAATGACCATGCCAGTGTGTTCCTAAGTTTGTTGAATGGGAGCTGTTTTATTGATATCTGACCTTTTGTCGCTGTGCATGAAACACACTGCTGTTGTGAATCGACTGCGATTTACATTATTCCACTTATTTCTGTGCAGGTACATGAGCTGGAAAAGTCGAAACGTACTCTGGAGCAGCAAGTGGAAGAGATGAAGACTCAGCTGGAAGAACTGGAGGATGAACTCCAGGCCACTGAAGATGCCAAGTTACGTCTGGAAGTAAATCTGCAAGCCATGAAAGCTCAGTTTGACAGGGACCTGCTGAGTAAGGATGAGCAGAGTGAGGAAAAGAGAAGACAGCTAATTAAGCAGGCAAGTATGTCCTTGAGAGTATACAGAGGTGAATATCATGAATTTAAGTTCTGGGAAAAGTCACTTGCATTGGGGGACAAGAACAGACTTTCTAATGGCCTAATTGAAATTTACAAGATTATCTGGAGAATTGATTCAGCTGATCCAGGCAATTTTTTTCCACTCTGGTTCAATTATCATGGCTCCAATCAGAAATTAGCTTGTTAGGTCTAATGGCCTTACTCTGATCCTTGTGTCGAATGTTCGCTGGAGGACTAGATCATTTTTATTTACTCTGGCCTTTTAAAAAATCATTATTGCTCTGTTTTGTTTTCCTAAACAGTAATTATTTTATTTGCTGCTAATTTGCATGTTCCAGGTGCGTGAGATGGAGAGTGAGCTGGAAGATGAGCGGAAGCAACGTTCCATGGCTATTACTTCCAAGAAGAAGCTGGAGATGGATTTGAAGGATTTGGAGGGACAAATCGAAGCATCAAACAAAGGTCGTGAGGAAGCCATCAAGCAGCTTCGCAAACTACAAGTAAGCTACAGTAGTTAGCACGGATAGGATAGAACACAGCACTGGTCTCTGTGACCATATCGCTGTCCGTTTTGTGACTTTATGAATGAAGCTCAGCATTTCTCCTCAGTGGTGTATGTAGAATAAACATTAGTGCTGTTTTCAAGCTGTTTGTAGTGCAAGTTTGGAGGTAGCTGTTAAGCACGCCCAAAATATAACTATACCCTGGATTCATTCGACTTTAAGAAAATCCTCATTGCCTCCATTAGTCTTACTCATTTGATTGTTAGGTATTGCCTGGAGATCTCTGCTAATTTACTGCCCCATCTCCATTTTAAGAGTCCAGAGTGACAAGTGCTGACAGCTCTCGGGTGCCTCACAAATGCACATTCAAAATGATGCACAACATCCAACTGGATTGTGGAAAGCATCATGGCTAAGCCTGTTGCTGTCCTCGCCAGTAATCCAGGTGGCTCTACAAAGCTCCTTCTTGGGGCCCCAGTAGTGTTGATGCTAATTGTCCTGCCCCAACTACTCTAGCTAACGTTCCTACTTTGGGAGGAGGAATGTTGGGAGAGAATACAACTAGGTGCCTGGCTATGATTTGTTACACTTTCTTTGTCTTCAACAGGCTCAGCTCAAAGACTGTCAGCGTGAACTGGAAGATGCTTGCAACTCTCGAGAGGAAATCCTGACCCAATCCAAAGAAAATGAGAAGAGGCTGAAAGCACTTGAGACAGAAATAATTCATATGCAGGAGGTGCGAGATTACATATTGATATGAAATTAATGCAGAAGGAATTCTATTAAATACTGAGAGATTTTGGATCAGGGATTCAGTGCTCTTGATGGATTTTGTTCCTGAATGGTGTTGATCCGATGCTTGCAACCCGTTGATTGGCTCTGCTTCCTTTTTAATCCGAGTTTGCTTATTTAATATGGGCCTGTTGCTGTGAATTTAACAATAGCCAGCAGATGTCACTTGGCATCCAGAGTGCTTAAGCATTATATTATGGCCCTATTGCAATAAAGTTGTGAAGGTCTGTGTACTGTTAGAACTTTTTTGCGCAGCGAATGTTTGACATCTGGAATGCATTGCCTGGATGTGATGGAGGCAGATTCAATCATGGACTTCAAAAGGGAGGTGGATAATTAACTGGAGAAAGAAATTACAGGGCTGTGGGAAAAGAGTAGGACTAGCTGAGCTGTTCTTGCAGAGAGCTAGCACGTACATGAGGGGCAAATAATGTTCTCTGTTGTAACCATTCTATAATTCTATGAACAAGGACAGCACAATGAGTAAATGCTTTGGGTTCTTCTGTTCATTCTTTCATGCACTATAAAACTTCACTTGTGTTAAACGGCGTGCAAATGCTGACTTGAGGAATTCAGCAGTTTAGTCTCTAAGGGTGTGCAGCAGCCAGGTAGATCTGCTCAATCTACCACAAGAAAACTTACTTGGGAGCTGGTGCTGTAAGCAAAGTTTGCTCTTTAATTTTAGTATTGTGTTGGATGCTTTCATTGCCTTCAAATCTTCAATTATGAAGTAGCAAATAATATCCATGCGAGTTGCAGTGAAAGTCCTGTAAAAAGGCAACCTGGTCCAGAGTGGATCTTGCCCGCAAACAAAAAATGCATTCAACTCAATTGAACAAATGCAGTTGATCTCACTTGTAACTTGACCATTTCTGAGAACTTGCAGATCATGCCATCACTTTGGAGATCATTTTGATGTCCAGCTTTACAATCCATTGGGATTCTGTCATTTTAATTTTGAGTGCTCTGCATAGTGCAGTGTTTGTGCAATGAGCTGATACCTTCCCTTCCAATATTGTGAAATAATAAAATCTTTATTATTTAAGGGAGAATCCAAAGAGATTCTACAGATACATAAAGGGGAAAAGAGTAACTAGGGACAGAGTAGGGCCTCTTAAGGATCAACAAGGACATCTATGTGCAGAGCCACAAGAGTTGGGTGAGATCCTGAATGAATATTTCTCATCGGTATTCAAGGTGGAGAAAGGCATGGATGTTAGGAAACTAAGGGAAATAAATAGTGATGTCTTGAGAAGTGTGCATATTACAGAGGAGGAGGTGCTGGAAGTCTTAAAGCGCATCAAGGTAGATAAATCCCCGGGACCTGATGAAATGTATCCCAGGATGTTGTGGGAGGCTAGGGAGGAAATTGCGGGTCCCCTAACAGAGATATTTGAATCATCGGCAGCCACAGGTGAGGTGCCTGAAGATTGGAGAGTGGCGAATGTTGTGCCCTTGTTTAAGAAGGGCAGCAGGGAAAAGCCTGGGAACTACAGACCGGTGAGCCTAACGTCTGTAGTAGGTAAGTTGCTAGAAGGTATTCTGAGAGACAGGATCTACAAGCATTTAGAGAGGCAAGGACTGATTCGGGGCAGTCAGCATGGCTTTGTGCGTGGAAAATCATGTCTCACAAATTTGATAGAGTTTTTTGAGGGGGTGACCAAGAAGGTAGATGAGGGCAGTGCAGTAGACGTTGTCTACATGGACTTTAGCAAAGCCTTTGACAAGGTACCGCATGGTAGGTTGTTGCAGAAGGTTAAAGCTCACGGGATCCAGGGTGAGGTTGCCAATTGGATTCAAAATTGGCTGGACGACAGAAGGCAGAGGGTGGTTGTAGAGGGTTGTTTTTCAAACTGGAGGCCTGTGACCAGTGGTGTGCCTCAGGGATCGGTGCTGGGTCCACTGTTATTTGCGATTTATATTAATGATTTGGATGAGAATTTAGGAGGCATGGTTAGTAAGTTTGCAGATGACACCAAGATTGGTGGCACAGTGGATAGTGAAGAAGGCTATCTAGGATTGCAACGGGATCTTGATCAATTAGGCCAGTGGGCCGACGAATGGCAGATGGAGTTTAATTTAGATAAATGTGAGGTGATGCATTTTGGCAGATCGAATCAGGCCAGGACCTGCTCAGTTAATGGTATGGCGTTGGGGAGAGTTATAGAACAAAAGAGATCTAGGAGTATAGGTTCATAGCTCCTTGAAGGTGGAGTCGCAGGTGGACAGGGTGGTGAAGAAGGCATTCGGCATGCTTGGTTTCATTGGTCAGAACATTGAATACAGGAGTTGGGACGTCTTGTTGAAGTTGTACAAGACATTGGTACGGCCACACTTGGAATACTGTGTGCAGTTCTGGTCACCCTATTATAGAAAGGATATTATTAAACTGGAAAGAGTGCAGAAAAGATTTACTCGGATGTTGCCGGGACTTGATGGTTTGAGTTATAAGGAGAGGCTGGATAGACTGGGACTTTTTTCCCTGGAGCGTAGGAGGCTTAGGGGTGATCTTATAGAGGTCTATAAAATAATGAGGGGCATAGATTAGGTAGATAGTCAACATCTTTTCCCAAAGGTAGGGGAGTCTAAAACTAGAGGGCATAGGTTTAAGGTGAGAGGGGAGAGATTCAGAAGGGCCCAGAGGGGCAATTACTTCACTCAGAGGGTAGTGAGTGTCTGGAATGGGCTGCCAGAGGTAGTAGTAGAGGCGGGTACAATTGTGTCTTTTAAAAAACATTTAGATAGTTACATGGGTAAGATGGGTATAGAGGGTTATGGGCCAAGTGCGGGCAACTGGGACTAGCTTAATGGTAAAAACTGGGCGGCATGGACTGGTTGGGCCGAAGGGCCTGTTTCCATGCTGTAAACTTCTATGATTCTATGATTCTAGGCTTACATTGACACCGCAATTAAATTACTGTGAAATTATTGTCACAAGTAGGCTTGCATTGACACCGCAATGAAGTTACTGTGAAAAGCCCCTAGTCGCCACACTCCGGCACCTGTTCGGGTTCACGGAGGGAGAATTCAGAATGTCCAGCTCACCTAACAAGCACGTCTTTTGGGACTTGCGGGAGGAAACCGGAGCACCCGGAGGAAATCCACGCAGACACAGGGAGACCGTGCAGACTCTGCACAGACAGTGACCCAAGCCGGGAATCGAACCTGGGACCCTAGTGCAGTGAAGCAACAGTGCTAACCCACTGTGCTACCATGCCGCCCATATCGGGAAAATGTGTATGTTAAATGATATAGTTAAGTCCAGCCCCAAGGATTGTGTAACAAGCACACATCTCAAAGTTGACCCTGGAGTTACTAAGTTACTGGCGAATTGATGCCAGGTTCCACAAGAGTATTAATCTTGGCAGATGGAGAATGCCTGAGAGATACATATTTCAGCAACTGTTTAAATACAGTTTTATTTTGATGTATTTGTTTTGAGCTTTCAAGAACATGACCAGCTGAATGGCAGTGACTAATACAGCACATTTGTTTTATTGTTATTATCCAGGAGCTTGCTGCAGTAGAGCGTGCCAAGAGGCTGATACAGCAGGAGAGAGATGAACTGGCTGAGGAGATTGCCAGCAATAGTTCTGGAAAGTATGTGTCTCTCATAAACAGGACTTTATTTTCTTCAGCTTTTGTACTATTCAGAGTTGTTCAATGTCTTCGTCCTCTGGGTGGGAAGGTTAAGCAGATTTTCCTGAGAAAGCTGATCGGTTAGAACACAATTGATACTCTGTAGAAAACTGGTAATCAGATATCGCCTGCTCAGTAGGTGTGTAATACTCCAGGACATTGATTTAATTTGACTTGTTCATTAACCCTAGAGAGATAAACATGTCACTAAAGGTTTCTATTCACCCCACTTGATTACAGATGAACCTTAATGCCAAGTTCCTATTGCATTGGGTGGTAAACAGCAGAACGCTTACAAGTGCTCGATCCTAATAAGTTTTTAAAATATATAAATAGAGTACCCAGTTTTTTTTCTCCCAATTACGGGGCAATTTAGCGTGGCCAATCCACATACCCTTCACATCTTTTTGGGTTGTGGGGGTGAGACTCACGCAGAAACTGGGAGAATGTGCAAACTCCACAAGGACAGTGACCCGGGGCTGGGATTGAACCCGAGTCCTCGGCACTGAGGCAGTGGTGCTAACCACTGCATCACCTTACCATCCTCTCCGAGTACATTTTAGCTGGATATACACCAGCTGAATTTCTTCACTTTTGCTAATCTATGTTTAGAGTCTGAGCTTGGGGAAAGTGTGATTTGCCCACATGCAAGAATAGAGTACTTTCCATATTAGGATGTAGGTTCTCAGTTTGATTTGGAAATCCCTATAATCTCATTGAGAACTAAACCTGTTAAAATTAGGTCAGCACGGTGGCGCAGGAATTTAAAGCAATACACTGCCCTCCTTGAAACTAGCTAATTGGTCTTCAGCGATTTTTCTCTGGTTTTATGTCTCCTTATCTTTGTGCATGTGAGTCAGCAATAGGATTAGTGCCGCCTGTGTATGAGGATGCTTTCTCTTTAACTTGCTGACCAGACCCATGGCAGGTTGGAAGATTGGCTTCCTGGGTGAGTGACAGGATTGCTGGCACTTTGCTATAAAATGTGCATGAGGGCGAAAGTGAATTTAGGGTAGGTTCAGTAAAACTTTCAGCATTTTCTAAAAAGGGATTGGCTCTTGTTGCAGTAATATTGCTAAGGCAGGGAAATTGTCACATTTAAAGGACTTTTTTTGACTAATGTCATTGATTCCTTTCGTAGGTCTTTGGCTCTGGACGAGAAGAGGCGCCTTGAGGCCAGGATTGCTCAGCTCGAAGAGGAAGTAGAGGAGGAGCAGACCAATGCTGAAATGGCCAATGATCGCCTCAGAAAAGCAAATCTCCAAGTATGTGTTCCATTAGCTATCCCTTTGTTACTGTGAGAACTTCTTGGGCTGTGGACAATAAAAGGAAGATTCCGTGAAATATTCCAGTTCCCTGACATTCTATTGACTGGTTCAACTGTAGCATCTTATGGCTGGATCAGAAAACATTGGGCATAATTTCTACTGGACAAATATGCTGATGTGCAGTGTCAAGAAACATCAGCATAGGTTGAGAATTGGCTGTGTTGATTTGTACCGCAACATTAGGTGGAGAAGTTACTGCCTATGCTCAGTTGCAGTATCAGCTGGCAGCTTTAAAACAAACAAATTGGCTTGACACACTAACAGAGTTCAAGTTACCTGCTTTTAGTTCTGTGCAGTCCTTAACCAATTGCATTATCTTGTATTTAGTTCACTTTTAGCAAATGTTTTCTCTAAAACATGCTTCTGACGAAGATATATGAGCAAGAAATTTAAATAACTGAGGTACTCCAGTACCAATGTTGGACAATTGATCATAATATTTAATTCAAGGACAGTTACCAATGTGAGATTCAAAGTAATGACCCTGGGATTAAGAGTCCTATTATCAACCAGTTGAGCCACCTGGGCTCTGTAGAAACTCCCTACACAAAGCCTTAACACATTGGATCTAGCCTGAGGAGGCAGCACTCATATAAAATCTCATTGAGATATCGATCTCATCACAGATTAGTTTCTGGAGTGCTACACTGAAATGCAACAATGGAATTCCCATGATAATGTCTCTTGGTATTAATGGCAACATACATGCACACGTGTTGAATTTTAACATTAGAATTCCCGTGGGAATAGCTGACATTGCAGGTTCCAATGTAGTGAGAGACTTTTGATATAGCTTTTGATATATCCAAACCTCTGCCGCTAACCAGTAAGATATCCAGCTGCACATGCAGCATCAGCCGCAGTGTGGACAAAGTGCGCATGTGGAACTGTTCCCGGTGCCTTTCACATTGGCAGCATGGTTAACATTGAAGCTACGGCTCTAAAAATAGTATAGCTCTGGTTCTTTGGCATGCACATGCACACACTTGTCAAAGTGATGGGGAGCCCCAATGAAAGATCAGCCAGTCAGTATCTTGGAATGCCATAAAAGTCAGAGTATGATGAGGGGTATGTATGTGGCAGAGTCTAGGTACTCTGGAGATGATGTGAAATTCATTTTTTTTGTAGTGGCTAATTTCTCTCTAAAAGACTTGAGTTGCTTGTTGCATTTTTTAAAAATTCGAGCAATTATTCTGAATCCCTCACTGGAGAATGGACTTTGTGGACTTTGAATTAGTATAGCCACCCTGTACTTTGGTGGGGACAACTTATTCAGGAATTTGTTTTGTCGGAACTGCAATTTTCTGCTGTTGAGTAGGGGGAGTTGACCAAATGATTTCACTCCACGCTCTCAGAAAATCGGGTGTGAGAACTAAAGCGGATAATTTCTTGCATCTGCTCATGATTCTGTTCAACAGGTTGACCAGATAAATGCTGATCTTTCGGCTGAACGCAGCAATGCCCAAAAGGCTGAAAATGCTCGCCAGCAACTAGATCGTCAGAACAAAGAGTTGAAAGCCAAGCTGCAGGAGATGGAGAATGCTGTCAGATCTAAATACAAGGCAAACATCACGGCACTGGAGGCCAAAATTGCCCAGCTGGAGGAGCAGCTTGATGCGGAGACCCGGTACAAATAGATTAGAAATATAATCGTGTCAGGAACAGCTATTTTGGGAAGGAGGTGGGGAAAGACTTATTTTTGAAATGATTGGAAGCCAAGCATCCAAAAAAAATTGAGGTCCATAATTTAACTCAAGGTAGTTTCACCTAAGACTGCAGGAATGCTGGATTTGGGAAATGTAAATACAGCAGTTTAGCATTAGCATTATTTCAAAGTTAAGATTAGGATTTGTTTCTAGACTGAAGTATAGCATTAAAAAGGCACTAGAACTCTTTTGTTCTGGTAGTGCTTTGGTATCAATACCTCTGTGTCCCACTTCACTGTTTAAAACAAAGTTTGAACACCAAAATCATAGAATCGTTACAGCACAGAAGGAGGCCATTTGGTCCATTGTCTATGCTGGCTCTGTGCAGAGAATTCACTTCCCTGCCCTTCCCTGAAAATTATTTCTCTTCAGGTGCTGAATTGATTTCCTTTTGAAAGGCATCATTGAATCTGCTTCCACCACAGTCTCTGGTTATTCCAGGTCCTAACCACTCCTTCGAAGACCTACGGATTTCCTCATGTCGCCATTGGTTCTTCTATCATTCACCTTAAGTCAGCGTCCTCTGGTCCTCGACCCTCCTGCCAATAGAAAGTTTCTCTGTTCCATCTAAACCCCTCATGATTTTGAATGTCTCTATCAAACCTCTTCTCGGCCTTCTCTTTAAAGAGAACAACCTCATCTGCTCCAATCTATCCACAAAAACTGAGGTCTCTTGTCCCTGTAACCAATCTTGGAATCCTTTCTGCACCCTTTCAAATGCCATTACATCCTTTCTAAAGTGTGCCCAGAATTATACACAATACTCGAGTTGAGGCCAAACCAGTGTTTGAAAAAGGTTCTGTCTCTGTTTATAAAGCCTAGGATCCCCAATGCCAAAGTGTTATCTGCAAATTTTTAAATTGTGATCTGTACATACAAGTCCAAGTTATTAATTTATATCAAGAACAGCAGTGGTCCACACAGGTTCCCTGGGAACCCCAACTGATTCCCTTCTAAATAAAACAAATGTTCACCACTAATCGTGTTTATTGTCACTCCGCCAACTTGGTCATAGAGTGCAGCATGGTGGTGCAGTAGTTAATAATAATAATAATCGCTTATTGTCACAAGTAGGCTTCAATGAAGTTACTGTGAAAAGCCCCCTAGTCGCCACATTCCGGCACCTGTTCGGGGAGGCCGGTACAGGAATTAAACCCGCGCTGCTGGCCTTGTTCTGCATTACAAGCCAGCTGTTTATTCCACTGTGCTAAACCAGCCCCAGTACTGTTCTGTTAGGTGAATGTGCTGTTAGGTGAATTGGACATTCTGAATTCTCCCTCCATATACCTGAACAGGCGCCAGAGTGTGGCGACTAGGGGATTTTCACAGTAACTTCATTGCAGTGTTAATGTAAGCCTACTTGTGACACTAATAAAGATTATTATTATTAGAACAGTGACCCGGGGCCGGGATTGAACCTAGATCCTCAGCTCCGTGAGGCAACAGTGCAAACCACTGTACCACCGTGCCGCCCAAGCATCTATCTATTCTAATCCCATTTTCTAGCACTTGGTCTGCAGCCTTGTAAGCTCTGGCATTTCAAGTGCTCATCTAAATGCTTCTTAAATATTGTCAGCGTTCTGGCCTCTACCACTCTTTCAGGCAATGACTTCCAGATTCCCACCACCCTCTGGGTGAAAAAGGTTTTCCTCAAGTTGCCTCAAAATCTTATGCCCATTACCGTAAATCTTTGCCCCTGGTTAGTGACCCCCTCAACTAAGGGAAAACATTTCTTCCAATCTCCCCTCTCTATGTCCCTCGTAATTTCGTACACCTCGATCAGGCCTCCTCTGCTCTGAGGAGAACAACTCCAGCCTAATCAACCTCAGGAATTAGTAGGAGGAGGCAGTTTGTCCGGGATCTGGAGTCCGTGTCATTTGGAATTTGACAGTTAAAGCGCATGTCCCAGGTAGTTGATGAAGCCATCACCAAGGAGGAAAGAGAGCAGGCGATTGAAAATTATCATCACATCATGTTCCTGGCTGAAATGCTCCAGCCCAGACAACATCCTGTTAAATCTCCTCTGCACCCTCTCCAGTACAATCACATCCTTCCTGTAGTGTTGTGACCAGAACTGCACACAGTACTCTAGATGTGGCCTAATGAGCTGTTTTATACAGCTCCATCATATCCTCCCTGCTCTTGTACTCTAAGCCTCAATTAAATAGGCAAGTATTCCATAAGCCTTTTTAACAACCTTATCTACATGTCCTGCTGCCTTCAGGGATCTTTGGACATGCACTGAAGGTCCCTCTGGTTCTTTAAGTCCGAGAATCCTACACTTCATTGTGTTTTCCCTCACCTTGTTAGTTTTCCCAAAATGCATCACCTCACACTTTTACAGGGTAAAATTCCATTTGCCACTTCTGCCCATGTGACCAATCTGTCTATATCACTCTGTAATCTAACGACATGGTATCCATGCTGCTACTATCACCTTTTATTTGATTGGTTTCAACTTTGCTAGCCTATTATGTGGCACTTTGTCGAACACCTTTTGAAGTTCCGTGTATACTACATCAATTGTATTACCCTCATCAACCCTCTCTGTTACTTTCTCAAAATACTAAATCAAGTTAAACACAGTTTGCCTTTTACAAATCTGTGCTGACTTTCCTTAATTAATCCATAATTGTCCAAGTGATCATTATTTTTCCCCCCAGATTATTGTTTCCAGAGGTTTCCCCAACATCAAAGTTAAACTGACTGGCCTGTAGTTGCTGGGTTGTCCTTGCACCCATTTTTGCATAAAAGTACAATATTTACAATTCTTTTTTTTAACATATTTTTTTCAAGATTTTTCGGCTAAACATAACAGTACGTAGTGTTTCTTTTAAACAACAATAAAGCAATATAAATAACAGTGGCCAGTTTTAAACAAATAAATAAATAATATATGAACAGAAACAAAAACCAAACTAAATGGCAACTGCCTGGTCAAAAATAAATACTCTCCAAAGATACAATCCAACAGTCCAATATACATTACCTAAAACAAGTGCCTATACATATACAATAACATCCCTGAGAGTCGTCCGATTTCCCCCCCCCCCCCCCCCGGGTTGCTGCTGTTGTCTTCTTCTTTTCCATTCCCTCTATCTTTCTGTGAGGTAGTCGACGAACGGTTGCCACCGCCTGGTGAACCCTTGAGCCGAACCCCTTAGTACGAACTTAATCCGTTCTAACTTTATAAACCCTGCCATGTCGTTTATCCAGGTCTCCACACCCGGGGGTTTGGCTTCCTTCCACATTAACAATATCCTGTGCCGGGCTACTAGGGACGCAAAGGCCAAAACATCAGCCTCTCTTGCCTCCTGCACTCCCGGCTCTTCTGCAACCCCAAATATAGCCAACCCCCAGCTTGGTTCGACCTGGACCCCCACCACCTTCGAAAGCACCTTTGCCACCCCCACCCAAAACCCCTGTAGTGCCGGGCATGACCAGAACATGTGGGTGTGATTCGCTGGGCTTCTCGGGCATCTCGCACACCTATCCTCTATCCCAAAAAATTTACTGAGCCGTGCTCCAGTCATATGCGCCCTGTGTAACACCTTAAATTGTATCAGGCTTAGCCTGGCACACGAGGACGATGAGTTTACCCTACGTAGGGCATCAGCCCACAGCCCCTCCTCAATCTCCTCCCCCAGCTCCTCTTCCCATTTCCCTTTCAGCTCATCTACCATGATCTCCCCCTCGTCCCTCATTTCCCTATATATGTCCGACACCTTACCATCCCCCATCCATGTCTCTGAGATCACTCTATCCTGCACCTCCTGCTTCGGGAGCTGCGGGAATTCCCTCACCTGTTGCCTCGCAAAAGCCCTCAGTTGCATATACTGAAATGCATTCCCTTGGGGCAACCCATATTTTTCCGTCAGCGCTCCCAGACTCGCAAACGTCCCATCTACGAACAGATCTCTCAATTGTGCTACCCCTGCTCTTTGCCATGCTCCAAATCCCCCATCCATTCTCCCCGGAACAAACCTATGGTTATTTCTTATCGGGGACCGCACCGAGGCTCCCGTCTTTCCCCCATGCCGTCTCCACTGCCCCCAAATTTTCAATGTAGCCACCACCACCGGGCTTGTGGTGTAGTTCTTTGGTGAGAACGGCAACGGTGCCGTCACCATAGCTTGTAGGCTAGTCCCCCTGCAGGACGCCCTCTCCAATCTCTTCCACGCCGCTCCCTCCTCTTCTCCCATCCACTTGAAATATTGGCGGCCCAGTAGTACTCACTTAGGCTCAGTAGTGCCAGCCCCCCCTGTCCCTACTGCGCTGCAAAAATCCCCTCCTCACTCTCGGGGTCTTCCCGGCCCACACAAAACTCATAATACTCTTCTCGATTCTTTTGAAAAAAGCCTTCGTGACCACCACCGGGAGGCACTGAAACACAAAAAGGAATCTCGGGAGGACCACCATTTTAACCGCCTGCACCCTACCTGCCAGTGACAGGGACACCATGTCCCATCTCTTAAAGTCCTCCTCCATCTGTTCCACCAACCGCGTTAAATTAAGCCGATGTAATGTACCCCAATTCTTGGCTATCTGGATCCCCAAGTACCGAAAGTCCCTTGTTACCTTCCTCAACGGTAAATCCTCTATCTCTCTGCTCTGCTCCCCTGGATGCACCACAAACAACTCACTTTTCCCCATGTTCAATTTATACCCTGAAAAATCCCCAAACTCCCCAAGTATCCGCATTATCTCTGGCATCCCTCCGCCGGGTCCGCCACATGTAGCAACAAATCATCCGCATACAGAGATACCCGGTGTTCTTCTCCTCCCCTGAGTAATCCCCTCCACTTCCTGGAACCCCTCAATGCTATGGCCAGGGGCTCAATCGCCAGTGCAAACAATAACGGGGACAGAGGACATCCCTGCCTCGTCCCTCTATGGAGCCGAAAATAATCAGACCCCCGTCCATTCGTGACCACGCTCGCCATCGGAGCAACTGTACCCATCTCCAAAGCCAAATCTCCTCAGCACCTCCCACAAATAATCCCACTCCACTCTATCAAATGCTTTCTCGGCATCCATCGCCACCACTATCTCCGCTTCCCCCTCTGGTGGGGGCATCATCATTACCCCTAGCAGCCTCTGTATATTTGTATTCAGCTGTCTCCCCTTCACAAACCCAGTTTGGTCCTCATGAACCACCCCCGGGACACAATCCTCTATCCTCGTTGCCATTACCTTGGCCAGAATCTTAGCGTCCACATTCAGGAGGGAAATAGGCCTATAGGACCCACATTGCAGCGGGTCTTTTTCCTTCTTTAGGAGGAGCGATATAGTTGCCTCTGACATAGTTGGGGGCAGCTGCCCCCTTTCCCTCGCCTCATTAAAGGTTCTCATCAGTAGCGGGGCCAGCAAGTCCATATATTTCCTATAGAATTCAACTGGGAATCCGTCTGGTCCCGGGGCCTTCCCCGCCTGCATGCTCCCAATCCCTTTCACTACTTCCTCCGTCTCAATCTGTGCTCCCAGTCCCGCCCTCTCCTGCTCCTCCACCTTAGGGAATTCCAGCTGATCCAGAAAGCACATCATTCTCTCCTTCCCATCCGGGGGCTGAGCTTCATATAATCTTTCATAAAATGCCTTGAACACTCCATTCACTCTCTCTGCTCCCCGCTCCATCTCTCCCTCCTCATCTCTCGCCCCCCCTATCTCCCTCGCTGCTCCCCTTTTCCTCAGTTGGTGGGCCAGCAACCTGCTCGCCTTCTCCCCATATTCGTACTGTACACCCTGTGCCTTCCTCCATTGTGCCTCTGCATTATCCGTAGTCAACAAGTCAAATTCTACATGTAGCCTTTGACTTTCCCTGTACAGTCCCTCCTCCGGTGCCTCCGCATATTGTCTGTCCACCCTCAGAAGTTCTTTCAACAAGCGCTCCCTTTCCCTACCCTCCTACTTTCCTTTATGTGCCCTAATAGATGTCAGCTCCCCTCTAACCACTGCCTTCAGCGCCTCCCAGACCACTCCCACCTGAACCTCCCCATTATCATTGAGTTCCAAGTACTGTTCTTTTTCCTCCCCTATCTCCAGGTCCACCCAATGTGGAGCGTGATCCGAAATAGCTATAGCCGTGTACTCCGTCCCGTCACCTTCGGGATCAGTGCCCTTCCCAAAACAAAAAAGTCTATCCGTGAATAAACTTTGTGGACATAGGAGAAAAACGAAAACTCCTTACTCCTAGGCCTACTAAATCTCCAGGGGTCTACTCCTCCCATCTGCTCCATAAAGTCCTTAAGCACCCTAGCTGCAGCTGGCCTCCTTCCGGTCCTGGACCTCGATCTGTCCAGCCCTGGGTCCAGCACCGTATTAAAATCTCCACCCATTACCAACTTCCCCACCTCTAGGTCCGGGATACGTCCTAACATACGCCTCATAAAGTTGGCATCATCCCAGTTCGGGGCATATACGTTCACTAAGACCACCGCCTCCCCTTGCAATTTGCCACTCACCATCACGTATCTGCCCCCACTATCCGCCACTATGGTCTTTGCCTCAAACATTACCCGCTTCCCCACTAGTATAGCCACCCCCCTGTTTTTTGCGTCTAGCCCCGAATGAAACACCTGCCCCACCCATCCTTTGCGTAGTCTGACCTGGTCTATCAGTTTCAGATGCATCTCCTGCAGCATAACCACATCTGCCTTAAGTTTCTTTAGGTGTGCGAGTACCCGTGCCCTCTTTATCGGCCCGTTCAGCCCTCTCACAATCCACGTGATCAGCCGGGTTGGGGGGCTCTTTACCCCCCCCCCCCCCTTGTCGACTAGCCATCTCCTTTTTCAATCCAGCTCCTCACCCGGTTCCCATGTAGCCGTATCTCCCCCCAACGGCGCCCTCCCGCCCCGACCACCCCACCCCATACCAGCTCCCCCTTCTCCCCAGCAGCAGCAACCCAGTTAACCCCCCCCCCCCCCCCCCCCCCCCGCTAGATCCCTCACTAGCGTAATTGCACCCCCCATGTTGCTCCCAGAAGTCAGCAAACTCTGGCCGACCTCTGCTTCCCCCCGTGACCTCGGCTCCCACTGTGCGAGGCCCCCTCCTTCCTGCTTCCCTGTTCCTGCCAGCGCGGGAACAAAGCCCGCGCTTCCCATTTGGCCCCGCCCCCAATGTCTGGCGCCCCCAGCTCCTCATCCTCCCTCCCCACGACATGGGGAAGAGAGAAAAGTTACAGGGTCGCAGGATTAACAACTTGGGAAATCATCTCTTCCCCCTTTTCCCCCCCCCTCTTCACCCCACATATTCGCCCCACCACTTTGTCCCAAACGTTCTTTTTCCAGCCCGCTTATTCCAGTTTCTCCTCGACAATAAATGTCCACGCCTCTTCTGCCGTTTCAAAGAAGTGGTGTTTCCCTTGATGTGTGACCCACAGTCTTGCCGGCTGCTGCATTCCAAATTTAACCTTCCTTTTGTGCAGCACCGCCTTTGCCCGATTAAAGCTTGCCCTCCTTCTTGCCACCTCCGCACTCCAATCTTGATATATGCGGATCACCGCGTTCTCCCACCTACTGCTTCGAGTTTTCTTTGCCCATCTGAGGACCATCTATCTGTCCTTATATCGGAGAAATCTCACCACTATGGCTCGAGGAATTTCTCCAGCCCTCGGTCTTCGCGCCATAACTCGATAGGCTCCCTCCACCTCCCAACGGGCCCGTCGGGGCCTCCGATCCCATTAACGAGTGCAGCATCGTGCTCACATATGCCCCGACATCCGCCCCTTCTGCACCTTCGGGAAGACTAAGAATCCTTAAATTCTTCCTCCTCGCATTATTCTCCAGCACCTCCAGCCTTTCCACACACCTTTTGTGTTGTGCCTCGTGCATCTCTGTCTTCACCACCAGGCCCTGTATGTCGTCCTCATTCTCAGCAGCCTTTGCCTTCACGACCCGAAGCTCCTGCTCCTGGGTCTTTTGCTCCTCCTTTAGCCCTTCAATCGCCTGTAATATCGGGGCCAACAGCTCCTTCTTCATCTCCTTTTTAAGTTCTTCCACGCAACGCCGCAGGAACTCTTGTTGGTCAGGGCCCCATATTAAACTGCCTCCTTCCGACGCCATCTTGCTTTGTGCTTGCCTTCCTTGCCGCTGCTCTAGAGGATCCACCGCAATCCGGCCACTTTCCTCTCCTTTATCCATATGTGTCCAGGGGGGATTCCCTTCTGGTTTACCGCACAGTACTTTTAGCCGTTAAAATTGCCGTTGGGGCTCAAAAAACAAGGAACAAAGAAATGTACAGCACAGGAACAGGCCCTTCGGCCCTCCAAGCCCATGCCGACCATGCTGCCCGACTAAAATACAATCTTCTACACTTCCTGGGTCCATATCCCTCTATTCCCATCCTATTCATGTATTTGTCAAGTTGCCCCTTAAATGTCACTATTGTCCCTGCTTCCACCACCTCCTCCGGTAGCGAGTTCCAGGCACCCACTACCCTCTGCGTAAAAAACTTGCCTCGTACATCTACTCTAAACCTTGCCCCTCTCACCTTAAACCTATGCCCCCTAGTAATTGACCCCTCTACTCTGGGGAAAAGCTTCTGACTATCCACTCTGTCTATGCCCCTCATAATTTTGTATACCTCTATCAGGTCTCTCCTCAACCTCCTTCGTTCCAGTGAGAACAAACCGAGTTTATTCAACCGCTCCTCATAAGCTCCTCCTATTAAGAGCCCAAAAGTCCTTTCCACCGGGAGCTGCCGAAACGTGCGACTTAGCTGGTCATCGCCGCACCCAGAAGTCCAAAATTTACAATTCTCCAGTTCCCTGTATCTAAGGAGCATTGGGACATTGTTAGTGTCTCCATAATTGACCCTTGCCCCCAATCCTCGAGTGCATCCTATCCTGTCCTGGTGACCTATCAACTTTTAATACAGCTAGTCTTTCTGATATCTCCTGTTCATCAATTTTTAGCCCACCCAGTGTCCCAAATACTGCCTCTTGGATTTGGGCAGCATCATCATCTTTAGTGAAGACAGATGCAAAGTACCCATTTAATGTGCTTGCCACCTTCCTCCATGTGTAGTCCCCTTTTTGGTCCAGAGACACACTGATATCCTGAACTCACTGCAGAAACTCATTTGCTTCTCTGACCTTTAAACTCTTACTACCCAATCTATATCCAGATAATTAAAGGCCCCCATCATAACTACTCAATAGTTTTTGCACCTCTCTGTAATTTCCCTGCAAATTTATTCTTCTTTCATTCCTGCTAGTTGACCACCTACTCGTGCCTCTTTTTTGTCCTTCACTCTAACCAAATAAATTATATCCTTGACCCCTGTGGAACATCCTCACACTAGCACTGTACTATTCACCTTGATCAACACAGCCAACTCTCCTCCTTTCTGTCTTTTCTGAACACTTCATATCCAGGAATATTTATTACCCATTTTTTTTCTCTTTTAAAGCAGGACCCCCATTATTGTCACAACATGAAATTTCCATGTGTCTATCTGCACCTGCGGCTCACCAAACTCATTTACTATCCTTTGTCTATTTACATACATGAAATGTAAGCCTAATTTAGACCGTATTACATTTCCTCTTACTCGAACCCCACCTATTAGCTTACTATTTCTTATTCTAATTCTGTCTGCCCCAATCCTTGGTGCATCTTGTTTCTCCTTTCTGATTCTCTGCCTAGTTAGTTTAAATCTTCAACAGTAGCAAAAACAAACCACCCTGCCAGCAACCTGTACAAGTTCCATCCCCCCTGCAACTTGTCCCAATGTCCGTTGAATTTGAAGCTCTCTTCTCACGCAATCTATTCAGCTATGTGTTCACCTGTTGTATCTTCCAATTGCTATATTTATTAGAGTGTGGCACTAATATGGAGATCAGTATCTTTTTGAGGTGTAGTTTTCTCATCATCTTCCTTGCTCCCTAAAATCTGCCTACAGGACCTCACCTCTGTTTCTACTTATGTCATTGGTGCTGATGTGGACTGCAATGTCTGGCTGTTTGCCCTCCGACCTCAGTGCTCTGCAGCCACTCAGTGACATCCTTGACCCCGACATCGGGGAGGCAACATACTTATCTCACATCTGCAGCAACAGCAACACCTGCCTGTTCCTTTAGCTATGAAATGCTGTATTGCTTTTGTTTTTTCAATCTTCCCCCTTCCTCCTGCACCCATTTTCAGCTGAGCTCATGATGCTGTGGCTTTGGCTCTGGCTATACTCTCCTTAAAGACCCACAATTCTCACCAGTATTGATAACCTTTCACTAGTTGGAAAATGAGATGCATCCCGGGATTCCTGTAGTACCTGCCTGGTTCTCCTTGACTGCCTGGAAGTTGCCCATTCCCCCTCTGCCCCACTGCTTAACTTACAGCTTGGTTTCCTCTAGAAACATGCCAATCACGTAGCTCTCAGCCTCGTGGATACATCACCGTGAGCTCCAACTCCTACTAAAGCTCTGACATCCAGAGCTCCAGCTCCTCATAACATTTTCTGCTCGTGTGATTACCCAGCACATGAGATACGTCTTGAATTTTCCATGTGGACCAAGATACATAATCCGCATGGCTGAGGTGCCATGCCTCCATTTATTGTGGTATTAACTAAATTAAGAGAAATAACTTATAATAGACTTAAATAAGGACTTAGGCCACTCAACAATCAGCACTTTCTCTTCTGTTGATGTCACCATCATGAAGCCCAAAAGAAACTGGTGATCAGATTGCTTCAGAGGGACAGCATATACAGTAGGCTGAATGGTCTCCTTCTGTGCTCTAACCAAATCTATGATTTGATAATCACTGGAGGCTGCTGGTAATTAGATATGTGCCATTCAGCATTGTTAGATTACTAATGACCAAACGCATGAACCAATTTTGAGGAATGAAGATATAGATAAAAATGTCACTGTTTCAGACCATTATGCATTCTTCAAAGGCTATTTCAGCCACTTCTTACTGCACTCAACATTTGTGCCATAAGTGCCAGGCAATGACCATCTCTAACAATCTAACCATTGCCCCATGACATTCAGTTATTACAATCCCCCACTATTCACACACTGGGGTTGCCATTGACCAGAAACTGAACTGGACTAGCCAGAAAATACTGTGGCTACAAGAGCAGGTCAGAAGCTGGGAATCCTGCAGCGACTACCTCATCATCTGACTCCCCAAAGCCTGGCCACCATCTATAAGGCACAAGTCTGGAGGATGATGGAATACTTTCCACTTGCCTGGATAAATGCAGCTCCAACAACACTCATAAAACTCGAAACCATCCAGAACAAAATGGCCCAACTGATTGGCACCCCTTCCACCATCCTAAACATTCACTTCCTTCACCACCAATACGCACAGTTGCGGCAGTATGTACCATCTACAACATGCACTGCAACAATTCACAAAAGCTCTTTCGACTGCACCTTCCAAACCTGCAACCCATACCACCTGGAAGGTTAAGGGCAGCAGATGCATGGGAACTCTCACCGCCTGCAAGTTCCCCTCCAAGCGACACACGACCCTGATTTGGAAATAAATGCTGTTCCTTCACTGTCGCTGGGTCAAAATCCTGGAATTCCCTTTCTAACAGTACTGCAAGTGGCCCTGCAACACTGACTGCAGCAGTTTACGAAGACACCTTTTCAAGGGTAGTTAGAGATGAGAAATAAATGTTGGATGAGCCAGCGACACTTGTGTCCCATGAGCGAATTCACTGCTCAAAAGATCAACACTGACTGAATATTTCTGTATTGAGTTTAATTTGGGAGGATATTCATGGGCCAGTCAAGTTCTAATTATCATTGATCAGTATTCCACTTCCAAATACCTTTTAGTCAGTTGCAAAAAAATAACATTAAGCTTTCATTGGTTAGGTTGGTAAGTAGCACCGACAGTGGGGAAATGCACCATGCCTTGAATGAAGGCCCCAGTTTTGATCCTTGCTCTATGGTTAGTTAACTGATCTTATTTGGGGAATTAAGAAGTGGCCGAGATTGGGAAGGGTGAATATTTATTACCAATAACCCTCTGATTAAATAGTCATTTGGTAGGACAGAACTGGTGTTGCTGGAAAAAAGACCAAAGTTTTGCGTCTTGCACTCGGGGCAATTTGCAAGAATGCCAAATTGTTACGGGATGAGTGCAAAATGAAAAGCTTTGACAGCATATGTCTTTTTCAGCAAGTCCCTCTGATTGCTATCCAGTAACGCCTGGGAGGTTTGACTGTATGAGTACTTGGTTTGGAGAGGATGGTGCTCGCCTGTAATGGTGCAGACGTCAAATAGCCTTTAATGTTGGCTCAACCCTCAAATAACTCCTTGGGTGAAGTACAGGGGGTTGTCAGCACACAGATCTGTTCTCCAGTAAGTATTAGCACCGTGGGAAAATTTGCAAATATATCTTACTGTTCTTGTCAAACTAGGGATAAACAAGCTGCCAGTAAGCTGGCCCGTCGCTCCGATAAGAGGCTGAAGGAGGTGATGTTGCAGATGGACGATGAAAGACGCAATTCTGATCAATACAAAGACCAGGTCAGTCGCAGCTTTTGATAATTTTGATTGAATGATATGCTTTAGAAACATGATGTGCTTTACAAATGTGAACTATACAAGTTAATTTGTGTCTGTCCCGTTTCTCCTCCAAACTAAGCCATATGCTTGCCTTGGCAGTGCCATCTGCTCAGAACTGTAAGACCAGCCCCAAGATGAAAAACCCTTGGGTCTGCTTGCCTTTCCCTCCAAGATCCCCTGATTCATCAATCATTTGTCATGTTGTACACTTTCATGCTGTGAAATATCAATTCAAACCAATTCCCTCTCACTGAGGTACCCATCTGCAAGATCTGTAAATTGCAGCAAAAATAGGCGTCTGTGCATATTAATTCCACATTATAAGATAGACAACAGCCCAGGTTATTTAATCGGGAACAGAATCATTTATCTTTTGTGTTGGAGCCAGCATTTTTCTCAAGTTTCCCGCTGAAACGTGACCACCTGCTAATCCTTTCGTACTACTTTTCAAACTGGCTGCCGGGAAGAGCCGTTGAAGAACAACTCTGAATTCACTCCCACTCTGGGAAGAATCACTGGAACTCTGTTTAATATTTTCTGCCACCCGCATAATCTGATCATGAGGTGTCACGGACGTAAAACTTGACCCATTCGACTCGAGTCCTTATATCAACTTTTCAATCACTGGCGCCGAGACAACAGCTTTAAATGTTTGCCAAATGTCACAGTTCCTTAGCACCACCATGCTCATTGTATGTTAACCATGGCTCTTGTCATCTCATAGACCTGAAGCTTATTCCAGGCTAGGACACACCAAATTGACCCAGTCACTTCTGCATGGACTTGATTGGCCGAGAGGAAATAGTTTGTCTTTATCTACCCTATCTTTTCCTGTTAATATCTTGAAAACTTCAATCAAATCACCCTGTAACCGGAGAGGTTGGAGCGGCAGAGGATAATAGATGAGATGTTGGAGGTAGATGGGAGTTATGTTAAGGATGGGGACCCAGCAAAGCTGGAAAAGGGGAAGGAACTACAGGCGAGCTTTGACCGATTGTCTACCAGGAAGACGGTGCGCCAACTGAGACGAACAAGGGGTGCAGTTTACGAACATGGCGATAAGGTCATGTTAGCAGGTCAGCTCCGGAGGGAAGCAACGGCAAGGGAAATTGTGCAGGTGAGGGATAGAGCAGGGAAGTTGGTGGTGGCTCTGGATCTGATTAACAAGGTTTTTGAGGCATTTTATGAGAGGTTGTACAGGTCAGAGCCACCTGGGGGAGACCGTGAGATGCAGGAATTTCTAGATGGGTTGGAGTACCCGAGGTTAGGGGAGGGGGACAGGACTACATTAAAAGGAGCGATAGTGGGGACAGCACGGTGGCGCAGTGGGTTAGCACTGCTGCCTCACGGCGCCGAGGTCCCAAGTTCGATCCCGGCTCCGGGTCACTGTCCGTGTGGAGTTTGCACATTCTCCCCGTGTTTGCGTGGGTTTCACCCCCACAGCCCAAAAATGTGCAGGCTAGGCGGATTGGCCGCGCTAAAATTGCCCCTTAATTGGAAAAGATTAATTGGGAACTCTAAATTTTTTTTTAAAAGGAGCGATAGTGGAGCAGGAGATAAAGGATGTGATTGGGAGGATGCAGCCGGGGAAGGTGGGTTTCCGGTGGAATATTATAAAAAATTCAAGGATAAGCTGGCACCCCTGATGTTGAGGATGTTTGAAGAGGCGATAGGGAAGGGGGTGTTGCCACAAACTTTGGGGCAGGCATCGATTTCCCTGTTGCGAAAAAAAGATAAGGATCCGACGGAGTGTGGGTCGTATAGGCCCATATCACTTCTGAATGTGGACGCAAAAGTATTGGCGAAGGTACTGGCGGGTAGGCTGAAGGAGTGCCTCCTGAAGGTGAAAGGTGAAGATCAGACGGGGTTCGTGAGAGGGAGGCAGCTCTTTTCAAACATTAGAAGGGTATTGAACGTCGTTATGGCACCGGCAGAGGGGAAGGAAACAGGGGTGGTTGTGGCATTGGACGCTGAGAAGGCGTTTGACCGGGTAGAATGGAGGTACTTGATGGCAGTTCTGGAGCGGTTTGGGATTGGACCAAGATTTGTGAACTGGGTAAAGCTATAATATAAGGAGCCGAGGGCGAGTCTCCACACAAACAACATCAGCTCGAGATACTTTTCTCTCCACCGTGGGACTAGGCAGGGATGTCCTATGTCTCCCCTGCTGTTTGCACTCGCGATTGAGCCGTTGGCCATCGCATTAAGAAGTTCAGGGTATGGAAAGGAATAGTGCGGGCAGGGGGGGAATAGAGCATATGGTATCCTTATATACCGTGACTTGCTGTTATATGTGTCGGAACCGTGTGGGTCGATAGGGGGAATATTGGAGCTGCTTCGAGTGTTTGGGTCTTTCTCGGGGTACAAACTAAATCTAGACAAGAGTGAGTAGTTTGTGGTGTCTCGGCCGGGGGTGGGGGGGGCTGCCATTCTGTCGGGCAGGGACTCACTTTAGGTACTTGGGGGTTCAGGTTGCCCGGGAGTGGGGGGGGGCTCCGCAAGTACAACATTTCTAGTTTGGTGTGGAGAGTGAAAGCGGATCTAGCAAGGTGGGATGGTCTCCCTCTGTCACTAGCGGGTCTGGTACAGGCGGTTTAAAATGAACGTGTTGCTGCGATTTCTGTTTATTTTTCAATGCCTGCCGATTTTCCTGCCAAAGGCTTTTTTCAGAGATTGAGCAAAGGATTAGGTCGTTCATATGGGGAGGGAAGGTGGCCAGAGTTCAAAAGGTGCTGCTACAGAGGGGAAGGCAGGGGGTTTGGGTCTTCCGAACCTGATGTATTACCACTGGGCGGCGAATGTGGAGAAGGTGCGGAGCTGGGTCAGAGGGGTTGATTCCCAGTGGGTCAGACTGGAGGAGAGTTTGTGCAGGGGGACGGGATTGAAAGCACTAGCAACAGCGCCGCTTCCGATAGCCCCGGGGAAGTACTCAGTGAGTCCGTTAATAATAGTTTCATTGAGAATTTGGAGGCAGTTTCGCCAACACTTCGGGTTGGGGGCAGGGTCAAGGGAAATGCCGATTCGGGGGAACCACAGATTTGAGCCAGGGAGGTGAGATGGAAATTTTCGGAAATGGGAGGAGAAGGGGATTAAGACACTAAAAGATGTGTTTCTTAGGGGTCGGTTTGCATGACTGAAGGAGCTGGAAGCAAAGTATGGGCTGGAGCAGGGGGAAATGTTTAGATACATGCAGGTTCGAGATTTTGCCAGAAAGGAGATCAGGGCTTCCCGGTGGAGCCGGCCTCCACATTGCTGGAGGAGGTGCTGATGACGGGGGGGACTGGAGAAGGGGTAGTGTCAGCGGTTTACGGAGCTATTTTGTAAGGGGAGAAGGCACCACTGGAAGGGATCAAAGCAAAGTGGGAGGAAGAGTTGGGAGAGGATATGGAGGAGAGGTTCTGGTGCGAGGTGCTCCGGAGAGTGAAAGCCTCCACCTCGTGCGCGAGGTTGGGGCTGATACAGCTGAAGGTGGTATACAGAGCACACCTCACGAGGGCGAAGATGAGCAGATTCTTTGAAGGAGTAGAAGATGTGTGTGAACGTTGCGGGGGGCCCCGCTAATCACGTTCATATGTTCTGGTCCTGTTCAAAGCTAGAGGATTACTGGAAGGAGGTTTTTAGGGTAAATTCTAAAGTGGTGCACATGAAACTGGACCCGGGCCCTCGGGAGGCCATGTTCGGGGTGTCGGACCAGCCAGGGTTGGAAACGGGTGCGGAGGCAAATGTTATAGCCTTCGCCTCGTTGATCGCCCGAAGGCGGATCCTGATGTGTTGGAGAGCAGCCTCTCCACCCCATGCCCTGGCTTGGCGGGGGGACCTGTTGGAATACTTGACCCTTGAGAAGGTTAAGTTTGAACTGAGGGGCAGGATGGAGGGGTTCTACAATTCATGGGCATTATTCATTATGCACTTTAAAGAACTGGATAACATCGAACATTAGTTGGCGGGGGGGGTGCGGTGTGTGTTAATGTTGGCTATGGGTGATTCCTGATTCCTTTTTGTCATTTGTTTATGTGAACATGCGGGCAAATGTTTGGTGGGAGGATGGGATCGTTATTATTGATATGGGGATTGACATATTTGTTACTGTTTATTGTTGGTGGGTGTAAATCTGGGAGAAAATGTGAAAAAGGAGAATAAAAAGTGTTTTGTTTTTTTAAATCACCCTGTAATCTCCTAAATTCTAGCGAAAGCAGGCCTAATTTGTGTAATTTCTCCTCGTAACTTAACCCCTGTAGTCCAGGTGTAAATTTTGTGAACCTTCATTGCACTTCCTTCAAGGCCAAAATATCCTTCCTGGTGTGGTGCCCAGAACTGCTCACAGTAACCCAAGCGGTTTTGTGTAGCTGCAGCACAACCCTTGTGTCCTTACACTCCAATCCTCTAGATATAAAAGCTAGCATTCCATTAGCCTTTTTGATTATTTTCTGCACTTGTTCAAGCCATTTTAAAGATCTATGGGCCTGAACCCCCAAGTCTCCTTGGCTATCCACTGTACTTAGCATTTAGAGAGTACTCTGTGCTTTTTTGGTCCAAATGGATAACTTGCTTACGTTGAATTCCATCTGCCACAATTTTGCCCATTCACCTACTCTGTCAATATCACTTTGCAATTTGATGCCATCATCTAAACTGTCTACAATGTCACCTAGGTTTGTATCATCAAATTTGGATACAAGACTTCCTAAAAGTGCTGTAATGTTCTGAGTGTTGGAATGTTGCTATATAAATGACATTCTTCTTTCTTTATCGAATGCCATGTTTCAGGCAAAAAGCAACATTGTGTTTTTGAACATAGAACATACAGTACAGAAGGAGGCCATTCGGCCCATCAAGTCTGCACCGACCCACTTAAGCCCTCACTTCCACCCTATCCCAATAACCCCATCTAACCTTTTTGGTCACTAAGGGCAATTTAGCATGGCCAATCCACCTAACCTGCACGTCTTTGGACTGTGGGAGGAAACCGGAGAACCCGGAGGAAATCCATGCAGATACAGGGAGAACGTGCAGACTCCGCACAGACAGTGACCCAGCGGGGAATCGAACCTGGGACCCTGGTGCTGTGAAGCCACAGTGCTATCCACTTGTGCTACCGTGCCGCCCATAAACTGTGAAGTTTTAAAATAAATCCCATCACATCAGAAGTGTTTTTTAAAAAAAAAACTATGCCAAAGAAAATATTAGGAGTGTAGGCAAAGGGTTGAGTTTTAAGTAGTCTTAAAAAGGAGAGGGAGATATCAAGGAAGGGAATCCAGAGCTTAGACTGCTGAGATCTGCAACAATTCAGCCAGCAATTGTATTTCATGTAGTGTACCTGGGACTAGCCTATTAGGTCTACTTTAGCCATGTTTGTCTCCAAAGAAAATAAGATTATAATAATAAAAACTGCTAGCAAGGAGTGATTGGCAATCTGGGGTAATGGGATTATCCCCTCTTATCTCACTTGCAGGTTGAGAAAGCCAATTCCCGTTTGAAACAGTTGAAACGGCAGCTGGAGGAGGCAGAAGAGGAAGCCCAGCGTGCCAATGCTTCACGCAGAAAACTACAGCGAGAACTGGAAGATACTTCTGAAACTGCAGACGCGATGACCCGTGAAGTCAGCGCACTCAAGAGCAAGCTCAGGTGAGAGGGTGACGAAGCACTAACACTAGAATAATCCTGCTTTGAGCACATTAAGAAGGCAAAGTATTTACACATTTAAAGTAACTGGTCCTGGCCTACTCTTTATGTTTTAGTCACATTTTATGATACTTTCACTTTAACACCCTGGAAATTAAATGAAATGAAAATCGCTTATTGTCACAAGTAGGCTTCAAATGAAGTTACTGTGAAACGCCCCTAGTCGCCACATTCCGGCACCTGTTCAGGGAGGCTGGTACGGGAATTGAACCGTGCTGCTGGCCTGCCTTGGTCTGCTTTAAAAGCCAGCTATTTTGCCCTGTGCTAAACCAGCCGATGGAGGGAGGAGAGGCACAGAATGAGTATTCTGCAGCCTCTGTCCAGGCAGTCAAACTATATTCAGTTATGAAGCAGGAGAAGTAATATATTTAATTTACTGAGTCAAGTCCAAAGATATGCTTTAAATCAGGATACACTGGGGGAAAGAAGTACAAAGGAAATTAGAAAGTGACAACCAGGTGGTACATTGGTAAAAGTTAATAATAAATGAAATGGGATGACTAGACAATTTAGGGTGAAACGGAAAAATGAGAAACATGAGACATAAAATCTGTTTTCAAGCTTTTAAATCTTTTTTTTTTCAACTTCAGCTTTCTAGAAGGGCTAGTTGTCAGATTTAAGTTTTTTAGTCGTTGGGATGGGTCTATATTTTCAGAAAAAAGCAAATTCTTGCGGATGCTGGAATCTGAAACAAAAACAGAAAATGCTGGACAATCTTAGCAGGTCTGACAAGCATCTGTGGAGATAGAAGGCAGTTAGCATTTCAAGTCTGAATGGCTCTTTGCCAAAGCTGGAGAGTACTGGAAATGGGATCAGATATATACTGGGGGGGACGCATGGAACAGTGGGGCTGCATAGAGGGCCAGAGATGTTGTGGACAGAAAGACGAGGGGAATGTAAATGGTGCTGATAGTGGCACATTGATATCAGAATGTGTTAATGGCAAAACAAACGTAAAATTGTGTGTCAAAGGACAACTAGGAGCATGGAACAGATGGCCCAAGTGGTGGGGGTGAGGGGGACAATGGTGAGGGAAAATCGATGGAATAAATGAAAATAAATGATAGAAATTAAAATGGGGTGATGGTGGAGGAAAGTCTGAAGTTGCTGAACTATGTTAAGTCCAGAAGACTGCAATGTGCCTCATCGGAGGATTTATGTTTTCAGTTTGTTTTTTTGCTCTGTCTATCGGCTGTTACGTTAAGCCAGTTTGAAACTGCAGCAAGTTTCACAATGGGAGAAATAAAATCTACATATAGGTATATGTTCACATGGTGGTGCAATGGTTAGCTCTGCTGTCTCACGGCGTTGAGGACCTGGGTTTGACCCCAGCCCCGGGTCACAGTTTACACATTCTCCCCATGTCTGCGTGGGTCTCATCCCCACAACCCAAAGATGTGCAGGGTAGGTGGATTGGACAAGCTAAATTGCCACTTAATTGGAAAAAAGAAATTGGGTACTCTATATATTTTTTTTAAAGAAAAAAAAAATGATGGTTTTGCTTGAATAAACCATTTGTTCGAGTTTGCATGTTTGGCCTGCTTTCTGAGAGGAGAGAATCAAGTGGTGGAGCCAGTTCATAGAATATCCTGTTGTGATACCTGTGCCTCTTGATCATTTCTCTGGATTTTGGGCATGTTAAAGCACTCTCCAAATTGTAGCAATTTCAATGTCCACTTGCAGAAATGACCAGGAACATGGCTAACATAAAAAAACTCTCTAGCTTGGTCAGGACCGAATCGTTCAAATTTGAGGGTGTGTTGCAATAAACTTGGTTTGTGACCCCTTAAATTTAGAAACTTGAGATGATCTAATTGGAATGCTTAAAACTGCAATGGGACTTGGCAAATCAGGATCTTGGGTCTTGAGTCTGGATACTTTACAACTACAAGGAAATGCAGGTACATGTGAATAGTAATCAGATGCTAGTCTATTTAAATAGGGCTATGGGTAAGTTGGCAAAGCACTATGCTTTGGAATCAGCTTTGACTTAGAATCATAGAATTTACAGTGCAGAAGGAGGCCATTTGGCCCATCGAGTCTGCACCGGGCCTTGTAAAGAACACCCTACCTAAGCCCGCACCTCTACCCTATCCCAGTAACCCCACCTAACCTATTGGACACTAAGGGGCAATTTAACATGGCCAATCCACCTAACCTGCACATCTTTGGACCGTGGGAGGAAACCGGAGCATCCGGAGGAAACCCACGCAGACATGGGGAGAAAGTGAAAACTCCGCACAGACAGTGACCCAAGCCGGGAATCGAACCTGGGACCCTGGAGCTGTGAAGCAATTGTACTAACCGCTGTGCTACTGTGTTGCCGGTGTAAGGCTCCAAATCTGAGAGTTTGTTGAATTGTAAGCAAAATGCTGGTGGGCACGACTGAATAATAATCATTTTTATTAGTGTCACAAGTAGGCTTGCGTTAACACTGCAATGAGGTTACTGTGAAAAGCCCCTAGTCGCCACATTCCGGCGCCTGTTCGGGTACACAGGGAGAATTCAGAATGTCCAATTCACCTAACGAGCATGTTTTTCGGGACTTGTGGGAGGAAACCGGAGCACCCGGAGGAGACCCACACACACGGGGATAACGCACAGACAGTGACCCAAGCCAGTGACACTGCTACCGTGCTGCCCAATTCGCAATCTGTCTAGAAAACAGGTGGCTGGAGGGGCAGCTCTGACCGCCATCTGATCTGTCCCATTATTGAGCTGTAACTACTGCATTTTGAAAAAGGCTAATCGCTCGTTCTCAAAATCGCTTGACTAGAAATTCACATGGTAATGTTTACATGTTTATGCATAGGCGTACAGATGTGGGATTCGCTGTGCGCCGTACCGCAGGCAGAAAACTGGATGAAATCTCTGATGATGATGTCGAAGGTCGTGCTGATGGAGGAGATTCCAAACCTGCTGAATAAATGCCAAATCGCCAATCTACACTCAGTATAAACACCATCATTGGGCCAATTGCTATTAAGATTTTTTAAAATGCGTAGTTGTGTATTTTATGCTGCAACAGGTAACATCAGGGCACTCTTTCCCTCTTTTCCCCCTCAGCTTTATATAACATCTTTCTGAATAATGTAATGTGTTAATAGCATAGTACAGTTATTGTGCATCAGGAAGAACAAGGCTCATCATATGTGCGGCAGTGCGCCCAGCGATGGAGGGTTTCGATTTAACCCGACGTGGAATTATATTTCTTCAAATAATCACGACTGCAATTCTCAGCTTGTGACCCAGCTTGGCCTGGAATTGAGCCCGTGGGGCAGTCCTTCTCACTTTCCTTAAGAGTTTTTGTCTTTATTTTGCTTTGGGTTATTGTGATTCAGGAATGTAGCATTTTGGGCAGGAGGCTCTTGGAACCAGTGTCTAGTTTTAGACAACAAATTTCTCATGTTGTTTTGACAATCTTTAAAAGCATTTGTTGGGGCTCACACAGCGCAAGTTGACAATTCAGTGGCTCAAAAGCATCAATGGGTGTTGTAAATATAGCACAGTGCTTTCCTCTGTAATTGAGTTTTTAAGATCATCATCGATGCATGCTAACCGCAGTTCTGTCTCATGTGGGAATATCTCATTTCATATTTGGAGTTTTGCTGCTTGGAGTAAGTTCCCGGTTGGAGCAGGCTACCCAATCACTGCCCGAGAGATTTCAGTGGGTTCGAGAACAGAATTTTAAAGTTTCCCTTTTCCTATTGATGTGACTAGGCTCAGGTGCCAACAGAAAACATTAACTTCTAACTGGAAGCCCGTCTGTTCAGTTTGTCTTTGTTGATGTGCAGCCAGTGTACTTTGCCCAACACCCTTTGTATTTTCTGTGAATTTAATTGTGACAATCCTTCTTTTCTAGCTTTAGTTACTGGGATCTACCCATTTCCATTTTCATGGGAAAGGAGAAAAGGGAATATACCATTTTTCTCCAGTCATTGTCGAATACTGATTTCAGGTGATGTCCTAGTTCAGAATGTCCAGAGCATGTTGTCAACATGGGCATTCCTCCTATTCTCCGAGCAAAGGCTTCTATCCATTTCTATGTGGCACACCTCCCTGTGGTGCAGAAATGCAAGCATTTCAACCCCCACCTAAGCCAGCTATTTATGAAGCATTCTGCTTGGTTCAGAATCTCTGTTTTCAGATCTCTGTGCCAGAGGACCACAGTACTGATGCTGGGAAAGGCAATACATGCTCGTCTAACACTGCTCCAGTACTGGTGCTGTACAGGGCCACAGTACTGGCATTGGGAGAGGAGATACATGCTCGTCTAACACTGCTCCAGTGCTGGTGCTGTACAGAGCCACAGTACTGACACTGGGAGAGGAGATACATGCTCGTCTAACACTGCAGACAAAAAACAAACCTGGCCAGTTCCAAGATTTCTCTGAAAATGTTTTAAATGTGCAATGACGTCCAAGAAGACTGTTGAAAGGAAATGCATAGATATATATATTCATTTTTATCCAAATGAGTATTGCTTCATGGTTATATTGGAAACGGTTTTTGATAATCTGTTGGCTTTACTGGATTTGTAAAATGACTTAATTTCCTGTGATTCTTTTAAGGACCAAATATATATTTAAAACAGGAAAAATATAATCAAGAAAAATTTGTTAATGGATTCTCATTTTTATATATATAAATATATATATACGTATAATTAACCATTTGCTCTGGCCAATCATGACCTTTTTTTCTGAGCACTGGTCTCCAATTTAAATAAAAATTAAAACTGGAAAATGTGCTAAAATGTAAACTGCACAGTTTTAAGTTCAGTTGCCATGTTTGGCAGGGGATGCAGTGCGCACTGGGTGCATCAGGATATTCCACATGCATGTTCCCTTATTCACTGAATTGTTTGGGACCTTGGTTCAATGTGTTTTACACACACAACACAAGTATTGGGCTAAGAGAGCAAAAGGTGTCTCATTTTCCTCTATGCTGCAACATTTAAGTTTCACAAAGAGAAGTTGCTCCATTTATTTCTTCCTGTCAGGGTTGCTATAGAAACTGGTCGAGTCCGCAACAGACACGCACGCACTCATATTTTTATAAAAGTGCCTTAAGCATGTGTCACACCAGTGCCGCTAAACTGAATTGTAACCGTGGTTTACAGATATTACCACAAATGTGTTACAAATAAAGTTTATTGAAAAAGTATGATTAGTGTGAAATGTTTGTCGGCTTTTCCATTTTGTGACATTCACAAGAATGAACTCTTATTTGTTATGGTGGGCCTTGCTGTGCCTCCAGTGTACCTACCTGTTCAGACACATTTATGTTTCAGCTTTGTGTAGCTGCAGCTCTGCATCCATCTCCCTGCCTCGTGTTTCAGTTCTGGCCTGCGTGCTCTTGGGAAACCAGTTCTCTGCATGCTCATAGTGTCCTGTTTTTATTTGCCAATGAGCCCTCGTTTCCCAAATGAAATTCACTTTAAGCAATAATGTTTACTTTTTTCATTCCCAACTGCCACTTAATAATCTTTATTGTCACAAGTAGGCTTGCATTACACGGCAATGAAGTTACTGTGAAAAGCCCCAGTCGCCACTGCAGCACCTGTTCGGGTACGCAGTGGGAGAATTCAGAATGTCCAATTCATCTAATAGCGCGTCTTTCAGGACTTGTGGGAGGAAACCGGAGCACCCGGAGAAAGCCCACAGAGACACGGGGAGGACGTGCAGACTCCGCACAGACAGTGACCCAAGCCGGAAACCTGGGACCCTGACGTGAAGCAACAAGTGCTAATCCCTGTGCTACCGTGCTTGCCTTACCCCAAGTGGGTTACACTTTTTTTTCTCTTCCACTTTTTGAGGTGGAAGTCTCTGCTCATTCTCTACCTGCTGCAGGTGCTAACTTTTTTTTTTTAAAGTGTCCGATTTTCTTTTTTTCTTACCCAATTAAGGGGCAATTTAGCATGACCAATCTACCTACCCTGCTCATCTTTGGATTGTGGGGGACAAGACCCAGGCAGACACTGGGAGAATGTGGAAACTTCACACCGACAGTGACTTGGGGCTGGGATCAAACCCGCATCCTCGGTTGCCGTGAGGCAGCAGTGCTGACCACTGTGACACCATGCCTCCCCTGCAGGTGCTAATTTGACCGCTTCTGATATTGCGCCAAGTGCGCTGATGAAACTTGTGCTGTTCCCACATTTCAGAAAGTGCTTGTCACCTGGGACTTTGGGCAGAGGCTCTCCACTGCTGTTAGACATTGATCCCAAACTTGAATTAAAATCTCCAGCTGCTATACAGAATTTTGTTGGAATGAGGGCTTGGCATGTCTAGGATTGTTTCTCAAGATACTGTCAAAGTAAGTCCACAGCAGATGATAAACCTCTGAGAAATAGAAAACTGTTTCCAGGGAAGAACTGCTCTTTACTTTCAAGGAACCAAGGTTACAAGGAAACGAACATTAACTGGGGAGTGTATGCTCGGGCACAAACTAGAATTTTCCAGTCCAACGCCACTGCTTCAGGCCATGTGGTCAAACAATACATCCTTCAGCACTGACCTAAATAGTTTGCTTCAAAAGTAGTGCCTCCATAGTGTATTTTGTTTCAAAAAGCTTTTGATATCCTACAGCAGTTAACTCATCGATGTTGTCCCCCATTATCCACAACAGGATAGAGAACCTGAGGAGGTCCAAGTGATCCATGCCAGTGACAGCCTTAGTGCTGGTGTGTGGAAAATTTACCATTTAGGGCGTTAACCCATAAATCCAATTGGCGAATGACCAACTGGAGTCTAATCCCGTTACGGTGGAATAGCATCCTGCCAAGCAGTTGCAACTCAAGGGGGTACGAAATCTGATTGACGCATTTTCTGAAGTCAATTTCTGCCCCAAATATGGGTTGCCGTTCTATAACAGATATTGATGCCCTGGAGTTGGCAGCAAGATCCACAGTGAGAACCATAGAATTCCTACAGTGCAGAAGGAGGCCATTTGGCCCATAGAGTCCGCACCGAACCTTTCAAAGAACACTGTTCAGGCCAAATTCCCCACCCTATCCCCATAACCCCACCTACCCTGCACATCTTTGGACTCTTGGGCAATTTAGCATGACCAATCCACCTAACACACATCTTTGGACTGGGGGGGGGGGGGGGGGGGGAAGAGAGGGGAGAGAGAAACCCAAGCAGACACCGAGAAAGTGCAAACTCCACACAGTCACCCAAGCCTGGGTTCAAAGATCTATCACTTTCTGTCGTAAATATACCCTGACTGAGCATTCACAGCCTTCTGGAGTAAAGAGTCACAAAGATTCGCAACCCTCGTGATTGATGAATTGTTTAATCTTGGCCCTGATTTATTTTTATCTTCTAATGGGATGTGGGCATTGCTAGCACCTTTGAACTGAGTGGCTTGCTAGACCATTTCAGAGGGCAGTTAAGAGTCAGGATCTGGAGCCACGTGTAGGCCAGAATCACAGAATCCCTACAGTGCAGATGGAGGCCATTTGGCCCAACGGGTGTACACCTACCCTATCCCTGTAACTACTATGTGACAATTTAGCATAGCCAATTCACCTAACTTGCATATATTTGGACTGTGGGAGGAAAACCCACGCACACACGGGGAGAATGTGCAAACTCCACGCAGTCACTCGAGGCCGGAATCAAACCCGGGTCCCTGGCGCTGAGGTAGCAGAGCTAGCCATCGTGCTTGCCCTACCAGATGGTACAGTTGGCTGATTTCTTTCCCTGAAGGGCACGAGTGAGGTTAAATCAGATGGGTTTTTACAACAATCTGTGCTGGAGACTTTGCTATCAATTTTAGAAAAATACATTGCAATTAAATTTTGCCAGCGCAATGATGGGATTTAAACCCATAATAATCTTTATTGGTGTCACAAGTAGGACAACATTAACACTGCAATGAAGTAACTGAAAATCCCCTAGTCATAGACATAGAATTTACAGTGCAGAAGGAAACTATTTGACCCATTAAGTCCGCACCGAAAAGACCAAGCCACCTAAGCCCACAACTCCACCCCATCCCTACAACCCAGTTACCCCACCAAACGTTTTTTTGAGACATTATGGGCAATTTAGTATGGCCAATCCCCGTAACCTGCACCTCTTTGGACTGGGGGGAAACACATGCAGACTCCGCACAGACAGTGACCCAAGCCGGAAATCAAACCTGGGACCTAGGAGCTGTGAAGCAACTGTGCTGCTCCGGCGTGTTCGGATGCACTATGTCCCCAGAGCATTTGCCTGGGCTTCTGGATTACTGGTCCAGTGATATTACCACAACGTCACCATCTTCCCTTTAAATGGCCAACACTATTCTGAGATGTATGACCCTTAACTCTGGACTCTGTAAAGAGCCTCTCAGAGGCTAGTCTATCAAGTGCGTAAACAGTATAGAACTCTGCTTAGAGCTCACCTGGCATACTATAGTTCTGGACATTGCACCTCGGAAAATTATTGGCCTTGGAGCACAGATTTACTGGAATAACACCTTGGTTAGAGGAGTTAAATTATGAAGGCTTGCATTCCCTTATGTATATAATGTTGGCTGAGGAGATGTCCAAAAGCAGGCATAACCTCAAAATAAGAGTTGGGCTAGTCGGACATGTCAGGGTGAGCTTCATTCAAAGGGTAGTGGAAAAAAAACTTTAGCCTGGGTTGATGTAAAAAGCCAAATTTGCATGCAAAGATCCCATAAGCACTAATGCAATAGTGATCTGATCATTTGCAGTGAATGGTGATTGAGGGATAAATATTAGTCAGTACGTCGGAAAGCTCCCTGCTCTTCAAAATAGCCCGATGGGATCTTTTTTCCTACATCCGAGAAAGTGACTGGTTTTCATCAGCAAAGTGGCACCCAGGGTTGTAGCACCCCCTTAGCACAACTGTCCGTGTGTATTAAGTGCTCAAAAGAACAATGGATCCCCTGAGCTGTAATTTGTCCGATTATAGGATGACATTTTAATAGAATGAACCTGCTTGCAGTGGGAGTGTGGGCAGCAGGTCAGGAGCCTGATCATTGACGTGGTGCGCTTCGCATCCTGATTCCTGGTTGTGCTGAGCAATCTTGGTTCGAGCTTGACCACCAGCACCTGTCGGTGGAAGGATCTTGGGAACTCCAGCAGGGGTCAGAATGATTGCACCTGAGTGTTCCAATAAGTGTGAGTGGTAAGGCTGCCCTCCCAATTATCTGACGATACCTCCGAAATGATGCCGGAGATTGAGTGCGCAGTGATCTCTATATGTGCATGTACACAAGGAGTTAATGCGTAATCAGTAGCACCACATGATCATTAGAGGGCCGGACCAACAGGGGTATAAAAAGCAACCACATTAGGTCTCTCGCTCTCTCATGGGTGCACTGTGACCAGGGCAATAGCAGACTAGTTCAGATGGCTAGTTGAGTTACGTATAATTACAGTAGTTAGATCTTGTTAACCTTATCACTAGCATCAAAGTTAAAGTAAAGAACTCATGCAATTATTATTGTAGTTACTCTATAAACCTTTTGTTACTACTGGATGAGTTTGAATCATCTTCATCGAGATTCAGAATACCTCATCACTAACCAAGGATTGAGTAGCACATGTTACCTACCACACAGGTAACAAAATATGGTACCAGGCGTGTTGGCTTTAACAGAACTAGTTAGATTAGGTTAGACAAAAAGAGAAGAAAATTCAGACCAGATATTTGACTGTGGAAGACTTTGCAGAAAATTGATCCTCGACGACTAACCATGGGACTCATTGGACCTCTAGGGCAGCTGGGAACAACCGGTAATTTAAGATTTGACTGGAAAAGATTTGAACAGATATTCCAAATATTTATCGCAGCTAATGATTTAAGCACGGTCTCTGATGCAACAAAAATAGCACTACTCTCAATAGGAGGGCATGAAGCTAGAGAAATCTATAATTGCTTTAATTACTTAGAAGGTGAAGACAATACCAAATTAGAAGTAATACTCAAATAATTTGATGAACACTGTTAAGAGTAAGTCTGGTGAGATGCTGGAAAGATTTAACTTGTCATAAATGCCAGAGAAGCAAAGGGCCCATCACTGATTTTATTACAAACCTCAAGTTATACCACAAGGCTGTGATTATGCTGATTTCAGAGACACTATGATAATGGATCAATTAATTTATGGACTATTTTTAACGGCCAAAATCATTGTGCGGTGAAATAGGAGGGAATCCCCCCGTATAAATATGGTAAAGGAGAGGATAGCGGCCGGATTGCAGTGGATCCACTAGAGCAGTGGCAAGGAAGGGAAGCTCGAAGCAAGATGGTGTTGGAAGGTGGCTGTTCGGTATGGGGCCCGGAGCAACAAGAGTTCCTGCGGCGCTGTGTGGAAGAGCTGAAGAAGGAGGTGTTGGCCCCGATGCTACAGGCGATTGAAGGGCTAAAGGAGGCGCAGAGGACCCAGGAGTTGGAGCTTCGGGTCGTGAAGGCAAAGGCTGCGGAGAATGAGGATGAAATACAGGGCCTGGTGGTAAAGACAGAGATGCACGAGGCACAGCACAAAAGGTGTGTGGAGAGGTTGGAAGCCCTGGAGAATAACTCGAGGAGGAAGAATTTAAGAGTCTTGGGTCTTCCCGAAGGCATAGAGGGGGCAGACGTCGGGGCATATGTGAGCATGAGGCTTCACTCGCTAATGGGATCGGAGGCCCCGACGGGCCCTTTGGAGGTGGAGGGAGCTTACCGAGTTCTGGCGCGAAGACCAAAGGCAGGAGAAATACCTCGAGCCATAGTGGTGAGGTTTCACCGCTACAATGACAGAGAGATGGTTCTAAGATGGGCGAAGAAAACTCGGAGCTGCAGGTGGGAGAACACGGTGATCCGTGTGTACCAGGATTGGAGTGCGGAGGTGGCGAGAAGGAGGGCAAGTTTCAACCGGGCCAAGGCGGTGCTCCACATAAAGGTTAAATTTGGAATGTTGCAGCCGGCGAGACTGTGGGTCACACACCAAGGGAAGCACCACTACTTTGAGACGGCAGAAGAGGCGTGGACATTCATTGTGGACGAGAAGCTGGACTAGTCTGGCGAGAGAAAAAGCTTCTGTAATAAAGTGGTGGGGTGATTATGTGGGACGAGGAAGGGGAAGGCGGGGGGGGGAATTTTTTCAATTTTTCAACTTTGTAACTTTTCTCTTTTCCCCTCGTGGGGGGGGGCGGAGTATGGGGAACTGGGGGCGCCAGTGGGAAGGAGAAGGGAACTGCGCCATCAGGGGCGGGGCCGAGTGGGAAACACGGGCTTTGCTCCCGCGCTATGGTAATTGTGGCGGGAACGGGGACACAGGAAGGAGGGGGCCTCGCACAATGAGGGGCTAAGGACAAACGGGGGAAGCAGAGGTCAGCCAGAGTTTGCTGACTTCTGGGAGCAACATGGGGGGTGCAACTACGCTAGAAAGGGATCTAGCGGGGGGGGGGGGTTAACTAGGTTGCTGCTGCTAAGGGGAAGGGGGAGCTGTTATGGGGCGGGGTGGTCGGGACGGGAGAGCACCGTCGGTGGGATATACGGGTACGTGGGAACCGGGTGAGGAGCTGGGTTAGTAAAGGGGATGGCTAGTCGACATGGCGGGGAGGGGTAAAGAGCCCCCCAACCCGGCTGATCACGTGGAACGTGAGAGGGCTGAATGGGCCGATAAAAGGGCACGGGTACTCGCACACCTAAAGAACTTAAAGGCAGATGTGGTCATGTTGCAGGAGACGCACTTGAAACTGGCAGATCAGGTCAGACAACGTAAAGGATGGGTGGGGCAGGTGTTCCATTCGGGCTTAGATGCGAAGAATAGGGGGGTGGCTATCTTAGTGGGGAAACGGGTTTAGTTTGAGGCAAAGACCATAGGGCGGACAGTGGGGGTAGATATGTGATGGTGATTGGCAGATTGCAAGGGGAGGCGGTGGTTCTGGTGAACGTATATGCCCCGAACTGGGATGATGCAAACTTCATGAAGCGCATGCTGGGGCGTATCCCGGACCTGGAGGCGGGAAAGTTGGTAATGGGGGGAGACTTCAATACGGTGCTTGATCCAGGGCTGGACCGGTCTAGGTCTAAGACCGGCGGCCAAGGTGCTTAAGGACTTCATGGAGCAGATGGGAGGAGTAGACCCCTGGAGATTTATTAGGCCTAGGTGTAAGGAGTTTTCATTTTTCTCCCATGTTCACAAGGTGTATTCACGGATAGACTTTTTTTGTCCTGGGAAGGGCACTGATTCCGAAGGTGACAGGGACGGAGTACATGGCCATAGCCATTTCGGACCACGCTCCACATTGGGTAGATCTGGAGATAGGAGAGGAAAAGGAGCAGCACCCACTCTGGTGATTGGATAGGGGTTGTTGGCGGATGAGGGGGTATGTCTAAGGGTGAGGGGGTGTATCAAAAGGTACCTGAAGCTTAATGATAACGGAGAGGTCCAGGTGGGAGTGGTCTGGGAGGTGCTGAAGGCGGTGGTCAGAGGGGAACTGATATCCATAAGGGCCCATAAAGGGAAGTAAGGGAGCGACTGTTGAGAGAACTTCTGAGGGTAGAGAGGCAATATGCAGAGGCTCCGGAGGAGGGACTGTACAGGGAAAGACAAAGGCTGCATATGGAATTTGACCTGCTGACCACGGGCAAGGCAGAAACACAGTGGAGGAGGGCACAGGGAGTACAATATGGAGATACAATGGAGAGAAGGCGAGCCGGTTACTGGCCCAACAACTGAGGAAGAGGGGAGCGGCGAGGGAGATAGGTGGGGTGAGGGATGAGGAAGGTGAGATGGAACGGGGAGCGGAGAGGGTGAACGGGGTGTTTAAGGCATTCTACGAGAGGCTGTATAAGGCTCAGCCCCCGGAAGGGAAGGAGGGAATGATGCATTTCCTAGATCGGCTGGAATTCCCGAAGGTGGAGGAGCAGGAGAGAGCGGGACTGGGAGCATGGATTGAGGTGGAGGAGGTGGTAAAGGGGATTGGGAGCATCCAGGCGGGGAAGGCCCCGGGACCGGATGGGTTCCCAGTGGAATTTTATAGGAAATACATGGACCTACTGGCCCCGCTTTTGACGAGAACCTTTAATGAGGCCAGGGAAAGGGTGAAGTTGCCCCCGACTATGTCGGAGGCGACGATATCGCTACTCTTAAAGAAGGAAAAAGACCCGCTGCAGTGCGGGTCTTACAGGCCTATTTCCCTCCTGAACGTGGATGCTAAGCTCCTGGCCAAGGTGATGGCGACAAAGAATAGAGGATTGTGTCCCTTGGGTGGTCCACGAGGATCAAACTGGGTTCGTTAAGGGGAGACAGCTGAACACGAATATACGGAGGCTGCTAGGGGTGATGATGATGCCCCCGCCGGAGGGGGAGGCGGAGATAGTGGTGGCGATGGATGCCGAGAAAGCATTTGACAGAGTGGAGTGGGACTACTTATGGGAAGTGTTGAGGAGATTTGGTTTTGGAGAGGGGTTTATTGGATGGGTACAGCTGCTATATAGGACCCTACCACCTACCACACAGGTAACAAAACAGTGAGGGCCCAGCAAGGAGTGTTCTTTCCCATGGCTTGGGATGGTAGCAGCCAACCACGCAAACCAAATAGTTGTGGCTGCGAGGCATGGAGGATGTCAACAGCAGACGTGTGGCCCCTGGAATGAGGACACAATGCCACAAGAGGTTCAATTATAAGGTGAGTGGTGTCGCACTTTCGGGTGGCAACCCACACACTGTCACTTCCCCACCATTTTCCTGCACAATGTTATGAACAATGCACCTTTAATGAACTCCCCTCATTCTCTCAAGGCACTGCCTCACATCTTCACTGCATAGACAACACTCCCTTAAATCACAGTCACCATGCATTCCTCCAGTCACCACCTCTCCATGGATGTCGATTCTTTCATTCATAACCCCTCTGTTTTGCTTTACGGAGAAAATAATACAGCTCTGGGGGGGGAGGGCGGGGGGAGCGTCGCAATTTTGCTCAGGGAATCAATTACAGCAGTAAGGAGGGATGGCATCTTCAACTGAAGCCACATGGATAGAACTTAAAAACCAAAAAGGAGCCATCACATTGCTGGGACTGTTCTGTAGGCCCCCTAATAATCCGAGAGAAATAGAAGAGCAGATATATAAGCAAATTTCAGAGAAGTGTAAAGGTAATAGGGGTAGTGATAGTGGGGGATTTCAACTTCTTTTGATTTTGATTTGATTTATTGTCACATGTACCGAAGTACAGTGAAAAGTATTTTTCTGTGGCTGAGGGAATGTGCACAGTACGTACATAGTAGGCAAAAGAATAATCAACAGAGAACATTTCCAAAGGTACATCGACAAACAGTGATTGGTTACAGTGCAGAACAAGGGGCCAAACAAAGCAAATACATGAGCAAGAGCAGCTCAGGGCGTCGTGAATAGTGTTCTTACAGGAAACAGATCAGCCCGAGGGGGAGTCGTTGAGAAGTCTTGTAGCTGTGGGGAAGAAGCTGTTCCTGTGTCTGGATGTGTGGGTCATCAGACTTCTGTACTTTCTGCCTGATGGAAGGGTCTGGAAGAAGGCAATGCCTGGGTGGGAGGGGTCTCTGATAATGCTGTCTGTCTTCCTGAGGCAGCGGGAGTTACCCCAACATTAACTGGAGTAGTCATAGTTTAAAAGGTTTAAAGGGAGCGGAATTCTTAAAATGCATCCAGGAGAACTTTTTAAGCCAGTACGTAGAAGGTCCTACAAGAGATGGACTTAATTTTAGGTATCAAAGCTGAGCAAGTGGTTGAAGTATCGGTGTAATAATAATCTTTATTGTCACAAGTAGGCTTCCATTAATTGCAATGAAATTACTGTGAAAAGCCTCTAGTCGCCACACTCCAGCGCCTGTTTGGGTTCACAGAGGGAGAAATCAGAATGTACAAATTACCTAACAGTCTTTCAGGACTTGTGGGGGGAAACCGGAGCACCTGGAGGAAACCCACGGAGACACAGGGAGAACGTTCAGACTGCACAGACAGTAGCCCAAGCTGGAATTGACCCTTGCGCTGTGAAGCAACACAGCTAACCACTGTGCTACCGTGCTGCCACAGTGGAGGAGCATTTTGAAGACCGTCATCATAACTCAGTTAGATTCAAGATTGTTCTGGAAAAGGACAAGGTTGGGCCTGAGATCAAAACTTTAAACTGGGGGAAGGTCAATTTTAATAAGATCAGATGTGTTTTGGCCAGAGTGGACTGGGAGCAGACACTTTTATGTAAATCTGTGACACAACAGAGGAACGCATTCAAGAAGGAAATAGGGGACTTCCGGGTGCGGCGATGACCAGCTGAGTCGCACGTTTCGGCAGCTCCCTGTGAAACGGACTTTTGGGCTCTTGATAGGAGCCCCAACGGCAATTTTAACGGCTGAAAACACCGTGCGGTAAACCAGAAGGGTGTTCCCCCTGGACACGGATGGAAAAAGGAGAGGAAAGTGGCCGGATTGCAGCGGATCCTTTGGAGCAGCGGCAAGGAAGGCAAGCAGAAACCAAGATGGCGTCGGAAGGTGGCAGTTTCATATGGGGCCCTGAACAACAAGAGTTTTTGAAACGCTGCGTGGAGGAGATAAAAAAGGAAATGAAGAAAGAGTTGTTGGCCCCGATACTACAGGCGATCGAAGGGCTAAAGGAGGAACAAAAGACCCAGGAGCAGGAGCTTCGGGTCGTGAAGGCGAAAGCAGCAGAGAATGAAAACGATATACAGGGCCTGGTGGTGAAGTCGGAGATACAGGAGGCACACCAGAAACGATCTGTGGAGAGGTTGGAGGCACTGGAAAATAACGCAAGGAGGAACAACTTGAGGATTCTTGGCCTTCCTGAAGGTGTGGAGGGGGCGGACGTCGGGGCATATGTGAGCACGATGCTGCACTCGTTAATGGGAGTGGAGGCCCCGACGGGTCCGTTGGAGGTGGAGGGAGCATACCGAGTTATGGTGCGAGGATCGAGAGCAGGAGAAGCTCCCAGAGCCATAGTGGTGAGATTCCTCCGTTTTAAGGATAGAGAAATGGTCCTTAGATGGGCGAAGAAAACTCGGTGTAGTAAATGGGAGAACGCGGTGATCCGCGTCTATCAAGATTGGAGTGCGGAGGTGGCGAGAAGGAGGGCGAGCTTTAATCGGGCCAAAGCGGTACTTCACAAAAAAAAGATAAAGTTTGGAATGCTGCAACCGGCAAGACTGTGGGTCACATATCAAGGGAGGCACCACTACTTTGAGACGGCGGATGAAGCGTGGACTTTTATTGTAGAAGAAAAATTGGAATGATTGGACTACGAAAATGAACGTTTGGACAAAGTGGTGGGACGAGTGGGGGGGGGGGCGAAGAGGGATTGTATGATTAATCCTGCGGTATGGTAACTTTTCTTTCTCCCACAGGTGGTGATGGGGGGAGGTGGGGAGGGAGAGGAGATGGGGCGTTGGCCATGGGAGGCGGGGCCGAGGGAGAGGCGCGGGCTTGGTTCCCGCGCTATGATAATTATGGCGGGAATAGAGAAGCAGGAAGGAGGGGCGCCGCACGGTGCGAGCCGTGATCACGGGGGGAAGCCGAGGTCAGCCAGAGTTTGCTGACTTCTGGGAGCAACATGGGGGGAGTAATTACGCTAGCGGGGGGTCTAGCGGGGGGTCTAGCGGGGGGGGGGGGGGAGGGGGGAATTACTGGGTTGCTGCTGCTGGGGAAAGGGGGGAGTGGGTACGGGAAAGGATGGGCGGGGGGGGCACCGTCTGGGAGAAATACAGCTGCGTGGGAACTGGGCGAGAAGCTGGAAAAAGATGATGGCTAACCGGCAAGGGGGGGGGGGGGTGGGAAGCCCCCCAACTCGGCTGATCACGTGGAACGTGAGGGGGCTTAACGGGCCGATAAAGAGGGCACGAGTACTCGCACACCTTAAGAAACTTAAAGCAGATGTGGTCATGTTACAGGAAACGCACCTGAAACTGATAGATCAGGTTAGGTTGCGCAAAGGATGGGTAGGGCAGGTGTTCCATTCGGGGCTGGATGCGAAAAACAGGGGGGTGGCTATATTAGTGGGGAAGCGGGTAATGTTCGAGGCAAAGACTATAGTGGCGGATAACGGGGGCAGATACGTGATGGTGAGTGGCAAATTACAGGGAGAGATGGTGGTGTTGGTAAACGTGTATGCCCCGAATTGGGACGATGCCAATTTTATGAGGCGAATGCTAGGACGCATCCCAGACCTAGAGACCGGAAAGCTGATAATGGGGGGAGACTTTAACACGGTGTTGGAACCAAGGCTGGATAGGTCGAAGTCCAGGACTGGTAGGAGGCCGGCAGCAGCCAAGGTGCTTAAGGATTTTATGGAGCAGATGGGAGGGGTGGACCCGTGGAGATTCAGTAGACCTAGGAGTAAGGAGTTCTCGTTTTTCTCCTATGTCCATAAAGTCTATTCACGCATAGACTTTTTTGTGTTGGGTAGGGCATTGATCCCGAGGGTGAGGGGAACGGAATATACGGCTATAGCCATTTCGGATCATGCCCCACACTGGGTAGACTTGGAGATAGGGGAGGAAACAAGAGGGCGTCCACCCTGGAGAATGGACATGGGACTAATGGCGGATGAGGGGGTGTGCTTAAGGGTGAGGGGATGCATTGAAAAGTACTTGGAACTCAATGACAATGGGGAGGTTCAGGTGGGAGTGGTCTGGGAGGCGTTGAAGGCGATGGTTAGGGGGGAGCTGATATCAATAAGGACACATAAAGGGAAGCAGGAGAGTAAGGAACGGGAGCGGTTGTTGCAAGAACTTTTGAGGGTGGACAGACAGTATGCGGAAGCACCGGAGGAGGGACTGTATAGGGAAAGGCAAAGGCTGCATGTGGAATTTGACTTGCTGACCACAGGCACTGCAGAGGCACAATGGAGAAAGGCGCAGGGTGTACAGTATGAATATGGAGAGAAGGCGAGCAGATTGCTGGCACACCAATTGAGGAAAAGGGGAGCAGCGAGGGAAATAGGGGGGGTGAGAGACGAAGATGGAGAGACGGAGCGGGGAGCGGAGAGAGTGAATGAAGTGTTTAAGACATTTTATAAAAAATTGTATGAAGCTCAACCCCCGGATGGGAGGGAGAGAATGATGGAGTTTTTGGATCGGCTGGAAATTCCCAAGGTGGAAGAGCAGGAAAGGATGGGATTGGGAGCACAGATCACGGTAGAAGAAGTGGTGAAAGGAATTAGGAACATGCAGACGGGAAAGGCCCCGGGACCGGACGGATTCCCAGTTGAATTTTACAGAAAATATTTGGACTTGCTCGCCCCGCTACTGACGAGGACCTTTAACGAGGCAAAGGAAAGGGGACAACTGCCCCCGACTATGTCAGAAGCAACGATATCGCTTCTTTTAAAGAAGGAAAAGGATCCGCTACAATGCGGGTCCTACAGACCAATCTCCCTCCTCAATGTAGATGCCAAGGTCTTGGCCAAGGTAATGGCAATGAGAATAGAGGAATGTGTCCCGGGGGTGGTTCATGAGGACCAAACTGGGTTTGTGAAGGGGAGACAGCTGAACACGAACATACGGAGGTTGTTGGGGGTAATGATGATGGCCCCACCAGAGGGTGAAACGGAGATAGTAGTGGCGATGGATGCCGAGAAAGCATTTGATAGAGTGGAGTGGGATTATCTGTGGGAGGTGTTGAGGAGATTTGGGTTCGGAGAGGGGTATGTTAGATGGGTGCAGCTGTTGTATAGGGCCCCAGTGGCGAGTGTGGTCACGAATGGACGGGGATCGGCATATTTTCGGCTCCATAGAGGGACAAGGCAGGGATGTCCTCTGTCCCCATTACTGTTTGCACTGGCGATTGAGCCCCTGGCGATAGCGCTGAGAGGTTCCAAGGGATGGAGGGGAATACTTAGGGGAGGAGAAGAACACCGGGTATCTTTATATGCGGATGATCTGCTACTATATGTGGCGGATCCAGCGGAGGGGATGCCAGAAATAATGCGGATACTTGGGGAGTTTGGGGATTTTTCAGGGTATAAATTGAACATGGGGAAGAGTGAGCTGTTTGTGGTGCATCCAGGGGAGCAGAGTAGAGAAATAGAAGACCTACCGTTGAGGAAGGTAACAAGAGACTTTCGTTACCTGGGGATCCAGATAGCTAAGAATTGGGGCACATTGCACAGGCTAAATTTGACGCGGTTGGTGGAACAGATGGAGGAAGATTTCAAGAGATGGGATATGGTAGCATTGTCAATGGCAGGGAGGGTGCAGGCGGTTAAGATGGTGGTCCTCCCGAGATTCCTCTTTGTGTTTCAGTGTCTCCCGGTGGTGATCACGAAGGCTTTTTTCAAAAGGATAGAAAAGAGTATCATGGGTTTTGTTTGGGCCGGGAAGACTCCGAGAGTGAGGAAGGGATTCTTACAGCGTAGTAGGGATAGGGGGGGGCTGGCACTACCGAGCCTAAGTGAGTATTATTGGGCCGCTAATATTTCAATGGTGAGTAAGTGGATGGGAGAGGAGGAAGGAGCGGCGTGGAAGAGATTAGAGAGGGCGTCCTGTAGGGGGACCAGCCTGCAGGCTATGGTGACAGCCCCATTGCCGTTCTCACCAAGGAACTATACCACGAGTCCGGTGGTGGTAGCTACACTGAAGATTTGGGGACAGTGGAGACGACATAGGGGAAAGACCGGAGCACTGGGGGGGTCCCCGATAAGAAACAACCATAGGTTTGCCCCGGGGGGAATGGATGGGGGATATGGAATGTGGCAAAGAGCAGGTATAACGCAATTGAAAGATCTATTTGTGGATGGGAAGTTTGCGAGTCATAGAATTTACAGTGCAGAAGGAGGCCATTCGGCCCACCGAGTCTGCACCGGCTCTTGGAAAGAGCGCCCTACCCAAGGTCAACACCGCCACCCTATCCCCATAACCCAGTAACCCCACCCAACACTAAGGGCAATTTTGGACACTAAGGGCAATTTATCATGGCCAATCCACCTAACCTGCACATCTTTGGACTGTGGGAGGAAACCGGAGCACCCGGAGGAAACCCACGCACACACGGGGAGGACGTGCAGACTCCGCACAGACAGTGACCCAAGCCGGAATCGAACCCGGGACCCTGGAGCTGTGAAGCAATTGTGCTATCCACAAGGCCACCGTGCTGCCCGAGTCTGGGAGCGCTGACCGAGAAATATGGGTTGCCCCAAGGGAATGCATTCAGGTACATGCAATTGAGGGCTTTGCGAGGCAACAGGTGAGGGAATTCCCGCAGCTCCCGACACAAGAGGTGCAGTACAGAGTCATCTCAAAGAAATGGGTGGGGGACGGTAAGGTGTCGGATATATATAGGGAAATGAGAGACGAAGGGGAGACTATGATGGACGAACTAAAAGGGAAATGGGAAGAAGAGCTAGGGGAGGAGATTGAGGAGGGGATGTGGGCAGATGCCCTAAACAGGGTAAACTCGTCGTCCTCGTGCGCCAGGCTAAGCCTGATTCAGTTTAAGGTATTACACAGGGCACATATGACTGGAACATGGCTCAGTAAATTTTTTGGGGTGGAGGATAGGTGTGCGAGGTGCTCGAGAAGCCCAGCGAATCATACCCATATGTTTTGGTCATGCCCGGCACTACAGGGGTTTTGGATGGGGGTGACAAAGGTGCTTTCGAAAGTAGTAGGAGTCCGGGTCGAACCAAGCTGGGGGTTGGCTATATTTGGGGTTGCACAAGAGCCGGGAGTGCAGGAGGCGAAAGAGGCCGATGTTTTGGCCTTTGCGTCCCTAGTAGCCCGGCGCAGAATATTGCTAATGTGGAAAGAAGCCAAGCCCCCGGGGGTGGAGACCTGGATAAATGATATGGCGGGGTTCATAAAGTTAGAGCGGATTAAGGTCGTCCTAAGGGGGTCGGCTCAAGGGTTTACTAGGCGGTGGCAACCGTTCGTCGAATATCTTGCGGAAAGATAGATAGGGGAGAACAAAGAAGGCAGCAGCAGCGGCCCAGGACTTGGGGGGGGGGGGGGGGAGGGGGGGGAGAGGGATGGGGGGAGAGGGATGGGGGGGGGGGGGGGAGGGGGGGGGGAGAGAGGGATGGGGGGAGAGGGATGGGGGGGGGGGGGAGGGGGGGGAGAGGGATGGGGGGGGGGGATGGGGGGGGGGTGGCCTGAGACAAGGCAGTTGCCAATTAGGGCTAGTTTTTATTTTTTTGTTATTTAATATTTATTTATTTGTTGTTGTTTTTGTTTAAACTTAAAAAGGTCATTATTATCTGTATTGTTACAATGTTGTGTAAAGGATGCACAATGTACTGTGTTGGTTGACCAAAAATTTTCAATAAAATATTATTTAAAAAAAAAAGAAGGAAATAGGGAGAGTACAGGGCCAACATGTTCCAATAAGGAAAAGGGATGGAACCAACAAATCCAGTGAGCCCTGGATATCGACGGAAATGCAGCATTGGATCAGGAGAGAAAGGGAGGCTTATGGCAGATATCGAGGGCTCAAAACAAAGAAGCCCTAGAGATGTACAGAACAGTGTTCTTCAAACGTTTTTTCCAGGGACACATTTTTACCAACTGGCCAACCTTCGGGACCCAACCCAGTCGACCCATGCCGGCCGACCTGCGCGACCCACCATTTTCTCTTACCCTGTTTGCTGCTGAGAAAAATGGGGGAAATGGTTTTGGGTCCCGTTGGCCCTGGTACACGCTCCTCCAATGGAACCTGTTGGATGAAGGTGAAGCCTTCCGGTGTCGGAAAGTATGGAGTCTCCATCTGTCCAAAGTTCTGCATTTTTTTCCTGTAAAATTTATCAAATAAACCCCCCCCCCAAACTTGTAAAATAAATAAATAAATAAAATGAGTAAAAATAAATGAAAAAAAAGAATAAAACTCCTGCCCGAACTTGTAAAAAAAATAAAATAAATGAAAAAATAAAAATTAAATGAATAAAATAAATGAATAAAAACCACTACAGAACTTGTAAAACGAAAAGCTGCCACCGTTTAAAAAAAATAGCGGCCACACTGCGCATGCGCGCCGATCATGCGCAATGTGGCCGAATTTCTTTTTGAACATGTTCGCGGCCGCTGCTGCGTGAGGATTTGCGCAATCGGGAGCGCCACGGACAACGGCTCCACGACCCTCCCGACACCCGCCCGCGGGCCACCCGCGGGTCGCGCTCCCCGACTTTGAAGAACCCTGGTATAGAATGTGCAAGAAGGGACTTCAAAAGGAAATTAGGAGAGGAAAAAGGGGCATGAAAGGACACTGGCAGATAAAATAAAGGAAAATTTTAAGTTGTTTTACAAGTACATTAAGGGTAAAAGGATAACTAGGGAAAGAATGGGGTCCATTAAGGACCACAGTAGCAATTGTAGGTGGAGCCAAAGGATGTAGATAGGATTCTAAATCAATACTTTGTGTTGGTGTTCACTCGTGAGAGGGTAGAAATCAGGGAGAAGAACTGTAATAAAATTAAAGAGATTAACATAGATAGAGAGGAGGTTCTGAGTGGTCTGGCAGGCTTAAAAGGAGATAAATCTCCAGGGCCAGATGAAATGTCTCTAAGGCTATTGAGAGAGGCAAGGGAGGGAATAGCAGGGTACTGGCAATAATTTTCAATTCCTCTCTGGCCACAGGAGAGGCGCCGGAGGACTGGAGGATAGTCAATGTGGTGCCATTATTCAAGAAGGGAGGAAGGGATAAACCAGGAAACTACAGGCCAGTCAGTCTAACCCCAGTGGTGGGGAAACTATTGGAAGCAATTCTGGGAGGCAGCATTTGGAGAGGCATGGAGTAAGAACAGTCAGCATGGTTTTGGTCACGGGACGTCATGTCTATCCAATTTCATAGAATCTATGGCATGGAGACAGACTCTTTGGCCCAAACTGGTCCATGTCAACCAAAAGCCCATCTAAGCTAACCCCATTTGCCTGCATTTGGCCCATATCCCTCTAAACATTTCCTATCCATGTATCTGCCCAAATGCCTTTTAAATGTTGTCTATGTCTCTGCCTCGACCATTTCCTACGTTAGCTCATTCCACATGTGTACCACCCACTGTGTAAAAACATTGCTCCTCAGGTTCCCATTAATTCTTTCCCCTCTTAACTTAAACCTATGCCCTCTAGTTCTCAATTCCCAAACCCTGGGAAAAAGACTGAGTGCATTTACCCTATCTCATGATCTTATACACCTCTATAAGATCACCCCTCAGTCTCCTGCGCTCCAAAGAAAGAAGTCCTAGCCTGTCCAGTCTCTCCCTGTAACTCATTCCCTTTGAGTCCTGGCAACATCTCGATTGAAGAGGTGACCAGGTGTGTAGATAAGGGCAATGCATTTGACATAGTCTACTTTGACTTCAGCAAGGCTTTTGGTAAGGTTCCACATGGGAGACTGATGGCGGAAGGTAAGAACCCATGGGATCCAAGGAAATTTGGCGAATTGGCTGAGTGGCAGGAATCAGAGGGTGAAGGTCGAGGGATGTTTATTTTTGACTGGAAACCTATGTCCAGTGGGATCTCGCAGGGATGAGTGTGGGCCTTTGCTGTGTATGGTTTATATAAATGATTTAGATATGAGCGAAGGAGGGTTGATCAGTAAGTTTGCGGATGATACGGAAATTGGTGGGGTGGTAAATAGTGAGGAGGATAGCCTTAGATTACAGGGGGATATAGACGGTCTGGTCAGATGGACTGATCAGTGGCAAATGGAATTCAATCCGGATAAGCTTGGGGTGATGCACTTGGGCAGGACAAACCAGATAAAGGAATACATCATAAATGGCAGGATCCTGAGAAGTACCGAGGATCAGAAGGACCTTGATGTGCATGTACATCAGTCCCTTAACAATAATAATCTCTATTATTGCCACAAGTAGGCTTACATTAACACTACAATTGGATTGGATTTGTTTATTGTCACGTGTACCGAGGTACAGTGAAAAGTATTTTTCTGCGAGCAGCTCAATGACGTTACTGTGAAAATCCCCTAGTTGCCACACTCCGGTGCCTGTTCGGGTACACTGAGGGAGAATTCAGAATGTCCAATTCACCTAACAAGCACGTCTCTTGGGACTTCGGGGAGGAAACCGGAGCACCCGGAGGAAACCCACGCAGACACGGGGAGAACGTGCAGACTCTGCACAGACAGTGACCCAAGCCGGGAATCCAACCTGGGACCCTGCCGCTGTGAAGCAACAGTGCTAACCACTGTGCTCCCATGCCGCCCAAGGTAGCAGAGCAGGTGGATATAATGGTTAAGAAGGCATATGGTATACTTTGCCTTTATTAGCTGAGGCATAGAGTTTAAGAGCAGGGAGGTTATGCTGGAACTATATAAAACATTAGTTAGGCCACAGTGAGAGTATTGTGTGCAGTGTGGTGGTATGTATTAGGGGTATTAAGGTACCCTGGGATGCCGAGAGGCTATTGGTAGATAGACACTGGATCCCGATTGGATCAGCCGCCTGCTGGCTCCACCCAGTAAGGTGGCGTATAAGAGCCCGGGTTCTCCCAGCAGCCGCATTCTGTAACTATGCTGCTGGGGAACAAGTCTGCGTAATAAAGCCATCGTTCGACTCCGTCTCATCTCGCCTCGCAAGTGATTGATTGTGCTACAATTTATTACGCAAACTTTTAAGGACATGGAGCTCCGAATCATGCCGGAGTGTCTGCGAATCAGCCCCCACGCGGCAAACGCAGCGGCCACTTTTAAACATTGGTTAGCGTGTTTCCAGGGATACCTCCAAACGGCCCCCGGCATACCTACAGAGGAACAGAAAATCAAGGTCCTGCATGCCAGGGTGAGCCCTGATATCTACACGCTCATAGAGGATGTGGAAGATTTCCCGATGGCGATCACGATACTGATAGGAATCTACGTTCGGCCCGTCAAACAGGTCTACGCACGCCACCAGCTCGCGACCAGACGGCAGATCCCCGGGGAATCGCTGGACGAATTCTACAATGCGCTGTTGATACTGGGGAGAAACCGCAACTGCCCATCGGTGGTGGCTAATGAACACACAGAGCTGCTGGTCCGAGATGCATTCGTGGCAGGTATGCTTTCATCCCAAATTCGCCAGCGATTGCTGGAAAGAGACACAGTAGGCCTCAAAGAGGCACGGGCCCTCGCGGCCTCGTTTGATGTGGCGTCACAGAACGCCCGCGCCTACAACCCCGACCACACGGCAGCCCCTTGGGGACCGTGGACCCCCGCGGCGATCGAACCCTGGGGACCCCCGCCCAGGCAGGCCTGCGCTGCCAAAGCGGCAGATTACCCGGGGGGGGCCCCGCTGCTACTTTTACGGGCAGGGGAAACACCCCCGGATGCGCTGCCCGGCCAGCTCGGCCCTCTGTAAAGGGTGCGGGAAAAAGGGGCACTTCGTCGCTGTGTGCCAGGCCCGGGGGGGTCGCCGCAAGATCCCCAAACTCAACCCCCCCAGCGATCCATGTGTGGCCAACGGGCGCCGCCATCTTGGGTCCCGGACTCCATGCAGGAGGGATGGGCGCCGCCATTTTGTGCTGCCCCGGCAACGTGCGACCCATGGGCGGTGCCATCTTGTCCACCCTCGACCATGTGCGACCCGTGGACGCCGGCATCTTGGCTGACGTCTAAAGACCCTGGGATGGACGGCCACACGGGGCCTGAAGAAAACGCCCCGTGCAGCAACTACGACTGGCTTCTGTGACCCTGGACCAGTCGCGGTCCCGAACGCTCCAAACAGCATCAACAACGATATTTGTAAACGGGCACAGGACGCCCTGCCTGACCGACTCTGGGAGCACGGAGAGTTTTATACATCCTGATACGGTAAGACGCTGTTCCCCTCCGATCCACCCGAGTAATCAAAAAATGTTTCTGGCGGCAGGGTCCCATTCGGTAGAGATAAAAGGGTTCTGCATCGCGAACCTCACGGTGCAGGGGAGGGAGTTCAAAAACTACAGGCTTCACTTCCTTCCCCACCTCTGCGCTGCCACACTCCTGGGATTGGATTTTCAGTGTAATCTCCAGAGTTTAAAGTTTAAATTCGGCGGCCCGATACCCCCACTCACTATCTGCAGCCTCGCGACCCTCAAGGTCGATCCGCCTTCCCTGTTCGCGAACCTCACCCCGGATTGCAAACCAGTCGCCACTAGGAGCAGACGGTACAGCGCCCAGGACCGATCTTTTATCCGGTCAGAAGTCCAGTGGCTGCTGAAGGAAGGCATAATTCAGGCCAGCAATAGTCCCTGGAGAGCCCAGGTGGTAGTTGTAAAGACCGGGGAGAAGCAGAGGATGGTCATAGACTCTAGTCAAACCATCAATAGGTACACGCAGCTAGATGCGTACCCTCTCCCCCGCATATCCGACACGGTCAATCGGATTGCACAGTACAAGGTCTTTTCCACGGTGGACCTTAAGTCCGCCTACCACCAGCTCCCCATTCGCCCAAACGACCGAAAATACACTGCTTTTGAAGCAGATGGGCGGCTCTATCATTTTTTAAGGGTTCCATTCGGCATCACAAACGGGGTCTCGGTCTTCCAACGGGAGATGGACCGAATGGTTGATCGGTACAGTTTGCGGGCCACGTTCCCGTATCTCGACAACGTCACCATCTGCGGCCACGACCAGCAGGACCACGACGCCAATCTCCGCAAATTCCTCCAGACCGCAAATGCCCTGAATCTCACCTACAACAGGGAAAAATGCGTGTTTAGCATCGACCGTCTAGCCATCCTTGGCTACGTAGTGTGAAATGGAGTGATAGGCCCCGACCCCGAACGCATGCGCCCCCTTATGGAGTTCCCTCTCCCCCACTGCTCCAAGGCCCTGAAACGCTGCCTGGGCTTCTTCTCTTATTACGCCCAGTGGGTGCCCAACTACGCGGACAAGGCCCGTCCGCTAATCCAGTCCACGGCTCTCCCCCTGTCGACAGAGGCCCGCCAGGCCTTCAGCCGCATCAAAGCGGATATCGCAAAGGCCACGATGAACGCAATCGACGAGTCCCTCCCCTTCCAAGTCGAGAGCGACGCGTCTGACGTAGCTCTGGTGGCCACCCTCAACCAAGCGGGCAGACCCGTGGCCTTTTTTACACGCACCCTCCACGCTTCAGAAATCCGCCACTCCTCAGTGGAAAAGGAGGCCCAGGCCATAGTGGAAGCTGTGCGGCATTGGAGGCATTACTTGGCCGGCAGGAGATTCACTCTCCTCACTGACCAACGGTCGGTTGCCTTCATGTTCAATAATGCACAGCGGGGCAAGATCAAGAACGACAAGATCTTGCGGTGGAGGATCGAACTCTCCACCTATAACTATGAGATCTTGTATCGTCCCGGAAAGCTGAACGAGCCTTCCGATGCCATATCCCGCGGCACATGTGCCAATGCACAAGTGGACCGTCTCCGAACCCTCCACGAGGACCTCTGCCACCCGGGGGTCACTCGGTTCTATCACTTCGTAAAGACCCGCAACCTGCCCTACTCCATCGAGGAGGTCAGGACCGCCACCAGGAACTGCCAGATCTGCGCAGAGTGCAAACCGCACTTCTACCGGCCAGATAAAGTGCACCTGATAAAGGCTTCCCGTCCCTTTGAACGCCTCAGCATGGACTTCAAAGGGCCCCCCCCCCCCTCCACCGACCGCAACACGTACTTCCTCAACGTGATTGACGAGTACTCCCGGTTCCCATTCACCATCCCCTGTCCCGACATGACCGCGGCCACGGTCATTAGAGCCCTCGGCACCATCTTAACACTGTTCGGTTTCCCCGCCTACATACATAGCGATAGGGGGTCCTCCTTCATGAGCGACGAACTGCGTCAATTCCTGCTCAGCAAGGGCATCGCCTCGAGCATGACGACCAGTTACAACCCCCGGGGGAACGGTCAGGGAGAGAGGGAGAACGGAATGGTCTGGAAGACCATCCTGCTGGCCCTGCGGTCCAGAAGTCTCCCAGTTTCCTGCTGGCAGGAAGTCCTCCCGGACGCCCTCCACTCCATCCGGTCGCTGCTGTGTACGACAACGAATCAAACACCTCACGAACGCCTCCTTGTCTTCCCTAGGAAGTCCACCTCCGGAACGTCACTTCCGACCTGGCTGGCAGCCCCGGGACCCATCCTGCTCCGAAAGCATGTGCGGGCGCACAAATCGGACCCGTTGGTCGAGAGGGTTCATCTCCTCCACGCGAACCCTCAATACGCCTACATGGCGTACCCCGACGGCCGACAGGACACGGTCTCCCTGCGGGACCTGGCACCCGCTGGAGCCCCACACAACCCCCCAACACCAGTGCCCCCCTCTGGAGCCATGCACACCCCCCAACACCAATCACCCCCTCCCTCCCACCGGCACACCCCACAGCCGCCCCTTCCAGGGTGGATCGGTCCTTCCCCCGGCCCCGAATAGGGATATTGGAGCGGGACGAGGCATCGCGGCGCTCCCAGAGACGACGAGGCCGGAACCTGCGCCTGCATCACCACTGGGGCTAAGACGATCGTCAAGGATGACCAGGGCACCCATCCGACTCATCGAATCTGTATAATGAAGCACAAAATGCCTCTGTAAATATTTTTTGGGGTTTGGTTGCCCAGTAAAAGCGGCATTGTACGTAGTTAATATCGGCGCATAGCCGCCGTGTTAGCGGCATTCTAGGTACAGACTCTGAAAACCCCTACCACCATACGGCCCACTACCCCGCCGGGTTCTTTCTTAACAAGGGGTGAATGTGGTGGTATGTATTAGGGGTATTAAGGTACCCTGGGACCCGAGAGGTTATTGGTAGATAGACACTGGATCCCGATTGGATCAGCCGCCTGCTGGCTCCACCCAGTAAGGCGGAGTATAAGAACCCGGGTTCTCCCAGCAGCCGCATTCTGTAACTGTGCTGCTGGGGAACAAGTCTGCGTAATAAAGCCATTGTTCGACTCCGTCTCATCTTGCCTCGTAAGTGATTGATTGTGCTAGATGCAGTTCTGGACCTACATTATAGGAGGGATGTGAGAGCACTGGAAAGGGTGCAGAGGAGATTTACCAGGATATTGCCTGGGCTGGAAAGTTTTTGCTATGAAGAGAGATTGGATAGACTGGGGTTGTTTTCCTTGGAGCAGAGGAGAAATCTTACCGAGTTATGGTCACTATCACCAAAATGCTCCCCCACTGATACTTCTACGACCTCACTGGTTTCATTCCCTAAGATTAGGTTAAGCCCCACTTTCTACGTGCTGGCTCAGAATGCTCTCCTCAGAACGGATTTGCGAGTGGTAGGTCTTGCCTTACTAGTCTTATTGAATTCTTTGAGGAGGTGACCAAGCATGTGGATGAAGGTAAAGCAGTGGATGTAGTGTACATGGATTTTAGTAAGGCATTTGATAAGGTTCCCCATTGTAGGCTATTGCAGAAAGTAAGGAGGCATGGAATAGTGGGAAATTTGGCCAGTTGGATAACGAACTAGCTAACCGGCTGCAAAGAGACATAGATAGGATGCAGAGCTGGGCTGAAAGTGGCAGATGGAGTTTAACCCTGAAAAGTGTGAGGTTGTCCATTTTGGAAGGACAAATATGAATGCAGAATACAAGGTTAACGGTAGAGTTCTTGGCAATGTGGAGGAGCAGAGAGATCTTGGGGTCTATGTTCATACATCTTTGAAAGTTGCCACTCAAGTGGATAGAGCTGTGAAGAAGGCCTATGGTGTGCTCGCATTCATTAACAGAGGGATTGAATTTAAGAGCCGTGAGGTGATGATGCAGCTGTACAAAACCTTGGTAAGGCCACATTTGGAGTACTGTGTACAGTTCTGGTCGCCTCATTTTAAGAAGGATGTGGAAGTTTTGGAAAAGGTGCAAAGGAGATTTACCAGGATGTTTCCTGGAATGGAGAGTAGGTCTTACGAGGAAAGATTGAGGGTGCTAGGCCTTTTCTCATTAGAACGGAGAAGGATGAGGGGCGACTTGATAGAGTTTATAAGGTGATCAGGGGAATAGATAGAGTAGATAGACAGAGATATTTCCCCAGGTGGAACAAACCATTACAAGGGGACATAAATTTACGGTGAATGGTGGAAGATATAGGGGGGATGTCAGAGGTAGGTTCTTTATCCAGAGAGTGGTGGGGGCATGGAATGCACTGCCTGTGGAAGTAGTTGAGTCGGAAACATTAGGGACCTTCAAGCAGCTATTGGATAGGTACATGGATTACGGTAGAATGATATAGTGTAGATTTATTTGTTCTTAAGTGCAGCACGGTAGCATTGTGGATAGCACAATTGCTTCACAGCTCCAGTATCCCAGGTTCGATTCCAGCTTGGGTCACTGTATGTGCGGAGTCTGCACATCCTCCCCGTGAGTGCGTGGGTTTCCTCCGGGTGCTCTGGTTTCCTCCCACAGTCCAAAGATATGCAGGTTAGGTGGATTGGCCGTGATAAATTGCCCTTAGTGTTGGGTGGGGTTACTGGGTTATGGGGGTAGGGTGGAGGTGTTGACCTTGGGTAGGGTGCTCTTTCCAAGAGCTGGTGCAGACTTGATGGGCCGAATGGCCTCCTTCTGCACTGTAAATTCTATGATAATCTATGATTAATCTAGGACAAAGGTTCGGCAAACATCGTGGGCTGAAGGGCCTGTTCTGTGCTGTATTTTTCTCGCAGTTACGCGGTACATACTCGTGCGACTCGGCCAACGTTTTCTACCTCATACGCTGCAGGAAAGGATGTCCCGAAGCGTGGTACATTGGCGAGACCATGCAGACGCTGCGACAACGAATGAACGGACATCGTGCAACAATCACCAGGCAGGAATGTTCTGTTCCAGTCGGGGAACACTTCAGCAGTCAAGGGCATTCAGCCTCTGATCTCCGGGTAAGCGTTCTCCAAGGCGGCCTTCAGGACCCGCGACAACGCAGAATCGCCGAGCAGAAACTTATAGCCAAGTTCCGCACACATGAGTGCGGCCTCAACCGGGACCTGGGATTCATGTCGCATTACATTCACCCCCCCACCATCTGGCCTGCGAAATCCTACCAACTGTCCTGGCTTGACACAATTCACACCTCGTTAACCTGGGGTTACCCCATCTCTGGATCTGTAAAGATTTAATCACCTGCTAATGGTCGCATTCCAAGCATTGTCTGGCATCTTTGAATCTGCCTATATATGTGTTTCTGAAACATACCTCTTCATTCACCTGAGGAAGGAGCAGTGCTCCGAAAGCTAGTGACATCGAAACAAACCTGTTGGACTTTAACCTGGTGTTGTAAGACTTCGTACTGTGCTCACCCCAGTCCAACGCCGGCATCTCCACATCATCGTATTTTTCTATGTTCTATGGATGGACTTTAAGGATTCTAACCCCTCTGAAGCCTTTCACACTCTGCCTACCCCGAATTAATATTGGAGAAGTTGAAATCCCCTACATGTATTACCCTATTGTTCTTACACTTCTCTGAGATTTGCCTACACATCTGCTCCTCCATCTCTCCCTGACTGTTTGGGAGCCTATAGAAGACTCCCAGCAACGAGATTACCCTCTTTTTGTTTCCACCTATTATGCCTCAATTGAGGAGCGTTGGAGGGGCTGCAGTGCAGATTTACTGGACAAGCACCCGGGTTAAATTCTGAAGACGGTTGCACAGGATTCCCTTGAGTAGAGAACATTTAAGAGGTAATTAATGGAGGTGATTAAGAATGATTGAAGGAGTTGGTTGGTAGGGGAGTTAGAAACTATTTCCTCTCGTGGGGGGTGTGGTGATGTGCATCACTGTAAATACATGTAAGCTAGACAGACACTAGAGGGAGCACCAGAAACATCACACACACACACTCAACCAATAGATAAGTTAGATGGGAGGCGACCAATGGACATTCACGATACACAAGGAGGTGACACGACCACAGGGGGGCATTACACCAACCCATACATAAAGGACTCCACACACATGATCAGCCCCTTCGGCCAGTGGAGACAGTCAGTGAGGAGAGGCACAGGGTTGATTCATTATCACACCCACCACGTGGAAGACAGCAGCTGGTTAGTCAGTTGAGGTAGCTACAATAGGATTAGCAGTAGTGTCGAACTCAAGTTATAAAAGTGTACATAGTGTAAATAAATGAGTTGAAGTCATTTACACGTCTCGACCTTCCTTGACAAATGCAACACAAGGAAGCTGTTTATGTTACGAGGGAAACATAACAAAACAGGGGGAGAGTCCAAAACAAGGGATAACCTTGAAATTAGAGTTAGGCTGTTCAGATGCAGGTCAGGATGAACTTCAGACAAGAGGTAGTGAAAACGTGAGCCTGAGTTGATTTAGTCTTGAGATGTACGGCAGGCAATCTGCACATACAAAGATCCCACGATCAGTAATGTGATAATGATATGTCCGTCCATTTTAAAATAAATAAATATATGCCAGGTTGTTGTTCTCTGTGTTCTATCTTCCTAAAATTATTTTCATATGCATGGATATTGGGAAAGCAGCGGTCAATAGGATTAATTTTGAATTAATTATGGACAATTGTGATGAATGTAGGAAATTGATATACATTTTATATTTGTTGCAGTAATGTTATCAAAAGCCCTGGTTTGAAATACATACAGACAGTATGTCTGCTAAAGCTGTGATTAAGGAGTTATAAAGGTGAGGTAATTATTAATTTTAACCATTTACTTGGTTATGTATAGATGGCTAATGGAATATTGTTATTTTATTTTACTTGTTAAATTTAGAGTACCCTATTCATTTTTTCCAATTAAGAGGCAATTTAGCGTGGCCAATCCATCTACCCTGCACATCATTTTTTGATTGTGGGGGTGAAACCCACGCAAACACGGGGAGAATGTACAAACTCCACACAGACAGTGACCCAGAGCCGGGATCAAACCTGGGACCTTGGCGCAGTGAGACAGCAGTGCTAACCACTCCACCACCACCATGCTGCCCCTAATGGAATATTGTTTTTGTTTGGGAGGCTCCCTGAGGTGTTGATTACTTATGAGGGATTGTGGTTAGTCCTCGCTAAGCAGATCGTGACATCCTAGTGGGAGGAGCCAGGTCAGCCTGTAGTTTTACAGTTTGCCATAGATTTTAGTCTGACAAGACTGAAGCATTTTCAGGTTGTTGCTGAAAGGAGTTGGTTAGTAGGGGAGTTAGAAACTATTTCCTGAAAGGGTCTCTGTCCAAAGGTCTGCACAGAGACACAAGTAACCCTGATTGTTAACTTTATTTCTTTTTCTTTTAATTTAGAGTATCCAATTATTTGTTTTTCCAATTAAGGGGCAATTTAGCGTGGCCAATCTACCTACCCTGCACATCTTTGGGTAGTGGGGGCGAAATCCACGCAAACACGGGGAGAATGTGCCAACTCCACACGGACAGTGACCCGGGATCGAACCCGGGTCCTCAGTGCCGTGAGGCAGCAGCGCTAACCACTGTGCCACCGTGCCGCCCATTTAAGAACTTTTTAACTGTTAATTGGGAAGCTAATGGTTTAGTAATCTTTCCCCACAGTCTTACAAATTGCAAATTGTTGGGATTCTCCTCTGGGAGTCCTAACACAATATAGAGACAGGCGGGAGGGAGTCAGATTAGTGTTTGATTGATACAAATGATTTGAACCCCACCACCTGAGGGTTCCCCTCCAAGTCACTCACCATCCCGACTTGGAAATATACCATCCGTTCCTTCACTGTCGCTGGGTCAAAATCCTGGAACCCCCTCCCTAACAGCACAGTGGGTGTACCTACACCTCAGGGATGCAGCGGGTTCAAGAAGGCAGCTCACCACCACCTTCCCAAGGAGCAATCAAGGATAAGCAATAAATTCGGGTCCAGTCAGCGACACCCACATCCCTTAAATGACTTTGATAATTAGATTAGGATTATGGGGATAATGGGACAAGGGGATTTATTACTTTGGTGCAGAGATGGGGGGGGGGGGCAGTGCATGGAGCCAGCAGGTGGCACTGGTGGTGCCTGTGACCCGGCGCCTTGTTGTTTGCTGCAGGTGAAAATAAAATGAAATGAAAATCGCTTATTGTCACGAGTCGGCTTCAAATGAAGTTACTGTGAAAAGCCCCTAGTCGCCACATTCCAGCGCCTGTTCGGGGAGGCTGGTACGGAAATTGGACCGTGCAGCTGGCCTGCCGTGGTCTGCTTTCAAAGGCAGCGATTTAGCCCTGTGCTAAACCAGCCCCTGGTGGCGGTCCCCGTGTCCCGGTGCCTTGTTGTTTCCGGCTGGTGCCGGCAGGTGGCGGCCCCCGTGTCCCGGCGCCTTGTTGTTTCCGGCTGGTGCCGGCAGGTGGCGGCCCCCGTGTCCCGGCGCCTTGTTGTTTCCTGCTGGTGCCGACAGGTGGCGGTCGCGACCCCCCCCGTGTCCCGGCGCCTTGTTGTTTGATGCTGGTGCCGGCAGGTGGCGGTCGCGGCCCCCGTGTCCCGGCACCCTGTTGTTTCCAGCTGGTGCCGGCAGGTGGCGGTGGCGGCCCCTGTCCGCGCTCCGGGACCAGAAGCAGCTGAAACCGGTTTGGATCCAGTGCAGATCCCGGCGCTGCGGCTGAAGATCCCGGAGCCGATTCCCGGCCACTGGAGAGTGAAAAGTGGGAGATGAAGAGTTAAAGTAAAGAATCAGCCTGGGATCCGGAACCGACAGGATCAGAAACTCAGCAATATTGATCCCAATTCAGGATCAGGAACCGATCCCAGGACTGGATCCCACTGGCAGGGATTGATCCCAGGTGACTGGATCCCACTGGCAGGGATTGATCCCAGGTGACTGGATCCCACTGGCAGGGATTGATCCCAGGAGACTGGATCCCACTGGCAGGGATTGATCCCAAGAAACAGATTCCAGAAGCAGGGATTGATCCCAGGTGACTGGATCCCACTGGCAGGGATTGGTCCCACAGGACTGGATCCCACTGACGGATTGATCCCACAGGACTGGATCCCACCGACAGGGATTGATTACACTGACAGGGATTCATCCCAGAAGACTGGATCCCACTGACAGGATTGATCCCACCGATAGGGATTGATCCCAGGAGACTGGATCCCACTGACAGAGCCTGATCCCAGAGGACTGGATCCCATCGACAGGTATTGATCCCAGGAGACTGGATCCCACTGGCAGGGATTGATCCCAAGAAACAGATTCCAGAAGCAGGGATTGATCCCAGTGGACTGCATCCCACTGGCAGGGATTGATCCCAGGTGACTGGATCCCACTGGCAGGGATTGGTCCCACAGGACTGGATCCCACTGACGGATTGATCCCACAGGACTGGATCCCACCGACAGGGATTGATCACACTGACAGGGATTCATCCCAGAAGACTGGATCCCACTGACAGGATTGATCCCACCGATAGGGATTGATCCCAGGAGACTGGATCCCACTGACAGAGCCTGATCCCAGAGGACTGGATCCCACCAACAGGTATTGATCCCAGGAGACTGGATCCCACTGGCAGGGATTGATCCCAAGAAACAGATTCCAGAAGCAGGGATTGATCCCAGTGGACTGGATCCCACTGGCAGGGATTGATCCCAAGTGACTGGATCCCACTGGCAGGGATTGGTCCCACAGGACTGGATCCCACTGACGGATTGATCCCACAGGACTGGATCCCACCGACAGGGATTGATCACACTGACAGGGATTCATCCCAGAAGACTGGATCCCACTGACAGGATTGATCCCACCGATAGGGATTGATCCCAGGAGACTGGACCCCACTGACAGAGCCTGATCCCCGGGGACTGGATCCCACCGACAGGTATTGATCCCAGGAGACTGGATCCCACTGGCAGGGATTGATCCCAAGAAACAGATTCCAGAAGCAGGGATTGATCCCAGCGGACTGGATCCCACTGGCAGGGATTGATCCCAAAAAACAAATCCCACGGACAGGGTTTATTTCCGGAACTGGATCCCACTGGTCGGGTTTGATTCCAGGAGACTGGATCCGGGCGGCAAGGATTATCCGAGGAGATTGGATCTCAGTGGCAGGGATTGATCCAAGGACTGGATCCAAGAGACTGGATTAATCCAAGGAAACTTATCCTAGAGGCAGGGATTGATCCCAGGAGACTGCGTCCCAGAGACAAGAGATTGATCCCAGAAATCCAATCTCAGAGCTGGGGATTGATCCGGGGAAACTGAATCTCATCCCGGGGACTGACGCCACCCATTGGATCTTAGCTGAAGGTGCCAAATCCGGGGACTGATCCCAGGACAGGATCCCCAGGATCAGGCAAGGAATCCGGTCTGGGAGACCAGGAAGTGATCCCAAGAACAGGGGCTGATCCCAGCCCAGGACACCAGGTAACTGAACTCAGTCCTGTGCCACCCTCCAGCTATATTACTAAGATTTTGTTCCTTTAATGCAAAGCAAACCAAATTTCCTCCGTTCTATTTTGGTCAAACTCCCAGGATTCTCCCAAAGGAGGCACTTCCATTTTATTTCTCAAGGGGAGTCACTTTTCTACCCTCATTCTAACATTGGATTATATTTTAATAACATTTCCCTGATTCTCATGTGACAGACTAACCGTCAAGGATCATCTCCTCTCTGATACTTTGTAGAGATTCCCGGAGGTTGACAAACCTGGACTTTCTGGGAAGAGGGAGTGGTGCTAATTTTCTCTGCTTAAGTTGAAGGATTTTGTCATTGTTTCACTTGCTTTTCATTCTTTTCCATGGCTGAAGAGCTGACCACGTTAATCCAGGACGGTACCCCGAGGAAGGAACAGATGATGGAGGTTTTCCTGGCAAGTGAAGGCATTTGCTTTACTTTGGCTGGGGGGGGGGGGGGGGATTTTAGGAGAGAGGGGCATTCCGTAAGATCTTGGCTGGTTTTATGTGGCCGTAACTCCACACCTTAACCCTCGACTGCCTTGCCTATCCAAAAATCTGTTTGACTTATTTCTCGAATAAATTCACCCTCCATTGCCCTCCCCTCTCAGCCCTCCCGAGAGAAAACACTTCTCCTCATCTCTATCTTTATTCTTAAACTGTGTCCCCCTGTTCTAGTATCCACCCGATCAAGCCCCCTCATACCTTTATATGTTTCAATAATGGTGAGCGATGCTGCCTCACAGCACCAGGAACCTGGGTTTGATGCCTGACTGTCTGTGTGGAGTTTGCACCTTCTCCCCGTGTCTGCGTGGGTTTCCTCCGGGTACTCCGGTTTTCCAACCCACAGTCACAAAGATGTGCAGGTTGGGTGGATTGGCCACACTAAATTGTCCCTTCGTGTCCAGGGATGTGCAGGTTGGGTTACGGGATCGGGAGGGGTAGGCAGGGGAGTGGAACTGGGCAGAGTGCTATTTCCGACGGTCAGTACAGACTCGATGGGCAGAGTACCCAATTCTTTTTTCCCAATTAAGGGGCAGTTGAAATGAAAATCGCTTATTGTCACAAGTAGGCTTCAATGAAGTTACTGTGAAAAGCCCCTAGTTGCCACATTCCGGCGCCTGTTTGGGGAGGCTGTTACGGGAATTGAACCGTGCTGCTGGCCTGCCTTGGTCTGCTTTCAAAGCCAGCGATTTAGCCCTGTGCTAAACAGCCCCTAAACAGTTTAGCATGGCCAATCCACCTAACCTGCACATCTTTGGGTTGTGGGGGTGAAACCCACGCAAACACGGGGAGAATGTGCAAACTCCACACAGAGTGACCCAATGCTGAGATCGAACCTGGGACCTTGGCACCGTGGGGCAGCAGTGCTAACCACTGCGTCACCGTGCCGCCCTTCTCCGAACTATTTCTACTGCAGACGTATTCTTCTTCACATGAGCAGGCCAAACCTGTACACGGTATCCAAATGTGGCCTCGCCAACGCCGTGTACAACCATAGCAAAACATCCCTACTTTTATATTCAATTCCTCTTGCAGTAAAGGCCGACAATCCATTCGCGTCCCTGATCTCTGGCTGTCAACACGCTGCGTATCAACAGTGACGTTTCCCCCAGCTTTGAACCCCAGTCTCTGCAACATTGGCTGATGTCAGACTGCGGGACAGTAAAGTGGGGGGGGGGGGGGAATGTCTGGACTCGGATTCCGCCAAACCCCCCCCAGCTGATTCTCCTTGGCAGGTTTGTCGATACAGTGACTTGGTTGGTGCAGGATTGGGACCCTGTGGGGTTTCATTCAGTGGAGGATTTGTATTTATGTATTTAGATAGCGCCTTCCACGACCAGTACAGCCAACAATGTGCTATTTGCAGCGTAGTGACTCTTGTAATGTAGGAAAGGCAGCAGCCAATTTGTGCACAGTAAGATCCAGTTTAATAATCTGTTTCGTGTCATGTTTTTATTTTGAAATTTAGTGTACCCAATTTTGTCCAATTAAGGACCAATTTAGCGTGGCCAATCCACCTACCCTGCACATCTTTGGGTTGTGGGGGTGAAACCCACGCAGACACGGGGAAAATGAGCAAACGCAACACAGACAGTGACCCAGAGCCGGGATCAAACCTGGGACCTCGGCGCCGTGAGGCAGCAGTGCTAACCACTGTGCTGCCCTGTTTCTTGTAATGTTGATTAAGGGATGACTATTAGCCAGGAAAGTGGGGGACCGCCCGCCCCCCCCCCCCCCCCAAATTCTTCTTTGGAATAGTGCCACGGGATCATTGACACCCACCTGAGAGGCAACAGGGGGCCTGGGTCAAACCTGCCACCTGAAAGACGACACCTCTGACAGTGCAGGGCTCCCTCACCGGGGTGTCAGCCAAGATTGGACGCTCTGATCCCTCTTTCACTGTCGCCGCTTCAAACTCCTGGACCTCCCTCCCTAATAGCACTGTGGGTGTACCTACACCACGCGACTGCAGCGGGTTCCAGAGGGCGTCTCACCACCACCTTCTCGAGGGGCAATTAGGGATGGGCAATAAATGCTGGGCCCGGCCAGCGATGGCCACATCCCGTGAAAGAATAGAGAAAAATAATGGTCGAGGGCCACCCACAGATCCAGATGATCGCCATCTACAATAGCGGGAGAGTACGCTGTGAGAAATCGGAGAGCAACGGTTGACCATTTGGCCCCTCGATCCTGCTACCCCATTCAGTGGCTGATGATCAGCCTCAACTCCTCTGTTCCGCCCGTTCCTCGTATCCCTCGATTCCCTGGGAGATCTGCACTCCCTCCATCCCGCAGTGCTAGGATGGCACGGTTGTCGGGAGTAGAGTTTGATGGGTGGGGATGTGGGTGGTGGGTGGGGGGGGGGGTGGCTGCTGGGTCTTCTCTGCCTCCCTCGGGCTGGGATTCAGGCCGAGGGGCTGGGATTCAGCCCAAGGGGCTGCGATTCAGGCCGAGGGGCTGGGATTCAGCCCGAGGGGCTGGGATTCAGGCTGGGACTCTGGGATTCAGGCCGAGGGACTGGGATTCAGGCCGAGGGGCTGCGATTCAGGCCGAGGGACTGGGATTCAGCCCGAGGGGCTGGGATTCAGGCTGAGACTCTGGGATTCAGGCCGAGGGACTGGGATTCAGGCCGAGGGACTGGGATTCAGGCCGAAGGGCTGTGATTCAGGCCGAGGATTGGGATTCAGCCCGAGGGGCTGGGATTCAGGCTGAGACTCTGGGATTCAGGCCGAGGGACTGGGATTCAGGCTGAGACTCTGGGATTCAGGCCGAGGGGCTGTGATTCATGCCGGGGGGCTGGGATTCAGGCCGAGGGACTGGGATTCAGGCCGAGGGACTGGGATTCAGGCCAAGGGGCTGCGATTCAGGCCGAGGGGCTGGGATTCAGGCCGAGGGGCTGGGATTCAGGCCGAGGGGCTGGGATTCAGGCCGAGACTCTGGGATTCAGGCCGAAGGGCTGTGATTCAGGCCGAGGATTGGGATTCAGGCCGAGGAGCTGGGATTCAGGCCAAGGGGCTGGGATTCAGGCCGAGGGGCTGGGATTCAGGCTGAGACTCTGGGATTCAGGCCGAGGGGCTGTGATTCATGCCGGGGGGCTGGGATTCAGGCCGAGGTGCTGGGATTCTGGCCGAGGGGCTGGGATTCAGGCCGAGGGGCTGGGATTCAGGCCGAGGGGCTGGGATTCAGGCCGAGGGGCTGGGATTCAGGCCGAGGGGCTGGGATTCAGGCTGGGACTCTGGGATTCAGGCCGAGGGGCTGTGATTCAGGCCGAGACTCTGGGATTCAGGCCGAGGGACTGGGATTCAGCCCGAGGGGCTGGGATTCAGGCTGAGACTCTGGGATTCAGGCCGAGGGACTGGGATTCAGGCCGAGGGACTGGGATTCAGGCCGAGGGGCTGCGATTCAGGCCGAGGGGCTGGGATTCAGGCCGAGGGGCTGGGATTCAGGCCGAGGGACTGCGATTCAGGCCGAGGGGCTGCGATTCAGGCCGAGGGGCTGGGATTCAGGCCGAGGGGCTGGGATTCAGGCCGAGGGGCTGGGATTCAGGCCGAGACTCTGGGATTCAGGCCGAGACTCTGGGATTCAGGCCGAAGGGCTGTGATTCAGGCCGAGGATTGGGATTCAGGCCGAGGAGCTGGGATTCAGGCCAAGGGGCTGGGATTCAGGCCGAGGGGCTGGGATTCAGGCTGAGACTCTGGGATTCAGGCTGAGGGGCTGTGATTCATGCCGGGGGGCTGGGATTCAGGCCGAGGTGCTGGGATTCTGGCCGAGGGGCTGGGATTCTGGCCGAGGGGCTGGGATTCAGGCCGAGGGGCTGGGATTCAGGCCGAGGTGCTGGGATTCAGGCCGAGGGGCTGGGATTCAGGCCGAGGGGCTGGGATTCATGCCGAGGGGCTGGGATTCAGGCCGAGGGGCTGGGATTCAGGCCGAGGGGCTGGGATTCAGGCCGAGACTCTGGGATTCAGGCCGAGACTCTGGGATTCAGGCCGAAGGGCTGTGATTCAGGCCGAGGATTGGGATTCAGGCCGAGGAGCTGGGATTCAGGCCAAGGGGCTGGGATTCAGGCCGAGGGGCTGGGATTCAGGCTGAGACTCTGGGATTCAGGCCGAGGGGCTGTGATTCAGGCCGGGGGGCTGGGATTCAGGCCGAGGTGCTGGGATTCAGGCCGGGGGGCTGGGATTCAGGCCGAGGTGCTGGGATTCTGGCCGAGGGGCTGGGATTCTGGCCGAGGGGCTGGGATTCAGGCCGAGGGGCTGGGATTCAGGCCGAGGGGCTGGGATTCAGGCCGAGGGGCTGGGATTCAGGCCGAGGGGCTGGGATTCAGGCCGAGGGGCTGGAATTCAGGCCGAGGGGCTGGGATTCAGGCCGAGGGGCTGGAATTCAGGCCGAGGGGCTGGGATTCAGGCCGAGGGGCTGGGATTCAGGCCGAGGGGCTGGGATTCTGGCCGAGGGGCTGGGATTCAGGCCGAGGGGCTGGGATTCAGGCCGAGGTGCTGGGATTCAGGCCGAGGGGCTGGGATTCAGGCCGAGGGGCTGGGATTCATGCCGAGGGGCTGGGATTCAGGCCGAGGGACTGGGATTCAGGCCGAGGGGCTGCGACTCAGGCCGAGGGGCTGGGATTCAGGCCGAGGGGCTGGGATTCAGGCCGAGACTCTGGGATTCAGGCCGAGACTCTGTGATTCAGGCCGAGGGGCTGGGATTCAGGCCGAGGCTCTGGGATTCAGGCCGAGGCTCTGGGATTCAGGCCGAGGGGCTGTGATTCAAGCCGAGGGGCTGGGATTCAGGCCGAGGGGCTGGGATTCAGGCCGAGGGGCTGGGATTCAGGCCGTGGAGCTGGGATTCAGGCCGAGGGGCTGGAATTCAGTGCGAGGGGCTGGGATTCAGGCCGAGGGGCTGGGATTCTGGCCGAGGGGCTGGGATTCAGGCCGAGGGGCTGGAATTCAGTGCGAGGGGCTGGGATTCAGGCCGAGGGGCTGGGATTCAGGCTGTGGAGCTGGGATTCAGGCCGAGGGGCTGGGATTCAGTGCGAGGGGCTGGGATTCAGACCGAGGGGCTGGAATTCAGTGCGAGGGGCTGGGATTCAGACCGAGGGGCTGGAATTCGGGCCGAGGAGCTGGTATTCTGGCCGAGGGGCTGGGATTCGGGCCGAGGGGCTGGGATTCAGGCCGAGGGGCTGGGATTCAGGCCGAGGGGCTGGGATTCAGGCCGAGGGGCTGGGATTCAGGCCGAGGGGCTGGGACTCAGCCCGAGGGGCTGGGATTCTGGCCGAGGGGCTGGGATTCAGGCCGAGGGGCTGGGATTCAGGCCGAGGGGCTGGGATTCTGGCCGAGGGGCTGGGATTCTGGCCGAGGGGCTGGGATTCAGGCCGAGGGGCTGGGATTCAGGCCGAGGGGCTGGGATTCAGGCCGAGGGGCTGGGATTCAGGCCGAGGGGCTGGGATTCAGGCCGAGGGGCTGGGATTCTCGCCGAGGGGCTGGGATTCAGGCCGAGGGGCTGGGATTCAGGCCGAGGGGCTGGTCACTAAGGGTTTGTGTTCAATCTGCTGTGTTGTGTGACCTTGTGCGTTTTTGATCCTGGATCAGAACAGGAAAATGAGGATGGGACAATGCGTTTTGCCTCTTAAGACTACGATGCCAAAACAGCAAACGAATTGGAGGGATTGTGGGTGAGGCGAGTGAGATATTCACAGTCTTCAACTGTTCAATCCTTTACAGCCACAGACATAGAGAGAGAGGGAGGGATGGTGAGAGAGAGACGGCGTGAGAAAGAGATGACAAGAGAGCAGGAGAGTGATGGTGAAAGAGATGAAGACCATGAGAGAGACGGTGTGAGAGACAGAGCGATGAGAGAAACAATGAGTGACAGAGAGTCATTGAACATTACAGCGCAGTACAGGCCCTTCGGCCCTCGATGTTGCGCCGACTGTGAAACCAATCTAAAGCCCATCTGCACTATCCCATTATCGTCCATATGTCTATCCAATGACCATTTGAATGCCCTTAATGATAAGATCTTCCTTCCATACCAGGCAACAGTAAGAGAAATAATGAGGGTAGCACAGTGGTTAGCACAGTTGCTTCACAGCTCCAGGGTCGATTCCCAGCTGGGTCACTGTCTGTGCGGAATCTTCACGTTCTCCCCGTCTCTGCGTGGGTTTCCTCCGGGTGCTCCGGTTTCCTCCCACAGTCCAAAGATGTGCAGGTTAGGTGGATTGGCCATGATAAAATTGCCTGTAGTGTCCAAAAAAAAGAGGTTAGGTGGGATTACTGGGTACGGGGATGGGGTGCAGGTGTGGGCTTGGTTAGGGTGTTCTTTCCAAAGTGTCGCTGCAGACTTGATGGGCTAATTGGCCTCCTTCTGCACTGTAAATTCTATGATTCTACAAGAGAGAGTCAATAAGAGATATGGGGCAAAATTCTCCGGTATCGGCGCGATGTCCGCTGACTGGCGCCCAAAACGGCGCAAATCAGTCGGGCATCGCGCCACCCCAAAGTTGCAGAATGCTCCGCATCTTGGGGGGCCGAGCCCCAACCTTAAGGGGCTAGGCCCGCGCCGGACTAATTTCCGCCCCGCCAGCTGGTGGAAAAGGCCTTTGGTGCCCCGCCAGCTGGCGCGGAAATGACATCTCCGGCCGGCGCATGCGCGGGAGCGTTAGCGGCCGCTGACGGCATTCCCGCGCATGGGCAGTGGAGGGTGTCTCTTCCGCCTCCGCCATGGTGGAGACCGTGGCGAAGGCGGAAGGAAAAGAGTGCCCCCACGGCACAGGCCCGCCCGCGGGGGCACCCCCCGGGGCCAGATCGCCCCGCGCCCCCCCCAGGAGCCCTCCCGCGCCGCCTTGTCCCGCCGGTAAGGTAGGTGGTTTAATCTACGCCGGCGGGACAGGCATTTTAGCAGCGGGACTTCGGCCCATCCGGGCCGGCGAATTGCGTTGGGGGGGGGGGGCGGGGGGCGACAACCGGCGCGGCGCGATTCCCGCCCCCGCCGAATATCCGGTGCCGGAGAATTCGGCAACCGGTGCGAGCGGGATTCACGGCAGCCCCTGGCGATTCTCCGACCCGGCGGGGGGGTCGGAGAATCTCGCCCATGGTGAGAGAGAGGCAGTGAGCAACAGAGAGAGAGAGACAATGAGAGAGATGGAGAGACGGTGAAAGAGATGACGACCGTGATAGGGGAGAGATGGTACGAGAGAGAGACAAATAAGTATAACGGTAAAAGCAAATGACAGCGGATGCTGGAATCTGAAACAAACAGAAAATACTGGAAAATATCAGCAGGTTTGACAGCATCCGTGTGGAGAGAAGGGAGTTAAAGTATCGAGTATGAATGACTCGGTCAACTAGAGGTATCTTAGTCTACTGTGCCGATCCTTTACTGTGCTTCCCCCTCCTCCACCACCTCTGTCACACCACTCCTTTTTTATATCCTCTCTCTCTATCCTTGTCTCTCTGTCTCGCTCTCTCTCTCTCTCTCTCTGCACAGAGGGATCTGGGGGTCCTGGTACATGAATCAGGTGATTCAGGAGACAAATGAAATGCTGGTTTTTATTGCAAGGGGGCGGAATATAAAAGTAGGGAGATCTTGATGTAACCGTATCAGAGAGGCCACACCAAGAGTACTACTTACAGTTTTGCTCTCCTTCCTAAGGTCACACTTGCATTGGAAGCAATGCAGCGAAGGTTCAGTAGATTCCTAAGATGAAGGGGTGATTAGGCAGGTACAGGTCCACAGGTCATTGAAAGTGGCAAAGCAGGTGGAGAACGCATACGGCATGCTTGCCTTCATTGGTCGGGGCATTGAGTATAAAAATTGCCAAGTCATGCTGCAGCTGTACAGAACCTTAGTTAGACAGCATTTGGAATATTGCGCACAATTCTGGTCGCAATGCTACCAGAAGGATGTGGAGGCTTTGGAGAGGGTACAGAAGCAGTTTACTAGGTTGGTTTGTTCTCACTGGAACGACGGATAGAAGTCCACAAAATTATGAGGGGCATGGACAGAGTGGATAGTCAGAAGCTTTTTCCCAGGGTGGAAGAGTCAATTACCAGGGGGCATAGGTTTAAGGTGCGAGGGGGGAAGTTTAGAGGAGATATGTGAGGGAAGGATTTTACATAGAGGGTAGTGGGTGCCTGGAACCCGCTGCTGGAGGAGGTGGTGGAAGCAGGGACGATAGTGACATTTAAGGGGCATCTTGACAAATACATGAATAGGATGGGAATAGAGGGATACGGACCCAGGAAGTGTAGAAGATTGTAGTTTAGACGGGCAGCATGGTCGGCACGGGCTTGGAGGGCCGAAGGGCCAGTTCCTGTGCTGTACTTTTCTTAGTACAGATTGGGAGTTTAGAGATATGAGAGTTGATCTTCTTGAAATCTAAGATTCTGAGGGAGCTCGCGATGTCAACAAGATGTTTCCTCTTCTGGAGGAATGGAGTACACTTTCAGAATAATGGGTCTCCAAATTATGACAGGTGAGGAGGACTTTCTTCCCTCAAAGAGTGGTTAGTGTTTGGGATCTTCTTCTCCAGCGAGCAGTGGAGGGGGGCGGTCTTCAGACAAATCAGCGTTGTGGGGGATGGCAGAACGTGGAGGTATCACAATCAGCCCTGACCTTATTGAATGGTGGAACAGCCTTCAGGATCCAAATGGCTGCCTCCTAATCTGAATCCTTATCATTTTATGTTCGCCATCCATATTTCTCTTCCTTTTTTGTCTGTCTCCCTTTTTGCATCGCTGTCTTTGGCTCGTTGCGTATGCCTCTCTCTTCCCTTTTCTCTGTCTCCCTCTCTCCGACGTCATATTTTCTGTCTCTCTCTCTGACCGTCTTTCTGTCTCTCTCTCGCTGTCTGTCTGTGTGTGTCTCTCTCTGTCTGTCTCTATCTCTCTTGCTGTCACTTTGTCTGTCTATGTGTCTCTGTCTCTCTCTCTGTCTGTCTCTTTCTCGCTGTCTCTCGCTTGCTCACTCTCTCTCTGACACCCCCTTTCTTTCTGACTCCCCCTCTCTGTCTGTCTCTGTCTCTCTGTGTGTGTCTCTCTCTCTGTATGTCTGCCTGTCTCTCTCTCTCTGTCTCTTTCTCGCTGTCTCTCGCTTGCTCACTCTCTCTCTGACACCCCCTTTCTTTCTGACTCCCCCTCTCTGTCTGTCTCTGTCTCTCTGTGTGTGTCTCTCTCTCTGTATGTCTGCCTGTCTCTCTCTTTCTCGCTGTCTCTCGCTTGCTCACTCTCTCTCTGACATCCCCTCTCTTTCTGACTCCCCCTCTCTCCCTGTCTCTGTCTCTCTGTGTGTCTCTCTCTCTCTGTATGTCTGCCTGTCTCTCTCGCTGTCTCTTTCTCGCTGTCTCTCGCTTGCTCACTCTCTCTCTGACACCCCCTCTCTTTCTGTCTCTGTCTCTCTGTGTGTGTCTCTCCCTCTCTGTATGCCTGCCTATCTTTCTCTCTGTCTCTCCCTCTCTCTGTCTCCCTCTCTGATTACCCCTCTCTCTCTCTCTCTCTTTCTCACAAACACAGATCCTAGACTTGCCCCCTCCACTCCCTCTGTTTCCTGCTGTGTGATTGGCTCCCTTTCCTGGCTCCCTCTGGTTAGGAAACATTGAGCCGGGTTTCCTGTTTCTGGAATGGGCCTGTAGCTGACGGATTAAATAAGACAGCGTGAAGGTTCCAACCGAGCACATGACAACAGCTATAAGTGGGAGAGTATCTGCTGGTTACCCGTGCTTCGGTCAATGCCTGTAATGTTTACGGGTCTGATTTAGCAACCAGACTCCCATAGCTTCGATTCCTCAGCCCTTTGAGTTCAAATGATTTGTCATTTTGGGAGATGTCAGATTAGCAGAAGAAATTGAATAACTTCACCAGTTCCATCAGAGAACAGAGAGCTTTCTGCTCTGACCTGTAGTTAGAGTCAGACAGACCCCTGCACACCTTTTCTTCATAAGGTAGACACTGGGCACGTGCAGTAAATGCCAGCCTCGCCAGTGACGCGCAGTACAAGCCCCAGCGCCGTGTGTTCTGCTTGCTTCAATTTGCCTGACAAGCTTCACCTCAACGCCCAGTGTTAAACAGACAGGGGAGCTTGCAGGGTCAGAGTTCATGAGTCAGGGGTTGCGGGGTGGCGAAGAGCTAAGCTGTTCCCTGGGTGCAAATGGTTGTCGGACGAGAACAGGGACAGGCTCAACTGCGATGGCCCCAAGAGGCGAATAGCTGTGGGCTGACTGTTCACATACGATACAGCCCCCTGCCTGAGGATCCCAAGCGATTTCAGGGTGTGGGGGTGTGGGTAATGTCAGTGTGTCCCAATGGGTTTGGTGTTAGCCAATTGGAGTGATTTCCGGCCGCCCTTGGCCTGAATCCCCCCCCCCCGCATGCTGGGAAGCAAGGTCGGCGTGCTGCTGCCCTTTGACCCTGGCCAGGAGCCCCTGAGACGGCAACTCTGGGTTAGTTACTGCTGGAGTTAAGCTCCCCCAAGTTAGGACAGCTCCCCGACGTGTTAACTTCCATCCCGTGCGCACAGCAACTCTGTTCCACTGCTGTAAGGAATTCCTGCTACCTCATTCCAGTACTGTGTGTGTCATGTGCTATTGAACTGTAGAAGGCCTCACAGAAGACCTGTACCAATCCTGAACGGCCATACGCATACTTTTATCCATTAGGGACAGTTTGACAACAGTCAACGGTTGAACACAGAACAGCACAGTACAATGAGCCTGTCCTTGCTGATTTCCCCAAATTGTCAGCCCTGGACCCATCGCACCTCCCCCAGAGCAGATCAGCTGACAGACTATTGAGCTTATTTTTTATTCTTCTATGCTATGGGCATTGCTGGCTAGGCCAGCATTTATTGCCCAGCCCTAATTGCCCCTTTCGAAGGTGACGGTGTATCGCTTTCTTGAACCGCTGCAGTCCATGTGGTGTAGGTACACCCACAGTGCTGTTAGGGAGGAAGTTCCAGGTTTTTCGACCCAGCGACAGTGAAGGAACGGCCGATATATTTCCAAGTCAGGATGGTGAGTGGCTTGGAGGGGAATTTGCAAGTGGTGGGGTTCCCAGGTACCTGCTGCCTTTGTCCTTCTCGCTGGTGAAGTTTGCAGGTTTGGAAGGTGTTGTCGAAGGAGCCTTGGTGAGTTCCTGCAGTGCATCTTGTAAATGGTGCACACGGCTGCCACTGTGCGTCGGTGGTGGAGCGAGTGAATTTTGAAGGTGCTGTAGGAGGTTTAGGGGCTGGTTTAGCTCTGTGGGCTAGACAGCTGGTTTGCGATGCAGAACAAGGCCAGCAGACGCGGGTTCAATACCCGTACCAGCTGAGAATCCCGAACAGGCGCCGGAATGTGGCGACTAGGGGCTTTTCACAGTGACTTCATTGCAGTGTTAATGTAAGCCTACTTGTGACAATAAACATTCTTTAAGTGCCAATCAAGCGGGGCTGCTTTGTCCTGGATGGTGTTGAACTTCTTGTGTGTTGTTGGAGCTGCGCTCACCCAGGCAAGTGGAGAGTATTCCATCACACTCCTGACTTGTGTGGACAGGCTTTGGGGAGTCAGGTGAATTAGTCTCTGAACCGCTCTTGTAGCCACAACACAGCACTGGTCCAGTTCATATGGTAACCTCCAGGATGTCGAGAGTGGGGGATTCAGCGGTGGAAATACCATTGAATGCCAGAGCGAGATGGCCATTGCCTGGCACTTGTGTGAACGTCACTCGCCACTTACCAGCCCAATCCTGAATGTTGTCCAGGTCTTGCTGCTTATGGACACTGACTGCTTCAGTATCCGAGAGTTGTGAATGATGCTGAACATTGTGCAGTGAACATCCCCACTTCTGACCATTTGATGGAACGAAGGTCATTGATGAAGCAGCTGAAGATGGTTGGACCGAGGAGACTACCCTGGGGAACTCCATTGTAAAAAAAAAATGGAGAGTACTCAATTCTTTTTTTCCCCAATTAAGGGGCGATTTAGCGTGGCCAATCCACCTAACCTGCACATCTTTGGGTTGTGGGGGTGAAACCCACGCAGACACGGGGAGAATGTGCAAACTCCACACGGACAGTGACCCAGGGCCGGGATCGAACCTGGGTCCACGGCGCCGTGAGGCAGCAGTGCTAGCCATCGTGCTGCCCCTACCTGAGGAACCCCTGCAGTGATGTCCTGGAGCTGAGATGATTGACCTCTAACCACCACAACCATCTTCCTTTGTGCCGGGTGTGACTCCAACCAGCGGAGAGTTTTCCCCCTGACTCCCATTGGCTCCTATTTCTCTCGGGCTCCTTGATGCCATACTCGGTAAAAAGCTGCCTTGATGCCAAGAGCAGTCACTCGCCTCCCCTCTGGAGTTCTTTGTTGTCCATGTTTGGAGTGAGTTTGCAATGAGGGCGGGTGTTGAGTGACCCTGGTGGAACCCAAACTGATCGTCTGTGAACAGGTTCTTGCTGAGTAAGTGCCGCTTGATAGCACTGTTGGTGACCCCTTCCATCACTTTACTGATGATGGAGAGTAGACTGATGGGGCGGTAATTGGCCAGTTTGGATTTGTCCTGCTATTTGTGGACGGGACATGCTTGGCCAATTTTCCACATTGCTGGGTAGATGCCAGTGTTCTCGTTGCACTGGAACAGCTTGGCAAGTTCTGGAGCACAAGTCTTGTACTATTACTGGAATATCATCAGGGCCCATAGCCTTTCCAGTATCCAGTGCCTTCAGCCGTTTCTTGACATCGCATGGATTGAATCAAATTGGCTGAAGACTGACATGGGTGATGCTGGGGACCTCAGAATGAGGCCGAGATGGATCATCCCCATGGTGCTTCTCACTGAAGATGCTTGTAAATGCTTCACTGATGTGCTGGGCTCCCCCATCATTGAGGATGGGGATATTTGTGGAGCCAGTGTGTTGTTTAATTGTCCACCACCATTCACGACTGGATATGGCAGGACTGCAGAGCTTAGATCTGATGGTTGTGGGATGGTTCAGCTCTGTCTATCGCATGCTTTTTGGCACAAGTAGTCCTGTGTTCTAGCTTCACCAGGTTGACACCTCATTTTCCGGTATACCTGGTGTTGTTCCTGGCACTGCTCTCCTGCACTCTTCATTGACCCAGGGTTGATCCCCTGGCTCGGTGGTAATGGTCGAGTTGGGGATAGGCCGGGCCATCAGGTTGCAGATTGTGGTCGAGTACAATTCTGCTACTGCGAAAGTGTTTCCTGGGTCACCCCCTCCACCCAGGTTCTCGTCTTTCCCCTTGGGACAGGAAGCAGTGTTCCCCAGGGATCGGCACTGGGACAACTATTGTTCACCATTTAAGTAAACAATTTTGACTTGGGAAATATAATTAAAACTGAGGAAAACTGGCAAAATGCAAAGGACGGGACTTACCAACCACCATGCCACATGTTTTTCGACGGGGGTGCGGCCCACCAGCGGGATTTGTCAACAAACACCCCTCGTCACCGGAAAACCATGCGCGGCGTGGGACCGGTATTTCCCACTGGCGTGAACAGCTGGTAAATCCTGCCCAAGGATCCAACAAATTTGCCCGGTGACTTTTAAATGACAAATGGATTTCAACTGTAGGCTATTGTGAAGGGTGTTGCTAAATACGAGATTAAATGGGTTACAGACAAAGGGATCTTTTTTTCTCTTTTTTTGGTTACTGTGTACGTTCCCTTGGCCGCAGAAAAATACTTTTCACTGTAGTTCGGTACATGTGACAATAAGTCAAATCAAATCAAATCTTGGGGCACAGCTTCACAAATCGTTAACACATAGCAGCACAGTTTAAAAAATACATCAAAATCTAATCATGCACAGGGACTCATTTCGAGCATCAGAGACTTTTAAGTTCTGCTCTTCAATTTGTAAAGAAAATGATATAGAGGTACTAGAAAAGGCATATCCGAGAGGTTATCTCTTATCAGCAAAGGATGAACAGACTGGACCTCTTTTCTTTAGAAAAGAGAAGTCTGAGGTACATAGAAAATAAGTGCATAGAATCCCTATAGTGCAGAAGGAGGCCATTCAGCCCATTGAGGCTGCACTGACCCTCTGAAAGAGAACCCTATCTAGACGCAAACCCCCACCCGATCTCCATAACCCACCCAAACGTTTGGACACTTAAGGAGAAATTTTAGCATGGCCAATCCGCCTAACCTACACATCTTTGGACTGTGGGAGGAAACCGGAGCACCCGGAGGAAACCCACGCAGACACGGGGAGGATGTGCAGACTCCACACAGTCACCCGAGGCTGGAATTGAACCCGGGCCCCTGGCGCTGTGAGGCAGCGGTGCTAACCCACTGTGCCACCGTGCTGCCAGGTGTGACCTGACCGAGATCATGAAAGGGTTTGATCGGGTCGACATAATCTTTATTGTCACAAGTGGGCTTACAGTAACACTGCAATGACACGTGCAGGGGAGACTAGAATTTGGGCCTTAAATATAAGATAACCATTGACAAATTCCACCGCAGCAACCTAAATTCAATTAATTGTTGTAAAAACCCTTCTGGCTCACTGACGCTCTTCAGGGAAGGAAGCCTTACCTGGTCAGGCCCAGGAAACCGAAGAGAGCACTTAGGCATGGGCAACAAATACTGACCCAGCCAGTGACACCCCATCCCATGAAAGAATAAAGGACAAATCAAGTCCCGAATGAGAGATTTTCATCAAAGCCCTTCTACAGTTCCCTGTAAATAGCCTCCATGGGCATTCCCCCGACCAGTACTTCTGTCGCCTCTTAGAGACTCCAAACAGGTTAGTTAAGTGTGACTTAAGCTTTACAAATCTAGTCTTCCTCGATCAGCAGAATGTTTTTAAGATGTACTTAATCCTTAATTGTAGACTCTCAATAGCGCGAGTTAGACGAACAGGTCGAGAATTTTCTGGTGTCTCTATCTCCCACTTTCTTAGATAATCTGTGAATCTCTGTCCCTTATTCAATAATAATTTCCCTGGTATGTCCGTCATGATACCCTGTTGCTCTTTTGTAAATACTACCTCACAAATATTTATTTAATGTGTCTTTCATTTCTCCGGAGTCTGTATCCCTCTATTCCCGTTATAGACCAGTCAGCCTGACATCGGTAGTGGGGAAAATGCTTGAATCCATTATCAAGGACTTTATGGTGGAACATTTAGAAAGCAGTGGCAGGATCAGTCAGAGTCACCATGGATTTATGAAGGGAAAATCATGCTTGACAAATCTGTTGGAATTCTTTGAAGAGGTAACCAGTACTGTCGACAAGGGGGAGCCAGTCGATGTGGTATATTTGGACTTTCAGAAGGCGTTTGACAAAGTCCCGCATAAGAGATTATTGTGCAAAATTAAAGCGCATGGGATTGGGGGAAATGTATTGAGGTGGATAGAAAACTTGTTGGCAAAGAGGAAACAAAGAGTAACCAGTGGGGTACCACAGGGATCGATGCTGGGACCCCAGCTATTCAGAATATATATTACGATTTGGATGAGAGAACAAAATGTAACATCTCAAAGTTTGCAGATGATACCAAATTAGGTGGGAGGGTGAATTGTGACAAGGATACAGGGATCCTACAGGACAGGTTGGGCGAGTGGGCAAACCAATGGCAGATGCAGTATAATTTGGATAAGTGTGAGGTTATTCATTTTGGAAGCAAAAACAGGAAGGCAGATTACTACCTGAATGGTTGTAAAATGGGAGAGGGGAGTGAGCAGCGGGACCTGGGTGTCCTTGTGCACCATTCGCTGAAGGTAACCATGCAGGTGCAGCAGGCGGTAAAGAAGGCTAATGGTATGTTGGCCTTCATTGCAAGAGGTTTTAAGTATCGAAGCAGGGATGTGTTGCTGCAATTGTACAGTGCTTGGTGAGGCCACACTTGGAGTATTGTGAGCAGTTTTGGTCTCCTTCACTGAGGAAGGATGTTATTGCTCTCGAGGGAGTGCAGCGAAGGTTTACCAGACTGATTCCAGGGATGGCGGGACTGTCATATGAGGAGAGATTGACTAGGTTGGGATTGTTCTCGCTGGAGTTCAGAAGAATGAGGGGGGATCTCATAGAGACTTATAAAATTCTAACTGGAGGGCAGCACGGTGGCGCAGTGGGTTAGCCCTGCTGCCTCATGGCGCCGAGGTCCCAGGTTCGATCCCGGCTCTGGGTCACTGTCTGTGTGGAGTTTGCACATTCTCCCCGTGTTTGCGTGGGTTTCGTCCCCACAACCCAAAGATGTGCAAGGTAGGTGGATTGAACACACTAAATTGCCCCTTAATTGGAAAGAAAAATGAATTGGGTACTCTAAATTTAAAAAAAATAATTCTAACTGGACTGGACAGGGTAGATGCAGGGACGATGTTACCAATGATGGGTGTGTCCAGAACCAGGGGTCACAGCCTGAGGATTCAGGGTAAACCATTTCGGACAGAGATAAGGAGACATGTCTTCACACAAAGAGTGGTGAGCCTGTGGAATTCATTACCACAGGAAGTAGTTGATGCTAAAACTTTGAATATATTCAAGAGGCGGCTGGATATAGCACTTGGAGAGAATGGGATCAAAGGCTATGGGGAGAAAGCAGGATTCGGCTATTGAGTTGGATGATCAGCCATGATCGTGATGAATGGCGGAGCAGGCTCGAAGGGCCAAAAGGCCTCCTCCTGCTCCTATCTTCTATGTATGTATATATCTATTCATGTATTTGTCAAGATGTCCCTTAAAAGTCACTATCGTACTATTGTGATTTTCATTAATGACTTGGATGAGGGAGTTGAAGGGTGGGTCAGTAAATTTGCAGACGATACGAAGATTGGTGGAGTTGTGGATAGTAAGGAGGGCTGTTGTCGGCTGCAAAGAGACATAGATAGGATGCAGAGCTGGGCTGAGAAGTGGCAGATGGAGTTTAACCCTGAAAAGTGTGAGGTTGTCCATTTTGGAAGGACAAATATGAATGCGGAATACACGGTTAACGGTAGAGTTCTTGGCAATGAGGAGGAGCAGAGAGATCTTGGGGTCTATGTTCATTCATCTTTGAAAGTTGCCACTCAAATGGATAGAGCTGTGAAGAAGGCCTATGGTGTGCTCGCGTTCATTAACAGAGGGATTGAATTTAAGAGCCGTGAGGTGATGATGCAGCTGTACAAAAATTTGGTAAGGCCACATTTGGAGTACTGTGTACAGTTCTGGTCGCCTCATTTTAGGAAGGATGTGGAAGCTTTGGAAAAGGTGCAAAGAAGATTTACCAGGATGTTGCCTGGAATGGAGAGTAGGTCTTACGAGGAAAGGTTGAGGGTGCTAGGCCTTTTCTCATTAGAACGGAGAAGGATGAGGGGCGACTTGATAGAGGTTTATAAGATGATCAGGGGAATAGATAGAGTAGACAGTCAGAGACTTTTTCCCCGGGTGGAACAAACCATTACGAGGGGACATAAATTTAAGGTGGAAGATATAGGAGGGATACCAGAGGTAGGTTCTTTACCCAGAGAGTAGTGGGGGCATGGAATGCACTGCCTGTGGAAGTAGTTGAGTCAGAAACATTAGGGACCTTCAAGCAGCTATTGGATAGGTACATGGATTACGGTAAAATGATACAGTGTAGATTTACTTGTTCTTAAGGGCAGCACGGTAGCATTGTGGATAGCACAATTGCTTCACAGCTCCAGGGTCCCAGGTTCGATTCCGGCTTGGATCACTGTCTGTGCGGAGTCTGCATATCCTCCCTGTGTGTGCGTGGGTTTCCTCCGGGTGCTCCGGTTTCCTCCCACAGTCCAACGATGTGCAGGTTAGGTGGATTGGCCATGATAAATTGCCCTTAGTGTCCAAAATTGCCCTTGGTGTTGGGTGGAGGTGTTGAGTTTGGGTAGGGGGCTCTTTCCAAGAGCTGGTGCAGACTCAAAGGGCCGAATGGCCTCCTTCTGCACTGTAAATTCAATGATAATCTATGATTAATCTAGGACAAAGGTTCGGCACAACATCGTGGGCCGAAGGGCCTGTTCTGTGCTGTATTTTCTATTTTCTATGTTCTATGTACCTGCTCCCACCACCTCCTCCGGCAGCGAGTTCCAGGCACTCACTATCCTCTGTGTAAAAAAACTCCCCTCGCACATCTCCTCTAAACTTTGCCCCTCACACCTTAAACCTATGTCCCCGAGGAATTGACTCTTCCACCCTGGAAAAAAGCTTCGGACTATCCACTCTGACTATGCCCCTCATAATTTTGTAGACCTCTATCAGGTCGCCCCTCAATCTCCGTCGTTCCAGTGAGAACAAACCGAGTTTATTCAACCTCTCCTCATAGCTAATGCCCCCCATACCAGGCAACATCCTGGTAAATCTCTTCTGTACCCTCTCCAAAGCCTCCACATCCTTCTGGTAGTGTGGCGACCAGAATTGAACACCATATTCCAAGTGTAAGTTTTGTCACTGCTTGTTGCTTCTTGTATCCATTTGCCAGGCCTTTTACATTTTTACATGTTTTTTATTTTTGTTTTCTGTTGCCCCTTCATTCGTTCATGTCTGTTTTCTTTGCCAAGGAGAACTCTTGTGGTGCAGAGGGTGGTGTCCCAGGCTCTGAGCCAGACGCTCTGGTGGTTTGGGACCCACTCCAGGACCAAGGAAGGTGCATTCATAATGCGCCAAACAGGTTGAGTATCAACCTGTGAATCCTCCAACACATGCCAGTGGCAGGCGGTAACAACAGAAGAGTGAGACTCCTGGTCATCCCTGCTTGATGTGGAGTGGCGCCCCAAGAGCTAGAACCTCTGGCATTGTTCCCATTGCCGAATCAGTCCATGTTTAATGTGTTCCTTTCTCTGCCTCCTACCTCCCACAGTGCCACCCGGTGTTGAAAGCTTTTGTGTGTGGCTCTCTGAGTGGGACCTGCTCAACGCTGCTCTTCCAGCCCCTGGATCTGGTGAAGACCCGTCTCCAGACTGTGCAGGGCTCCATGAATGGGTAAGTGCTCACTTTGCAGGGGGGGAGGGGGCACAAGCACGGGTCAGTAACAAAACTATCACATGGGGCAGTGTGTTGGCTGACTCCACTCCCTGTCCGACCCTCTGAGGAGGTGAATTTCCTGCGCAGTGTTGAGCTGCTGAAACAGACATTCTAGCTCATTGTTTGCACCCGTCATATACCTGATATACCCACACCAACCTTCAGACATTAAGCCCCTGGACTTGATCCCCAAGCTGTCCGCTGGTCTCCATAGTTAGAGAGACAGACTTTGTTTTCCATGTCCCCGGGGGAGTGTGTGTGTGTGGGGGGGGGGGGGGGGGAGTAGTCGTGCAATCCTTGCTGGAAAATGTCAGTGTGTGAACACTGGGACTTGACTGAGATGCCCTATGCAGTCGAATAGCCTGTAGACACCCTTAGTTTTGGCTCACAAGGACAGTCACTTGGATGGCGTATGTGGACGTCGATGGTTCTGTAACCCCAGCACAGGAACGAGGAGGCAGTTGGGTGCAGAACGGACAGAGCGTTCTCACACTATCCACGCCAACCACCCAACCCAGCATTGGAGCCACACAACAGACTCCTCGTCACTTCGGTCGCCCTCTTGCCCAACAGATTAAAATCCAAATGGGGGAGGAAAGGAGTAGAGTGTGCTTTCGAAATTTGAAATGTGTTGACGAATTCGCACATTCGTATATCACCGTTCCCATCCCCAATATCACCAAATGGTTTACAGCCGCCAGATTCGTTTTGAGATGTTTTAGAATGGATGCCGGCCATCAGTTTGCAGGTTCCCACAAACAGCAAATGTGATGTTGATCAGATTGAAGGGTGAATGTTGGTCAAGACACCCGGAGGTTCTCCCTGGCCTCTGGATGCGGGGTCTGGGTCTTCCAACGGAGAATGGCTTAATGTCTCATTCAAGTAAGAGAGTCACCCAATGGCCACGGCGGCTGCTTGCAAAACAGAACACAGCAGGTTAACCCTTTGTAGTCCAGGAGATTTGATTTGGGGATTTTTATCTATTATAGATCTGGCCGAGCTGGAATGATTTCCATCTTGCTCAATGTTATTCGCACCGAGCGAATAATTGGACTGTGGAAAGGAGTATCTCCGGTAAGCGAGTGACAGATTCCGTGTCCGTGAGTGTTTACCCTGTGTTCGACCTCTTTATGGGACTTAGGCAGCTGTGGGGCTGCTTCGCCTAACCTGAGTGTGGCTGGTTAAGGTGATTGAGAGGGGGGCGTGGGGTGGAGTGAGATCTACACCTCAACCTTGTTTCCGGCCTGACAGTTCCTCTGGACTACCCATGGGTGCACAGGATGAATTTCAATGATGAGGCTTATCATGGTCGAACAGCCAGCTAGGGTATGTAGAGCGGGCTGCCACTAGAACCATTCAGCAGAAAAGAAGATTGGGGACGTGGTGGGGTGCGGAGATGAACGAGGGGTACAGAGGGAAATGGAAGCAAAGGCGGGTAATGGAATTACGGTACGGATCAGTTACAGCCTGAACGAATGGCAGGACAGCCACAAAGGGGCTGAATGGCTTCCTCTTGCTCCTGTGCGATCAAACAAATCTCCCGTAGGAGAGTCCGGGATGCTTCAGTGGATTGGAGCTGAGACATTGAATCAGTGAAGGGGGCCATTCAGCCCATTGAACCTGTCCTGGTGCGAGCTGTCCAAGTCCGATTCGCCTGTCCTTTCTCTGTCTCTGGAGCACTTCCTTCCTCCAGCCAAATGTTTCTTCCCCCTAACCAAGGGCATCTGGGACCAGGCCAATGTCATTTGGCTTAGGACCAGTACAGGCTGGGGGATTGAACATGGAACCTTCCAGGTCTGCGTGATGTAGGGGTAAACTGGGCAGTGGAGATAGCAGCTGTGCCCGTTGCCCATCTGAGGGCGTGACCCCAGAGAGGTGCCCAGAGCTGCCGTTACCTCTTAGCATATTTTACACGCTGTATTGTGACTGTACATGTTGACCCACAAGCTGTGAGCCTCACACCCGGTTCCTTTTTATTTTATCTCTATCTCCTTCGGTCCAGTCGTTTGTCCGATGCATTCCCGGAGTTGGGATTTACTTCAGCATGCTCTACTCCATGAAGCAGCAGTTCTTCAGGTGAGAAGGAGACGCACATCACACTGCTTAACTTCAAAGCCCAGGATGTTGCCCGTGCCTCTGTTCAATGTGAAGTTGTATCTCGGCAGCTTCCTAGCTAGTTTGAGCTTCTAACATTCAGTTCAGCACCAATGCACGAGGAGAGGGAGGGTACCAGCGGGGCCACAGGGTGGTGCTTGCTGTACGATGGGCTCTCTTTTGGCAGCTGAAGCAGTGTAGAGGGAATTGTCTTGTACATCTGCCTCACCCTTGACCAGCCTTGAGAGTGTTTGTTGGGGATAGTACAGACAGAGAAGCCCCTCTGTGGGGCCCCCGCATCCGGTTAAACAGGTAAGTTGCAATGGAAGGTTGTTCAAAGGGATGCTCCTCCAATCACAGGCTGCCCCCCCCCCCCCCCCCCCCCCCCACGCTTGCGTGTGATAGGCTCATTACCGAGCCTATCAGCAGCAAATGTGCGAGAGAAAGATTCTGTGATTGGAGGGGCACAATCACAAGTTGTGGGGAGTTCTGGCCCTTGGAAGCAGTGTAACAAAGTGACTGGCAAGCGGGGCTGGGGATACAATTAGCCACTGAGTGGGGCCTGGGAAACAATGTGCTCGGGAGCGGGCTGGAGAAGCTGTATGCCCAGAAGGTGCTGGAGAAACAGAGTGCTGGGGCCGCTTTGAGGTGACACTGGCTTTGATGCCCGTGTGTGAGAAGTTGTGGAGCCCCAGGTCAGGTGGAATGATGTGTAAAGGTGCTTACTGTGGTGAGTGTGAGATCGAGTGTATGTGCGTGTGAGTGAGAGAGAGTATGAATGAGTGTTTGATGGGGGTCAGTAGGAGAGTGTGCAGGTGAATGTGCGTGGCTGAGTGAGAGTGTGGGGGTGAGCCTGAGAGACTAAGTGAGTTTGTAGGTGCATGTGTGCCTTACCCCAAGTATCAGGTTGCCCGCTCATTCTCAACCCTACACATGAATGAAAATGAAATGAAAATCGCTTATTGTCACAAGTAGGCTTCAAATGAAGTTACTGTGAAAAGCCCCTAGTCGCCACATTCCGGCGCCTGTTCGGGGAGGCTGGTACGGGAAACACATCAACGCATACGCACGCATTGGCACTTCCCCAACCACATACAATGACCCTCTCACATGCTGGTCTTTTTTATTACTTACTCTATTTTTAAATTTAACAATTTATTGCATTTGCATTGCTTTTTACTTTTGTTCAGAAATCGTTTCTTTCCTTAAAGCCCCCACCCCCAAAATGTTTTGAAATTGGCCTCTTGAGTAAGGATAATGTGCAAATGTGCCCCCCCCCCCCCCCCCCCCCCCCCCCCCCCCCCCCCCCCCCCCAACCAAAAAGGTTGGACAAGCCTGGTGTGGAGAAAGCTTTACTCTGTATCTAACCCCGTGCTGTACCTGTCCTGGGAGTGTTTGATGGGGACAGTGTAGAGGGAGCTTTACTCTGTATCTAACCCTGTGCTGTACCTGTCCTGGGAGTGTTTGATGGGGAGAGTGTAGAGGGAGCTTTACTCTGTATCTAACCCTGTGCTGTACCTGGCCTGGGAGTGTTTGATGGGCACAGTGTAGAGGGAGCATTACTCTGTATCTAACCCTGTGCTGTACCTGTCCTGGGAGTGTTTGATGGGGACAGTGTAGAGGGAGCTTTACTCTGTATCTAACCCCGTGCTGTACCAGTCCTGGGAGTGTTTAATGGGGGCAGTGTAGAGGGAGCTTTACTCTGTATCTAACCCCGTGCTGTATCTGGCCTGGGAGTGTTTGATGGGGACAGTGTAGAGGGAGCTTTACTCTGTATCTAACCCTGTCCTGTACCTGTCCTGGGAGTGTTTAATGGGGGCAGTGTAGAGGGAGCTTTACTCTGTATCTAACCCCGTGCTGTACCTGGCCTGGGAGTGCTTGATGGGGATAGTGTCGAGGGAGCTTTACTCTGTATCTAACCCTGTTCTGTACCTGTCCTGGGAGTGTTTGATGGGGACAGTGTAATGGGAGTTTTACTCTGTATCTAACACGTGATATATCTGCTCTGGGAGCGTTTGGGGCATTTACAGGGAGCTCTGTAGGAGGGGAAGAGGGTATCTCCAGACTTTGTGGGGAAGTGGGTCTTCAGGTCTTTAGTTTCTTCAGATGTACAGAGGGGCAGTTAGGAAGATAGAAAATATGAAGCTCCAACAAAGTCTACGATGACACCAGGAATGCCGCGAGAAATCTTTGGAAGTCCTGCTTTTCATTGATGTTCGTTTTTGAGACGTACGGTGTGACCGCGAGAGTGACGCCTGTGCTTGATCCCCAACACTGCAGCAGCCTGACTGTACGGCCCGTCTAGAATAAATGTCCCACCACAGGGGCAGTCCGTCGGCTGTGTTGGGAGAGGGGGGGATGTTCTGGATCATATCAGGGTGGAAGCCTTTGCTTTCCCCACAATCCTGAGGTGCTGCGTCTGAGCCCCCCTCCTGCCCGCCACCTGGCCTGCAAGAGGCTGACCCCCCCCGCCCAGTGATGATGTCTTAAAAACTGTTTTTCCTCTCCAGCGAGAGAAGCCCAACGGCGCTGGAGTCGGTGGGTTTGGGCGTCAGCGCCCGCACAGTGGCGGGCATCTGCATGTTGCCCGTGACCGTGGTGAAGACTCGATACGAGGTGAGTTTTGACGCCACGTCCTGACTGCAAGGTTTTTCAACGCTGTTCGGTGGATGTGGGACAGGCACCAACGGGGTGCGGAGGGGGATTGAACTGGCAGACTCTTTCCTTGGTGCTGTAAATATTGTACCCTCCTCACACTGCCCCGCACATCTACATGGCATTAAACTGAAAGCAGAATGAATGAAAGACAGGAACGGGCCTTTTTAAAGATGGTTGTGGAAGCCCCGGCATGAGGGAGGGAACAGACTCCTCCTGTCTCCAACGTGAAATGAAATTGTGTGGCCTCCAATTCCAGTGGGTCTGGCCTGCAAAGCACCAAACAGGCTCTGATTGGGCGCCCATTGTAGCAAATGCAAGAGTTTGCACGACTTTCCGAGGTAGGGCTGGAGTTCATTTCTTTTATACACTGATTCCTGGCTTGTTTAATTCTGCTTTCAGCATCTGCACCCTACTTGGATCCCTCTTCCAAATGGACTGTGCCCCCCACCCACCCCAACTTACCCACTTACAAGCACTCTGCAAACCTAGCTCCGCGGCTATGTCCTCAATCTCGCACACAGCCTCTCCCTAAGACGTTCCCCTTCTTGCTCATGTGCCCCGGAGCTTTGTCACGGTTGAGAATAGGTTGCAAAGAGAGTTTGAGCCCCAGTCAAGGGATTGCATGCAGGACCTCCACTTGCGATGTGTTGGCTGGGGCTGGCCCATTGCCAACAGTACCGGGGAGCCAGAGAAAGGCACGGAGAAGACTGCCCCACACTCCCACTCTGCTCTACCCCCCTTCCCCAAGCACCCGGCAATGTCCCAAAGCCAAACGGGCTACAAACAACTGGGGCACCCAGAGATCCAGCGTTGCCCAGGTCCCCTTGTTGCATGAGTGACACCAGGATTGCGTATTCGGGCCGATGCCTAAGATCACTGTTACTGTTTGAAGAAGAGCAGGATGTGTCCTCGTTTGTTCCTGAACAGTGTTTATCCTTCAGCCAAAAGCGATTCGACGGCTTGCTCGTTGCGTGACAAAATGGCCGCCACTGTTGCTGGGCGTTTGAACGCCTGTGCGAGAGATTCCTGGAGATGTTGGAAAGAAAGACTGTAGGTCTGTAATAGAGCCCCTGATGTCCTCTGGATCTCCCAAAGCTGTGAGGTGTTTGGTGGGTCAATGGCAGCCAAGCTGTGCACAGCAGGATCCCACAAACAACAGTGCAGTGATAACCGGGTAATCGGTTATCGCATGTTGGGTCGAGGGATAAACGCTGACCAGGAAACTCCTCTGTTCTCTGTGTAGTGGCCGTGGAATGTTTAATATTTATCTGAGCAGACAAGGAAACTCGGTCTGATGTCTGTCAAAAGGATGCCACCTACGATGATGCAGCACCGGATGTTTGGCCTAGATTCTGTGCTGAAGTCAGTTGCTGCACTGACCTCTCGAGGGAGAGAGAGCCCCAGGGGGAAGCAGTATAATCACAGCAGAGTAACATGCAGCAGGAAATCATCTCTTCTTTAACTCGATTTGTTTTGTGTGTGTGTGTGGGTGGGGAGATCAGGAAAGAGAGAATTAATCTTGTGTGTCTCCGTCCACAGAGTGGGAAGTATCGGTACGAAAGTGTATTTGGTGCTTTGAGAAATATCTACAAGACGGAGGGCACGCGGGCGCTGTTCAGTGGATTGACAGCTACACTCCTGCGCGATGCCCCCTTCTCTGGGGTTTATCTGATGTTTTACACACAGACCAAGAAAGCAATTTCTGAAGGTGGGTGTGCGGTGCGGTTGATGTTGCCGTCATGAAAGTACTTTGTTGGGGGTGGTTTTTGGCACAGAAGCTCCTTACAGCGCACAGGTTTTAAAAACAATTATGTTCATGGGATGTGGGCGCCACTGGTGAGGTCAGCATTTGTTGCCCATCTCGAATGGTCTTTTACGGGACATGATATTCTAGCACTGTGCCAAAGGCAAGGGCACTGCGCCAAAGGCAAGGGCACTGTGCCAAAGGCAAGGATCAACCTCCATTGTACCCAAAACATTCCTCTAATCTCATTCTAAATTCCCTGCGTAAACCTGTCACGCTGTAATGACACCATCCCACCAGGGAGGTGCTGCTGAACTAATTTTGGTTTTCAGATGTAGCTACACCATGTCTGGGGCCGGAATTCTCTTTTCCCGCCGGCACCGCACACCCACCCGCAAATTTCCCGCCGGCGTGGGGTGGCTTCGATGGGAAATCCCTTTGACAAGTGGCGGGAGTAGAAAATGGCGCCGCCAGCGAACAGCCTAGAAATACGCAATTGGGAGAATTGGGGAATCCCGCCCATTTTTACCTGGAGAGCTTCTGTTATGACCATGGACACTGGAATTTACCAGAGAAATTTAAGCATAAATAGCTAAATTTCTTTTTTTAAATAAATTTAAGAGTACCCAATTCATTTTTTTCCAGTTAAGGGGCAATTTAGCGTGACCAATCCACCTACTGTGCACATCTTTGGGTTGTGGGGTGAGACTCACGTAGACACGGGGAGAATGTGCAAACCCCACACTGACAGTGACTCGGGGCCGGGATCGAACCCGGGTCCTCAGCTCCGTGACGCAGCAGTGCTAACCACTGCACCACCGTGCTGCCCAAAGTGGCTGAATTTCTGACGCTAAAATAGGTTTGAATTATTCAGCACTCCCTGACTTAACTCAAAACCTGAAGATTGAACCCGGCGTTCATTCTGTTCAATCCCAAGGGAGGTCAACCAAGAATGATCGGGGAGGAGGGGGGGGGGCGGGCGGTCTCTGGGTTTGACCACGTTGAAGATCCTGCCCTGTCTGGAGACCCAACACTGAATGTCACTGGGGTGTTCCAGGCTATGAACAGCCCCATGGCATACTGACTAGAACAGGGCATGGGTAGGGTGGGGAAAGTGCTGCTTAGGCTCCTGGGCAGAGCTCTGGAACAGCATCACAAGGGCAATTAGGCTTGGGCAATAAAATGTTGGTTTGCCAGAGATAGCCACATCTCATGAATGAAAATTTAAAAAATCACACTGTGTGAAGAATTCACACGGCTGATATCTCCCCTCTGACAACTGCTCTAGTCTAGCTGAACATTCAGCCTAAAGTTTACTTCTCACAAACCCCTACGTTTTCACTGTCGGATGATAAATATATATTTTTTCCCACATGCAAGTTGGTGATCGCGTTGGAAGAGACTCCGATACTTAGAATTCACTGTTTGGAAGAAGGATAGGTTCTTGATTAATAAAGGGACCAGGGGTTATGGGGAGAAGGCAGGAGAATGGGGCTGAGAAACATATCAGCCATGATTGAATGGCGGAGCAGACTCGATGGGCTGAATGGCCTAATTCTGCTCCAATGTCTTAATGGCCTTAAGGAAAGGGCAGTGGGATCAATGGTACATTCAGTATTAACTTTCAGAAAGGAATTGCTTCAGGTGGCGCAGTGGTTCGCACTGCCATCTCACGGCGCCGAGGTCCCAGGTTCGACCCCGGCTCTGGGTCACTGTCCGTGTGTAGTTTGCACATACTCCCCGTGTTTGCGTGGGTTTCACCCCAACAACCCAAAGGTGTGCAGGCAAGGTGGATTGGCCACACTAAATTGCCCCTTAATTGGAAAAAATGTACTGGGTACTCTAAATTTATTTTTAAAAAGAAAGGAATTGCTTCAATACTTAAAAATAGAAAAATTATAAGGTTTTGGAACAAGAAGGGAGGAGTGGGTCTTTCAAATGGTCTCTGCTTGTGTTCTCATCGCCAGTGAGCTGCTCCACAGAGACACCTAGTGGCTGACAATTGACATGAGTGGAATGGGTAATGTTGACAGAGCGGTGTCTCATGGGAAAAGTTAACTAACATCCAATGTTTGTGAATAGTTACACAAAATGGTTCATGGAGAGACAGACAAACATGTTAATTGACTGGGGGTGGTCGGGAACACAAAAGGAGGGTTGCTTTATTTGGCCAATGCTGATTGTTGGCTCTTATCTTTCAGAGCGCTTTGATACACCGATCGTCCCTCTGATCAACTTCAGCTGTGGCATCTTTGCGGGAATTTTGGCATCTTTGGCGACCCAGCCAGCTGATGTCATAAAAACGCACATGCAGCTCGCTCCCCAGAAGCACCGACGTATCAGACACACAATCGTCTTCATCTTTGAGGTACGGCCATTTTCGCAACATTCATTTATAGAATCATAGAATTTACAGTACAGAAGGAAGCCATTCGGCCCATCAAGTCTGCACCCTACCTAAGCCCACACCTCCACCCTATTCTTACACCTCCACCCTATCCCCGTAACCCCACCTAACCTTTTTTGGACACTAAGGGCAATTTATCACGGCCAATCCACCTAACCACATCTTTGGACTGTGAGAGGAAACCTGAGCGCCCGGAGGAAACCCAAGCTGACACGGGGAGAACGTGCAGACTCCACACAGACAGTGACCCAGCCGGGAATCAAACCCGATTTCCCTCTGCGTTCTCCAGCCGCTGCCATACCTTCAACCAACCTTTTGTCTTCAAATGTAGATGAAAACCTTGTTCTCATCCTTTCTGCTCTCTCCATTCTGACTTCGACTGTAGGCTTGTCCTGCCCAGGCCTCGAGTGAAGTCCCCCTGCCCATCCACTAGAGATATTCCTGTCACTACCTAGCCCTCGACACTTAACCTCCAACCTGTGACCAATCCTGTCTCCTCTTGTTAGCTCTCCTCTATACCCCTGTGTGACCCTGTTCCTACGTGTCCCCAATAATCACCCATACTTACCCCGGGCCTTTTACCTTGGCCCCTCAGTTCTTCCTTATTTACACGGTGTCCCTCAGCAACAACACCTCCAGGCCTGCCATCCGCTGTTCCAGACATCATGGCTGATATCTACTGTCCCACTGCCTGTCTGACACGAGCATGTGAAATAGAAACTGTAGGAGGCCATTCAGCGCTCAAACCTTCGCTGCCTTTCAGTGGCTGATGATCCGCATCAGTCGTCTTTCCCCAAATTCCTTGATTCCTTTTAGTATCCACAAGTCTGTCGACCTCAGACTTGGATATACTCTATATCAAAGATCGCACCATGGTTAGTCAGGCCAGTCACCCCCTCGGTGAAATCTGATGATTCCAACCCTCTATGCGCTGCTCCATAAGAACGCAGGTGCAGGCCATTTGGCCCATCGAGCCTGCTCCATCGTCGAAACAGACCCTGGCCGATCATCTACTTCGAAGCCATTTTCCCCACTATCCTCATATCCCTTGATGTCATTGGTATCCAGATATCTAGGGCAGCGCGGTGGAACAGTGGCTGGCACTGCTGCCTCACAGCGTCAGGAGACCCGGGTTCAATTCTGGCCTAGGTGTAGGGTGCCCTTTCAGAGGGTCGGTGCAGACCCGATGGGCAGAATGGCCTGCTTCGGCACTTTAGGGGTTCCATGGAGATTGCAGGAATAGGAGAAGGGAAATGCCATGGAGGAATCTTTAGCAGGGGGTTGAGAATTTTGAAATGCTGATGAGCCCCTGGAGGGGGGCAAGTGCCACAGCCATGGGAGCGTTGCAATAGTCCTCCAGCCTGGCAAAAGGGGAAGAATTAAACTGAGCTCTTTCTCAGTGGACTCTTGACTTGATTCATTGGCAGCATAACATTGTTCCTTTCTCTATCCCTCCTCAGAACCATGGCATGATGGGCTTTTTCCGGGGTGCTGTCCCTCGGTTGTTACGTCGATCACTGATGGCAGCCATGGCCTGGACGGTTTACGAACAAATGATGACCAAGTTGGGCCTCAAATCATGAAAATCCCGGGCAGTTAAATGGAGGACTGTTGGGTAATGAAGAGGAGGGTGAGGTTTTTGCTTGTCGAGGCTTCAAACGGGGCAGGAGCCTTTGAAAGTGAAGAATGGTACTTTTTTTATTTTGGTTTAAAGAATTTGCTTCATAGCGGAGTGGAGTTTACACTGTTTGACTCTGTGCCAGAGAGTTTCTGGTAAACGTACGCACACATCTACAGATGCCAAGAGCTTTGTAACCCTCGTGACCTCCTCTCCCGAGATTATGTAACTGGCAGAGTTTGTAACTCTGGATCCACACCTGACCTCTCCCCGATTAGCTGGCGCATTTTAGAGCTTCTGACCCTGAGCCATGGAAACTGAGCAGTGAGGCGGAGGTTATTAAGATACTCCAACCGTAGCCATTTGATAGCTGAGTACAAGAGTACAACTCCTGGTCGTGTCGTATTGGGGAAGGAGAGGGTGCAAAGTCTGGTTAACTAAAATTTTAGTTAACTAACGGACTGGGAAAAGATTACTGTCAGAGGCCCCCCCCCCCAACCTTACCATGAGGTACAGGAACCCAGAGCTGTCCGTGTCTTCAACTATTGCGACCCTCACCATCTCGGCCATTCAGCACCTGTTGAGTAACTCCTGACAGGAAAAGTTGCGGGGGGGGTTCTGCAATTGGCCTCAGCGTCTTTGACTTGTGTTAAAGAGGTGTCACTCGTTTCCACCAATCCCAACCAGGCACACGGGTGACAGCATTGCCCTCTGAGGCTGAACAGGCAGTTAGTGCTCAACAATGAAGATTGGCCGCTTGGCTGTCCAGTAACTCAACACGAGGCAGTGTCTTCAATGACCAGTCAGGAAGCCCAGTTCTCATAGAAACTGCCCACTGGGTCAGTTAGCTTCTTGTCCATCGGCCCAGAGGTTCGATCAGCCTCCTGCTGTATCAGTCGCAGTCTGAGGACATCGATTTATTTCACACCAACCTCGGTGTGACCCCAGGTTTCATTTCCCTGGGGCGTTGTGTTGGTATTTTAGGGGTCGGAGTCCACGGTGAGCTGCAAAGTGACGAACTGCTGTGCTCGGGCGAGGCTGTCTGTGTTTGTCGTGGAGGCCGATCCGATCCTTTGCCCCTCCACTCCTGGAGCAGGTTTCACAGCAGCTCCATGTGTTGTGGACCCCCCACCTCCACCCTCCTGCCTCACCTCTCGTCCTGCAACTTGGCCTTCAGTGAAGAGCCCTCTCGTTGAAACCACACGTCTTGCTCTTCACCCCCTCGCCCCCCCCTTTTCCACCTGCAAGGTGAAGCTGAGGGTGCCACTGCGGGGAGGAGGCCCTGGTGAGCCTTTTGCCTGGAGATTGGGAGAGGCGATTGTTTAGAATTGGTCAGCTTAGTTAGATTAGGACAGGAGTAGGGCAGAGCATGCAAGCAGCAAAAGTGGGCAGCACGGTAGCACAGTGGGTAGCACTGTTGCTTCACAGCGTCAGGGTCCCAGGTTCGAATCCCGGATTGGGTCACTGTCTGTGCGGAGTCTGCACGTTCTCCCCGTGTCTGCGTGGGTTTCCTCCGGGTGCTCCAGTTTCCTCCCACAAGTCCCGAAAGATGTGCTGTTTGGTGAATTGGACATTCTGAATTCTCCCTCTGTGTACCCGAACAGGCGCTGGAGTGTGACGACTGGAGGCTTTTCACAGTAACTTCATTGCAGTGTTAATGTAAGCCTACTCGTGACAATGAAGATAATTATTATAAGTGGCAGATGAAAAGGAGACCGTTTCGTTGGAAATTGGATCATATACTTTTCAACAGTGTGGCAGGATTCATCTCAATATCAGACAGTTACTGAATTACAAGGGCTTTTATCTCCGTAACGTCCGGCTGAACTTTGTCTAAATTACCTTTGTGTCTGGACGATAGCTCTATGCAGCTTAGAGGAAACACTGCTGTCCAGGAAAGGGTTAAAATGAGTTACAACTTCTCAGAGGAAGGGTGGAACTGGAATTGTTTCTTTCGAGTGTGAGTCAGGCAGCACAGTTAATGAACTTTGGAGTATTCTGAAATCCGCTGTTCGAATTGCGTAAGGCTTCCAGTTTGACATAGAATGCAATTTTCTACTGACTCAGGACCTGGAATGTGCTTCACACGGGAATGTTGCCAGCAGGGGGAGTGCTGGTTTGGTGCTGGCACTGTTTCATCTCTCTGATGTGTAAGCTGGTATGGAGAGCAGTCCAGGGCACGTTAAAGCTGAGATCTCCCAGCCAACAGCCGCTTTATCCCCAGCCTGACCCGTCCACAGTAGCACGAACAACCCCCTCCCCTTGCACCTGATCGTGTTTCTTGCCCTCTGTGTGAAGCTATGAGCCTGAATGTTTCGGAGAGAGTCACCTCAGGGCTGATGCCTCACGGGTGGGCAAATCCCAAATCGGAACATCACATTTGTGGAAGCTGGGAAAATTGGATTTGTGACCGCGAAGCTCAGGGCAAAGCCCTTTAAGACAAATATCGGGACAATCTAAGCTTTGGTGGGGCAACAGCGCAGACCGGTAGGGTTTGACGCCATTGAATCCCTCACAGATGGTGCCTGCGAAATGGTTCCATCGCCACCATCCTGGAGATGGTGCCACTCCGGAGGTGGAATGTTTGGTTTGTCCTGGGGCAGGTTTGAATCTTTCATACCCTTTTTAGAAAAAATTAACCCCTCCTGCACACATTTGCTCTGCCCACACACACATTGTGTGGATGCTGTGGGGCCAGTTAACACGTCCCCCCCTCCCCCCCACACACACACACCAATGTCCCTGACATTGCGGCAGAGATCAGCGCCGTTTCCTTATACAGACAAGTACATCTCCCGCTGTCGTTTTTTTAATGAATTAATTCTAGTGCCTGATGCTAATGTTTGAATAATCCAGTAACAGTAATTGTTGGTTTGTAAGTACTGAATGCAAATTAAATGTGCAATAAGATTCTCTGGGCTGTATGAATTGTTTGGCGCTCATGGATGAAAGTTAAGAGAACCCCCCCACCCCTGCCATATTTATAAAGCATACTTGCTTTTGATAAAGCCCCTGAAAGCCGTGCCCATCTCCTGCCTATTTAGATGGCGCCCAACCCTCAGGACCCCTGCTGCCTTGCCTCGAATACTCCCATTGGCGAAACTCCTCTGCATCAGACATCAGTGCAGCAGGATGAGCTGGGGGCAGGGAGGGAAATGTGACAATCGTCCCGATTCAACGTTGGTGCGTAGCCTGGTGAACAGTCTTGGCGGGCTGGATGGGAGAGCAAAGAGATTGGAATGGCTGGAGTCCGTTTACTGCAACGGCCACGCACAGGGCAGGGTGCTCCAAGGTTAATTCCCTCAACTGGACCAGCGAAGAGACAAAGGTCTGTCCCAATCACCAGTCAGATAAACTGTGGCTGGAAAGTGCAGCTCTGTGTCTAGCTTGTTCTGAGCGCCAGGCTGGAACTTGCTTGTGCCGACCTCAGGGCTCCAGCACTCACTCACTCACTCACCAGGCTGACCCTGGAAGAATGGCCACCTGGATACGGAATTTGAGTGCGAGCAGGTTAATTCGCTCCATGTGCCCCTTTCAAAAGAAAAAAAGAAGTTGGACTGAGTGAGGTGAAACCTGAGCTGGATTTGATTTTTTATCTGTTGAAAGCCTGACTGGGAGACTTGGCACTGCCCCCTCCCCCTGCAGACTCTGCCAGAGCTGCCCTTCTACCAGCTGGTCCAAGATGGCGTGAAGTCACCCCATCTTCCTGGAGCCTCAGAGAGAGATGGCGCAAAATCAGGAATTGCAAGATTGCAATTTTGACCTGTCGCTGCTTTCTACTCGAATGTTTGGAATGGGGTCGGCTCAGAGACAGGCCACGCAGGGATAGAGGGATGGTAACCGGCAATGCTGACACTTCTTGAGAACCTTTTTTTAAAATTTGGCTTAGGCCCCCGATTCCCCCAAACCCTGGGATTGTCCCCGGTCTCTTGACAACCGTTCAAGAACGTAGCTCCGTCACAGGCCTCGTATACTGATGGGGGTTCAACTGATATCTAGAGGAAAAAAACAACCTGCATTGGATAGGCAGGGTGATCATAAGCTGAATAATATGCACTTTCAAATAACTAACAGTGTAAAAATGGGACTTTGCAGTGGTAGTGATTGACACTGACTATGAAATGGTGCTCTCCAATGCTCACAGGACCCAACTAAAAACTTCTAACTAAAATTTATTTAATAGGGATCAATAAAGATTAATTTGTTTTGAAATCGAATTGTTATGTTTGATTTTGAAGTGGAATATCTGAAATAATTATTTAATTTATTTTTAGTGCTCATCAAATCGTGGAATGGAATATTTTCCACTAATTATTATTTTTTGACTGTTTCTTCTGGGGAATTGGGGAGTGAACATGGCTGACGAGGCAGATATTTATTGCCCTTCGAGAGTTGCCCTGAGAAGATGGTGGTGGGCCGCCATCTTGTGCTGCTGAACTCCATGCCGGGTCAATCGGGAGGGAAGTTAAGAGTCAAAATATTTGGGCGGCACAGTGGTTAGCACTTCTGCCTCACAGCACCGAGGGCCCATTTTCGATCCCGGCCCCGGGTCACTGTCCGTGTGGAGTTAGCACATTCTCCCTATGTCTGCGTGGGTCTCCCCCCCCCCCCCCCCCCCGCAACCCAAAAATATGTGCAGGGTTAGTGGATTGGCCGCGCTAAATTGCCCCTTAATTGGGAAAAAAAAATATTAGTCTGACACTAGAGCCACAGATCGGCTTGACTGACTAAGGATGTCAAGTGGACAGGTTACTCAGTGAATAGACTGAGGGAGTAAAGTCGCCACAGCCCCAGATGACCATAGGCTGCTTTCCCCTTTGAGGGGAAGAGCTGACTGGTGGCGATTTAACCTGAGGGGGCACTGCTGCTCCACAGCGCCAGGGACCCTGGTTCGATTCCGACCTCAGGCCGCTGTCTGTGTGGAGTTTGTACATTCTCCCCGTGTCTGCGTGGGTTTCCGCCGGGTGCTCCGGCGATTTTCCTCCCACAGTCCAATGATTTGCCGGTTAGGAGGATGGGCCATGATAAGTTGCACTTTAGGGTGGGGAATAGAGCAAGTGATTGGGCCTAGGTGCTCTTTCGAAGGGTTGTTGCAGACTCGATGGGCCGAACAGCCTTCTTCTGCACTGTAGGGATTCAATGATCACCGCACCTCAGGCGAGGGGCAAGGTAGAGAGTAGGATCGAACCGGCACTGTGCTGGACACTTGGAGATGCCGTCTTTTGGTGAAGACCTCAATCTGAGGCCCATCTTGCCCACCGGAAGAACCTTTGTACTATTTCAACAAAGACCTGTTTTTTTAATCAATATTCATCCTTCGACCAATAACAGTAAAATAATTATCTAGTCGTCCTCACATTGCTGTTTGTGGGAGCTTGCACTGTGCAAATGGGCTGAGGGATTTCCTACTCTGAAAATACTCTGAAAATAGAACATTCAAAGCCTCTCCTGCTGAATGTACGAGAAGACAATAAACCCGTGCTTTAACAGCCTGCTGCACAGATTCGCGACTGGTCAACAAGTTTGTTGTTGTGATTCAGTCTGAGCTCTGAACAGTTCTAGCTGACCCAACAGCTCCTTGAACTTAACAGCATGATGCCATGGAAGCTGGCCAAGGACATGTTTACTGTGCTAATCAGTTCAGGAGCACTGAGCCGTAGCAATTTTAGTTTTTGTTCTCCCTACCCCTCAGTGCTCTGACTCATGCTGGTGTTTGGTTTGTCGGGTATTGACAGACTGCCCACTTTTCATCTGCGAGAGACCGGGAGCGTGGAGTGTCGGAAGTGGCAACAGAAGGTTGTGGGTTCCAACTCCCACTCCAGAGACTTTAGCATGTAAACGCGGCTGATCGTAGAATCCCAACGCCGCAGAAGCAGGCCATTCGGTCCGTCGAGCCTGCGCCGACCCTCCGAAAGAGCTCCCTACCCAAGGCCCACGGTCCCACCCTATCCTCTGTACTTAAGCCCACACCTCCATCCTATCCCAGTAACCCAACCTAACCTTTTGGACACTTAAGGGGCAATTTATCGTGGCCAATCCACCTAACCTGCCCATCTTTGGACTGCGGGAGGAAACCGGAGCACCTGCAGACACGGGGGCAGCGTGCAAACTCCACGCAGAGAGTCACCCAAGGCTGGAATTGAACCTGGGTCCCTGTCGCCATGACGTCCCTGCCAACGTGCACCTAGTGAGGGAGCTTTCTTTCAGATTAGACGTTAAAGCGAGGTCCCATCTCAGACGGATGTAAAAAGGCAAAGATCCACCAGCACTATTGGAGGAAGAGCAGGGGAGTTCGTCCTGATGTGCGGCAACATTTATCCCTCAACCAACATCACTAAAAACAAATGATCACATGATCCTTTCCTGGAGCGCGAGGTGTTCAAATTGGCTGCCATTTTTCTTAACATTCCAACAGGGATGACACTTCGAAAGTAATTAATTGCCTGCAATGCTCTTTGGTGGTCACACAGGATCCAATTCTGCCTTCACCACCTGTAAACTTTTTCCCTGAGGGGGCTCATTGAAGCAAATCAAGAAAGAGATGGAGAACTGGGCCTCACATTCATCCTCCCCCCCCCCAATCACTGGGAAGAACGGCTGAGTAAAACAAAATACTTCACGAGCCAGAACTAACAGTGCGAAGATAAAACTCCTGCAAAAAGCAACAGAAACAGATGTTCCTGAAGGGAGTTTGTTCAGCTTTTACAGAGGTGTGGGTTTTTTTTTCCCAGTGTCGCCGCAATGGTGTGTGTTTGCTCAGGAATTTGGGCCTTGGTCAGGGCTTGATGGAATGAATATTTGTCCTCCATGCTGCCTGTGAGGTTCTGTAAAAAAAATTCGCTCTGATCAGTGTTGACACATTCCCAACGTGTGTGTGTGTGTGTAAGCCCATGACCCAGCATGTGACACAATGAGGAGCAAATTTGGAAATCCTGCTCGGAAAGACATTGATACAACTGTAAGAGACGGAACACCCACATCAAGCCAACAGAGTCACAGCAGTCAGGATGACTCCTAAATACAATTAACAAAGGCAGGCCACAAACATAAAACAGGATGAAATTACTGAAGTACGGTACTTAAAGGGGCGGCATGGTGGCGCAGCGGTTAGCACTGCTGCCTCACGGCGCCGAGGCCCCGGATTCGTTCCCGCCCCTGGGTAACTGTCCGTGTGGAGTTTGCACATTCTCCTCGTGTCTGCGTGGGTCTCACCCCCCCACAACCCAAAGATGTGCAGGTTAGGTGAATTGGCCACGCTAAATTGCCCCTTAATTGTAAAAAAAAATAATTGGGACTCTAAATTTATTTATTTTTAAAGGAGGCTATATAAATGCAGGTTGTTGTTGTTGCTGAAACTCCATGGTACAAGCCTAAGTGGCACATGATGACAGAACAATTGGACTGTCCTGGATTGATGTGCTACTGAGAGTTCCAAAAGATCCTGGACTGTGCTGCATTCGTTGATTTAAGCTCGATAGCGTCAGAGACAGAGGGACTGACATTGATCTCGCGGTTTAGCGAAAATAGAAATCAACCGGGTTTCGGTCGGCCTGTTCCTATTCAAAGAAAGACTTGCAATTACATAGCGCCCTCCGCATCAAAAACAAAATGCTCCCCCGCTGACACTTCTGACACCCGCCTGGCTTGATTCCTCAAAATTAGGTCAGATACCACCCCCTCTCTTGTAGGACTCTCTATGTGCTGACTCAAAAACCTCTCCTGGACGCACTTTCAGAATTCTGCTCCCTCGAAACCTTTCACACTCTGTCTTCCCAATTAATATTGGGGAAGTTGAAATCCTCGACTATTATTCCCCTATTTTTACACTTCTCTGAGACTTATCTACATATCTACTCTTCTATCTCTCCGTGACTGTTTGGGGGCCTATAGAACACTCCCTCCATCCATTGGCTCTGTGTACACCTCCCGCTGCCTTGGGGAAACAGGCGGCATAATCAAAGACCCCTCCCACCCGGCTTACTCACTCTTCCAACTTCTTCCATCGGGCAGGAGATACAAAAGTCTGAGAACACGCACGAACAGACTCAAAAACAGCTTCTTCCCCGCTGTTACCAGACTCCTAAACGACCCTCTTATGGCCTGAACTAATCTCTCCACACATCTTCTCTACTGAGTAGCACTACACTCCATATGCTTTGCCCAATGTGTATATGTATTTACATCGTGTATTTATGAATGTCCTATGTTTTTTCATGTATGGACATGTAATGGTATGTATAGTGCCAGTGTAGTAAAGGGTTAACATCTGAAACTATGTGTAAATCAAACACTAGATGGCGTTACTAATTCACTGTATATAAGACAGCATGTCTAGGAATTCGGAGAAGCTGATGCGAAGCTGATGAGAGCAGAGTGAAAATTGATTGTAGAGACATAGCACGAGGTCAAGTTATAGTGGAGTTTAATAATTAGATAGAATATTGATTACTGTATTACAGATTCAGTATTTCTAGTTTAGTATCTATTACTCAGTAAAGTGTGCGAACCTATCATAGATTATCATAGAATTTACAGTGCAGACCTAATCAAGTTTAGTAGTGTAAAATAAATTTGTTTTGATTCAAACGTCTTATTTTTATATTCTTTGTCAACACTACATGTCTGGGCAGCACGGTGGCACAGTGGTTAGCACTGCTGCCTCATGGCGCCGAGGTCTCAGGTTCGATCCCGGCTCTGGGTCACTGTCCGTGTGGAGTTTGCACATTCTCCCCATGTTTACTCCCCCACAACCCAAAGATGTGCAGGGTAGACAGATTGGCCCTAAAAATTTGAAAAAAATGAATTGGGTACTCTAAATTTATTTTTAAAAAACACTTGCCATATCCCCTTGTACCTTAACATGTCTTTCTTTGCTCTGACTTGGTTTATCCGCTGTATTTGGCTGTGCCTTACTGTACCCCCCACTCTGTGACCCATCCCCTCCCAAATTAGTTTTAACCCCGCCTCCAACAGCAAGGTTGTTGGTCCAATTCCAATTCAGGTGCAACCTGTTTGACTTGTTCAAGACCAACTTCCCCAGAAACAGACGCAGTGACCCAGGAACCTAAAGCCCTCCCTCCTAGAAGGGCAGTGGTATTTGCGTCTGTGGCTCTCTGTGTGACGTCACAGTAAAACTGTGACCTGACTGGTAGGGAATCTGTGTTCAATTTGAAATAAAAACGTTGAAAAAATTAATGAAAATAATTAACTATCCAAGTAGAGGAGTAACTAAACCTGAGGGCAGAGATTAGTATTTAATTTTAAAGTAAAAAAATCTAGCGGCAGGGACTATATAGTTAATCGTAACTTAATCTAATAATGATTTAAGTATTTATTTTGAATTAATTAACTAGTGCTTTTATGTCACTCAACGGGGTGCAGAGCTCTAACTATGAGATGTGGCAGATTCCTGACGCTTCTCAGCGATCCAGTCGCCTACGTCTACAGCAAGTGTAACCAATGGCAGCTCCTCACAGACCGCGTGGTTCGGTTGGAGCAGCAGTTCGATGTACTTAGGAGCATGCAGGTGGCAGAAAGCGTCATAGATAGGAGTTATAGAGACGTGGTCACACCCAAGGTGCAGACAGACAGATGGGTGACCACTAGAAAGGGCTGACAGTCAGTGCAGGAATCCTCTGTGGCTGTCCCCCACTCTTAACAAGTATAACGTTATGGATACTGTTGGGGGGGATACGTTATGGATACTGTTGAGGGGGATAGCCTATTAGGGGAAAACAACAGCAGCCAGAACAGTGGCACCACAACTGGCTCTGTTGCCCAGCAGGGGAGGGCAAAGTGCAGGAGAGCGATAGTTATTGGGGATTCTATAGTAAGGGGCACAGATGGGCGTTCCTGTGGAAGTGAAAGAGACTCCAGGGTGGTATGGTGCCTCCCTGGTGCCAGGGTCAAGGATGTCTCTGAACGAACACAGGACATCCTGAAGGGGAAAGGTGAACAGCCAGAGGTCATCGGGCACATAGGTACTAATGACATTGGCAGGAAGAATGATGAGATCCTGCAGCAGGAGTTCAGGGAGTTGGGCAGTAAGCTAAAAAGCAGGAACATTTAGGGTTGTAATCTCAGGATTACTCCCTGTGCCACGTGCCAGTGAGGCTAGAAAAAGGAGGATAGTGCAGCTAAACACGTGGCTAAACTGGTGGTGTAGGAGGGAGGGGTTCAGATTTCTGGACCATTGGGATCTCTTCCGGGGCAGCTGTACAAGAAGGACGGGTTACATCGAAACTGGAGGGGCACCGATATCCTGGCTGGGAGGTTTGCTAGAGTCACTCAGGAGGATTTAAACTAGTATGGCTGGGAGGTGGGAACCACAGCGTTAGAAAGCAAAAAGAACCTCTTTCAGCACCAAATTCCCACTTTCTTCCAAATTCCCAGATACACACACTCACTCCGGGTGTGCTCTCTCCCAATTGTACGTGAACCTGGATCTTATTGTCTGCTTTCCTTCCAAATTAGCCATGGCATATTTTATGTTCGCCCGCAAGGGCAGACGGGGTCTCGGATGTAAAGAGTCACCTGAGAGATGCCCCTCAGAGTGAAGCACTGCCGAGGTGCTGCACTCGAACGTCCGCCTCGATTACATCTCCTGACAAAGGGGCCAAGGATGAAGAGTTCAGGAGGAACAAACCTATTTGCTCAACGAGTGGTTAGGATGTGGAGCTCGCTTCCCCAAGGAGTAGAATCATAGAATCCCTACAGCGCAGAAGAAGGCCATTCGGCCCATTGGGTCTGCACCGACCCTCTGACCCCCTACATAGGCCCACTCCCCCACCCTAACCCCATCTAATCTGCACATCCCTGGACAAGGGGCAATTTTCTAGCATGACCAATCCACCTAACCTGCACATCTATCGTTTTGGAGAGAGTACTTGATCGAGTTCAGGGGAAGTTAGATCAACATGAGGGAGAAAGGAGGAAATAAAATGCAGATATGGTTCGATGAAGTGTGGTGGAAGCATTAACTAGCTTAGACCAGTTGGGCCGAGGGCCTGTTTAATTTTTGAAAGATAATTAAAATACGTTGTTTAAGCTTGAAAAGCTGCGTTAAAAATAGAACTAGCGCATGTACTTAAAATTCAGCTGTCAGGAATCTGAATGGTTGAAGTCACGTGAATACGTAGCAGAGGAAGTATCTTAAATACGGTAAATTGCAGCTGTAGGACTGACATTGATTCTGACAATGTCACAAGTAGCCATCAGGTACAGATGCGAGGGGGGTCTTCTGTCATGCCTCCTGTGTGGGGGATATCCTGCCGACACTGTGTGGTCGCTCACACCCAAGAATGGCCAGCCAAAAGCTGACAAGAATATGACAGATGGAATGTTTGAGCTACTCCCTCTACCTTGTTGCTGCTGTGGGGGTGGGGTGTAAAGAAAAGGTACAGCTTTGAGACGTAACTTAGACCAATAGAATTCCTGCAGTGCAGAAGGAGGCCATTTGGCCCATCAAGCCTGCACCGACCCTCTGAAAGAGCGCCCTACCTAGACCCACGCCCCCACCCTACCCCCGTAACCCCACCTGACCTGCACACCCTTGGACTGTGAGAGGAAACCAGAGCACCCGGAGGAAACCCACGCAGACACGGGGAGAACGTGCAAACTCCACACAGTCGGACACCCAAGGCTGGAATCGAACCCGGGTCCTTGGCAATGCGACTCAGCAGTGATAACCACTGTGCCAACGTGCCGTCCACTTGTTCAAGCTGAGGGGTATGTGGAGTGGATATTTCCTCTTGTCAGAGAATATAGAGTTGGGGGTCACTGTTTAAAATTAAGGGGTTGCGCAGTGGTTAGCACAGGGACTGCGGCACTGAGGACCCGGGTTCGAACCCCGGCCCTGGGTCACTGTCCATGTGGAGTTTGCACATTCTCCCTGTGTCTGCGTGGGTTTCGCCCCCACAACCCAAAGATGTGCAGGGTAGGTGGATTGGCCACGCTAAAAATTGCCCCTTAATTGGAGAAAAAATAATTGGTTACTCTAAAATTTATTTTAAAAAAAATAAGGGGTTGCTCATTTAAGACGGAGGTGATGAGAAATTTCTTCTCTCAGAGGATTGAGAGTCTCTGGAACTTTCTCAATAGGCAGTGGAAGCAGAATCTTCGAATATTTTTAAGGCAGGGCTGGATAGATTTTGATTAACCGGCGGGGGGGGTGGGGGGGTGAAAGGTTTTTTGGGGGATGGGCAGGGATGTGGGGTTGAGGTTACAATCAGATCAACCACGATCTTATTGAATGGTGGGACAGGCTCGAAGGACCGAGAGGCCTACTCCTAATGGCAGCACGGTAGCATTGTGGATAGCACAATTGCTTCACAGCTCCAGGGTCCCAGCTTCGATTCCCGGCTTGGGTCACTGTCTGTGCGGAGTCTGCACATCCCGTGTGTGCGTGGGTTTCCTCCGGGTGCTCCGGTTTCCTCCCACAGTCCAAAGATGTGCAGGTTAGGTGGATTGGCCCTGATAAATTGCCCTTAGTGTCCAAAATTGCCCTTAGTGTTGGGTGGGGTTACTGGGTTATGGGGAAAGGGTGGAGGTGTTGACCTTGGGTAGGGTGCTCTTTCCAAGAGCCGGTGCAGACTCGATGGGCCAAATGGCCTCCTTCTGCACTGTAAATTCTATGATAATCCACATGTCCGTTATCAAGAATGGGAACCTCCCAAACAGATGTGCTGTCTGCTTCCGAGTGAGAGGCAGCTTTCTGCTTCTGTGCAAGGACTCTGAGCACTCAGTGGTGCAAAAGCAGCTGATGCCCATCACAAGTGTGGCTGGTCGATTAGGCTATCAACTGATCCCGACGCACAGGCACAGGACCTTGGGCGTGTAAAATAACCACATTTATAACCTTGGAACAGTCTCTTCTCATTCTAGGAATGAGCGTGGTTAAAGAATTCGGAGCGCATCTTTAAATCGCTCATTCTATTAAAAAAATTTTAGAGCACCCCATTCTCTTTTTTTTTCCCAATTAAGGGGCAATTTGGCGTGGCCAATCCACCTAACCTGCACATCTTTGGGTTGTGGGGTTGTTACGTTCTGCTGCTTGGCTAGTTGGAATAAATGCACTAAACAACGTCTAGTTTAGACTAAAGTTTTATTATTTAACAATTGCGTGGTTAAGATAACTATAAGGATACTACCAAAATCGACGAACTATAATAAATTAATTACCAGCTACGGCAAATTGTGACTATTGACTACAAAGATCTTCTATCAACTCGCTGAGGTAACTTGGTTGTTCTCTACTGCCACCTGATGGTCAGAGGTTTTCTCTATCACTATATACATGACTGGTTATGTATATTATTACAGGGGTGAGATCCACGCCGACACGGGGAGAACATGCAAACGCCACATGGACAGTGACCTGGGGCCAGGATCGAACCCGGGTCTTCGGCGCCGTGAGGCAGCATTGCTAAAATCGCTCATTGTAATAATGAAATATACTTACAAAGTTCACAGGTAGATTTTAAAAAAGTATATATTTTTATTGAAGAGAATTAAATTATGTAAATTTAGAGTACCCAATTCATTTTTTCCAATTAAGGGGCAATTTACTGTGGCCAATCCACCTAACCAGCACATCTTTGGGTTGTGGGGGCGAAACCCACGCAGGGAGAATGTGCAAACTCCACACGGACAGTGACCCAGAGCCGGGATCGAACCTGGGACCTTGACGCCGTGAGGCAGCAGTGCTAACCGCTCCACCACCGTGCTGCCAAGAAATTTAATTTCTAACAGAGTGCACCAATATCAATATGAAGAACAGCAGAGCAAAGACAAAACCAATACCAAAGGGAGACGCATGCATGTCTTTGGGGCAGGTCGCTCGTCGTGTCCCCTTGAGATAGAGCCTTTGCACAGGTGAGGGGGCCCCTGTTTGTGAGCCCCCGGTGATTGGCAGCCACCATTGTCCAGTTTCTCCCCCCCCCCCCCCGGGCCATCCTTGTCTCCTGGTACTAAACCATAATGGGGGGGCGTCCGCCGAGCGCGGTTTGGTCCCGCTGTTGTGGTCGCTTCCACATGCGCTCTAAACCTTTGTCCCTTCCGGTTCCCTCTTCCTGCTTGCCCTGTGTTTCCCTTGGCGATCCCTTAGCAGCCGATTTGTGCACAGCAAGATTCCAAGGGACGGCAAAGCGACGATAGCCTGAGGTTCCAGCTTCGATCCCAGCTCCGGGTCACTGTCTGTGTGGAGTTTGCACATTCCACCCCCCCCCCCCCCGTGTGTCTGCGTGGGTCTCACCCCCACAACCCAAAGATGTGCAGGGTAGGTGGATTGGCCACGCTAAATTGCCCCTAAATTGGAAAAAACTCTAAATTCATTTTTTTAAAAATATCGTCAATGACCAATCTCCCACACTTCTTTGAAATGGGGTTACCAGTCTTTTACACCACCCGAGGGGTCTCGGTGTTGTATCTCATCTGAAAGGTGGTACAGCACCCCCCTAGTACTGCACTGGAGTATCGGTCACCATTTTAATACCTAAGACTGCGATTGCTAAATTTTGTTAGATACAGGTTTCAGGGGGTGGAGAGAAGAGGCAGGTATTTGGAATTAAGGTTAAAAATAAGCCATGGTCCAACTGGAAGGCAGGACAAGTTTGAGGGGCTGAATGACCTAATCGTGTTCCTAAGTTCCGACTTAAAACGCCAGTGGAGTTCCGCCAGTCATCCACTGCGCTAGATTAATTAGAATATGGAAGGAATTCACAAATAGAGTGGAAAATTTAAAAGTTAACTCCCATCAGTAATTCAATTAATCCCAAAATAATTAAAAGTAGAAAGGCACTCATTCAGCAGAGCAGTTTCCAATATCTGAAGGATTTTCAATGTCCCTCACAACCCAAAGGTTCACGGTACCTTCATAGCACATAGAACATAGAAAATACAGCACAGAACAGGCCCTTCGGCCCACGATGTTGTGCCGAACCTTTGTCCTAGATTAATCATAGATTATCATTGAATTTACAGTGCAGAAGGAGGCCATTCGGCCCTTTGAGTCTGCACCGGCTCTTGGAAAGAGCACCATACCCAAACTCAACACCTCCACCCAACACCAAGGGCAATTTGGACATTAAGGGCAATTTATCATTGGCCAATTCACCTAACCCGCACATCTTTGGACTGTGGGAGGAAACCGGAGCACCCGGAGGAAACCCACGCAGACACGGGGAGGACGTGCAGACTCCGCACAGACAATGACCCAAGCCGGAATCGAACCTGGGACCATGGAGCTGTGAAGCAATTGTGCTATCCACAATGCTACCGTGCTGCCCTTAAGAACAAATAAATCTACACTATATCATTTTACCGTCATCCATGTACCTATCCAATAGCTGCTTGAAGGTCCCTAATATTTCCGACTCAACTACTTCCACAGGCAGTGCATTCCATGCCCCCACTACTCTCTGGGTAAAGAACCTACCTCTGATATCCCTCCTATATCTTCCACCTTTCACCTTAAATTTATGTCCCCTTGTAATGGTGTGTTCCACCCGGGGAAAAAGTCTCTGACTGTCTACTCTTATCTATTCCCCTGATCATCTTATAAACCTCTATCAAGTCGCCCCTCATCCTTCTCCGCTCTAATGAGAAAAGGCCTAGCACCCTCAACCTTTCCTCGTAAGACCTACTCTCCATTCCAGGCAACATCCTGGTAAATCTTCTTTGCACCTTTTCCAGAGCTTCCACATCCTTCCTAAAATGAGGCGACAGAACTGTACACAGTACTCCAAATGTGGCCTTACCAAAGTTTTGTACAGCTGCATCATCACCTCACGGCTCTTAAATTCAATCCCTCTGTTAATGAACGCGAGCACACCATAGGCCTTCTTCACAGCTCTATCCACTTGAATGGCAACTTTCAAAGATGTATGAACATAGACCCCAAGATCTCTCTGCTCCTCCACATTGCCAAGAACTCTAACGTTAACCCTATATTCCGCATTCATATTTGTCCTTCCAAAATGGACAACCTCACACTTTTCAGGGCTAAACTCCACCTGCCACTTCTCAGCCCAGCTCTGCATCCTATCTATGTCTCTTTGCAGCCGACAACAGCCCTCCTTACTATCCACAACTCCACCAATCTTCGTATCGTCTGCAAATTTACTGACCCACCCTTCAACTCCCTCATCCAAGTCATTAATGAAAATCACAAACAGCAGAGGACCCAGAACTGATCCCTGCGGTACGCCACTGGTAACTGGGATCCAGGCTGAATATTTGCCATCCACCACCACTCTCTGACTTCTATCGGTTAGCCAGTTCGTTATCCAACTGGCCAAATTTCCCACTATCCCATGCTTCCTTACTTTCTGCATAAGCCTACCATGGGGAACTTTATCAAATGCCTTACTAAAATCCATGTACACTACATCCACTGCTTTACCTTCATCCACATGCTTGGTCACCTCCTCAAAGAATTCAATAAGATTTCTAAGGCAAGACCTACCCCTCACAAATCCGTGCTGACTATCCCTAATCAAGCAGTGTCTTTCCAGATGCTCAGAAATCCTATCCTTCAGTACCCTTTCCATTACTTTGCCTACCACCGAAGTAAGACTAACTGGCCTGTAATTCCCAGGGTTATCCCTCGTTCCTTTTTTGAACAGGGGCACGACATTCGCCACTCTCCAATCCCCTGGTACCACCCCTGTTGACAGTGAGGACGAAAAGATCATTGCCAACGGCTCTGCAATTTCATCTCTTGCTTCCCATAGAATCCTTGGATATATCCCGTCAGGCCCGGGGGACTTGTCTATCCTCAAGTTTTTCAAAATGCCCAACACATCTTCCTTCCTGACAAGTATTTCCTCGAGCTTACCAATCTGTTTCACACTGCCCTCTCCAACAATATCGCCCCTCTCATTTGTAAATACAGAAGAAAAATACTCATTCAAGACCTCTCCTATCTCTTCAGACTCAAGACACAATCTCCCGCTACTGTCCTTGATCGGGCCAACCCTCGCTCTAGTCATTCTCATATTTCTCACATATGTGTAAAAGGCCTTGGGGTTTTCCTTGATCCTACCCGCCAAAGATTGTTCATGCCCTCTCTTAGCTCTCCTAATCCCTTTCTTCAGTTCCCTCCTGGCTATCTTGTATCCCTCCAATGCCCTGTCTGAACCTTGTTTCCTCAGCCTTACATAAGTCACCTTTTTCCTCTTAACAAGACATCCAACCTCTCTTGTCAACCATGGTTCCCTCACTCGACCATCTCTTCCCGGCCTGACAGGGACATACATATCAAGGACACGTAGCACCTGTTCCTTGAACAAGTTCCACATTTCACTTGTGTCCTTCCCTGCCAGCCTATGTTCCCAACTTATGCACTTCAATTCTTGTCTGACAACATCGTATTTACCCTTCCCCCAATTGTAAACCTTGCCCTGTTGCACGTACCTATCCGTCTCCATTACTAAAGTGAAAGTCACAGAATTGTGGTCACTATCTCCAAAATGCTCCCCCACTAACAAATCTATCACTTGCCCTGGTTCATTACCCAGTACTAAATCCAATATTGCCCCTCCTCTGGTCGGACAATCTACATACTGTGTTAGAAAAGCTTCCTGGACACACTGCACAAACACCACCCCATCCAAACTATTTGATCTAAAGAGTTTCCACTCAATATTTGGGAAGTTAAAGTCGCCCATGACTACTACCCTATGACTTCTGCACCTTTCCAAAATCTGTTTCCCAATCTGTTCCTCCACATCTCTGTTACTATTGGGGGGCCTATAGAAAACTCCTAACAAGGTGACTGCTCCTTTCCTATTTCTGACTTCAACCCATACTACCTCAATAGGGTGATACTCCTCGAACTGCCTTTCTGCAGCTGTTATACTATCTCTAATTAATAATGCCACCCCCCCCACCTCTTTTACCACCCTCCCTAATCTTATTGAAACATCTATAACCAGGGACCTCCAACAACCATTTCTGCCCCTCTTCTATCCAAGTTTCCGTGATGGCCACCACATCGTAGTCCCAAGTACCGATCCATGCCTTAAGTTCACCCACCTTATTCCTGATGCTTCTTGCGTTGAAGTATACACACTTCAACCCATCTCCGTGCCTGCAAATACTCTCCTTTGTCAGTGTTCCCTTCCCCACTGCCTCATTACATGCTTTGGCTTCCTGAATATCGGCTACCTTAGTTGCTGGACTACAAATCCGGTTCCCATTCCCCTGCCAAATTAGTTTAAACCCTCCCGAAGAGTACTAGCAAACCTTCCTCCCAGGATATTGGTGCCCCTCTGGTTCAGATGCAACCCGTCCTGCTTGTACAGGTCCCACCTTCCCCAGAATGCGCTCCAATTATCCAAATACCTGAAGCCCTCCCTCCTACACCATTCCTGCAGCCACGTGTTCAACTGCACTCTCTCCCTATTCCTAGCCTCGCTATCACGTGGCACCGGCAACAAACCAGAGATGACAACTCTGTCTGTCCTGGCTTTCAACTTCCAGCCTAACTCCCTAAACATGTTTATTACCTCCACACCCCTTTTCCTACCTATGTCGTTGGTACCAATGTGCACCACGACTTCTGGCTGCTCCCCCTCCCCCTTAAGGATCCTGAAGACACGATCCGAGACATCCCTGGCCCTGGCACCCGGGAGGCAACATACCTTCCGGGAGTCTCGCTCGCGACCACAGAATCTCCTATCTATTCCCCTAACCATTGAATCTCCTACAACTATTGCTTTTCTATTCTCCCCCCTTCCCTTCTGAGCCCCAGAGCCAGACTCCGTGCCAGAGACCTGACCGCTAGGGCCTTCCCCCGGTAGGTCATCCCCCCCAACAGCATCCAAAACGGTATACTTGTTTTGAAGGGGAACGGCCACGAGGGATCCCTGCACTGTCTGCCTGTTTGTTTTTTTCCCCCTGACTGTAACCCAGCTATTCTTGTCCTGTACCTTGGGTGTGATTACCTCCCTGTAACTCTTCTCAATCACCCCCTCTGCCTCCCGGATGATCCAAAGTTCATCCAGCTTCAGCTCCAGTTCCCTAACACGGTCTTTGAGGAGCTGAAGTTGGGTGCACTTCCCGCAGGTATAGTCAGTGGGGACACCGGTGGTATCCCTCACCACCCACATCCTACAGGATTAACAGAGGGATTGAATTTAAGAGCCGTGAGGTGATGATGCAGCTGTACAAAACTTTGGTAAGGCCACATTTGGAGTACTGTGTACAGTTCTGGTCGCCTCATTTTAGGAAGGATGTGGAAGCTCTGGAAAAGGTGCAAAGAAGATTTACCAGGATGTTGCCTGGAATGGAGAGTAGGTCTTACGAGGAAAGGTTGAGGGTGCTAGGCCTTTTCTCATTAGAGCGGAGAAGGATGAGGGGCGACTTGATAGAGGTTTATAAGATGATCAGGGGAATAGATAGAGTAGACAGTCACAAGAACATCGGTTTGTTTAACAGAGTGATAGGCTGTTGTCTTATAATGTTTGATTGCTCAGCTTCCCAGAGTGAGTTGAAATGTCACAATGCTAAGCACAGTCGAGGAAGACTATTTTTAAAAATAAATTTAGAGTCCCCAATTAATTTTTTCCAATTAAGGGGTAATTTAGCGTAGCCAATCCACCTATCCTTCACGTCTTTGGGTTGTGTGAGCGAAACCCACGCAAACACGGGGAGAATGTGCAAACTCCACACGGACAGTGACCCAGAGCCGGGATCGAACTTAGGACCTCAGCGCCGTGAGACAGCAGTGCTAACCACTGCACCACCGTGCTGCCCAAGGAAGGCTATTCTGCACATCTTATTCATCCAACTCCATCTTAAGTGACCCCCGGGATTTTGGCTCTGCGTTAAGGGGATATTCACAGTACCTTAATTGCAGTGTTAATGTAAGCCTACTTGTGACACTAATAAAAGATTATTATCATAGCTCTCTGGGGGGGCAGCACGGTGGCACAGTGGTTGGCATTGCTGCCTTATGGCACCGAGGTCCTATGTTCAATGGACATTCAAGAGGGAATTGGATTTTTATCTAAAGAGGAACTTCTTCACCCAAAGGGTTGTGAATCTATGGAATTCCTTGCCCAGTGAAGCAGTAGAGGCTCCTTCATTAAATGTTTTTAAGATAAAGATAGATAGTTTTTTGAAGAATAAAGGGATTAAGGGTTATGGTGTTCGGGCCGGAAAGTGGAGCTGAGTCCACAAAAGATCAGCCATGATCTCATTGAATGGCGGAGCAGGCTCGAGGGGCCAGGTGGCCGACTCCTGCTCCTAGTTCTTATGATTTAAAAAGAAAACAATTGCAGGTCTGGGGGGATGCTGTGGTATTGTAGGAATTGCTCCTTCAGAGGGGGCCAGCACAGACAGGGCGGGCCGAATGGGCTCCTCTGTGACTACCTCCCCCAGGTGGAGTGAGTGTGAGGCCAGGCCCATGGGGCGGGCCTCAGGCTGCAGCGTGTCTCCTCCTCCTGTCCGGCGGGGGGCGCTGCCGGCCGCCTGGGGGTGGGGGGGGGGGCCTAAAGTCAGGTGCCTCGCGCACGCGCGAATCCTCGTCGCCTCCGGCAACGGCGCCGGAAGTGAGCGGCCGGCGCGCTGCCTATAAAAGGGCGTCACTTCCTGCCGCGCGGCCTCTTTGCCACCGAGCTTCCACACGGCGTTGTATTGAGTGAGTGAGTGAGGAGGCGGCGGGTCCAATATAACCCGCTGCACGCACCGGGCCTCCGCGTAACGGCCTCTCACAGTGTGTTTGGAAAGGGCGAGTTTTTTTTTTGGTGGGGGGAGACATTGAAGCGCTTCACTCGGGGCCGGTTAGGCCTCAGGCTTTGGGCCTCGGGTGCCGAGCGGCCATTAACACGTGGATGGTTTTCCTGACGTCCCAGGGCTGGGGCACCCCCCCGGCCCCCGCGGGATGTTGGGGGGGGGGGGGGGGGGTGGTTGCCACAGGGTCCAACACCACATGAAAGGGGAAGGGGGACATCACGTGACAGGTGGTCCTGAGGTCAATTACTCCCAGGTCACAAGTCAGTAGGGGGAGGGGGGGGGGAGACAGTCTGGAGCCACAGCGGCCGGCGCGTGGGTTGGTGTCCGCCGCCCGTCCCGAAGGAGGTGGGTGAGCCGCTGCAATCACAGGGCTAAATCGCTGGCTTTGAAAGCAGGCCAGCAGCACGGTTCGATTCCCGTACCAGCCTCCCCGAACAGGCGCCGGAATGTGGCGACTAGGGGCTTTTCACAGTAACTTCATTTGAAGCCTACTTGTGACAATAAGCGATTTTCATTTCATTTCAATCCCGGTGGTGTAGGTGCACCCACTGTGCTGTTAGCGGGGCGGCTCTGGGATTTTGACCTGGCGATGGCGAAGGAAAGGCCGATTATATTTCCCGCAGATTCACCAGATTGAGTCCTCGGGCGTTAAGGGGTTGACATAATGAACCGTTTGGGCTTGCACCCGCTGGCGTTTAGGATGAGAGGGGAGCTGATTGAGGTGTATAAAATACTAAGAGAGGGGCAGCACGGTGGTGCAGTGGTTAGCACTGGGACTACCACACTGAGGACCCGGGTTCAAATCCCGAACCTAGGTCACTGGTTCCTGTACCAGCCTCCCCGAACAGATGCCGGAACGTGGTGACTAGGGGCTTTTCACAGTAACTTCATTTGAAGCCTACTTGTGACAAGCGATATTCATTTAATTTCACTGTCCGTGTGGAGTTTGCACATTCACCCCATGTCTGCGTGGGTTTCACTCCCACAACCCAAAGATGTGCAGGATAGGTGGATTGGCCACGCTAAATTGCCCCTTAATTGGAAAAAAATAATTGGGTACTCTAAATTTATTTTTAAAAATAGTACTAAGAGGGATTGCTAAAGTAAACGTAGACCAAATGTTGGGCAATCTAGAACGAGAGGTCACGGATATAGGTTGAGAGGCAGTAGATTAAAAACTGAGATCCGGAGGAACTACTCATAGGGTGGTGAATTGGGTCACTGCTTGTGTAGAGTCTGCACGTTCTCCCCGTGTATGCGTGGGTTTCCTCCGGGTGCTCCAATTTTCTGCCATGTCCTGAAAGACGTGCTGTTAGGTCATTTGGACAATCTGAATTCTCCCTCCGTGTACCAGAACAGGCGCCGGAATGTGGCGACTAGGGGATTTTCACAGTAACTTCATTGCGGTGTTAATGTAAGCCTACTTGTGACAAAGATTATTATATTCTTAAAATTATTTAAAAAACATATATTTCTAATTTTTTTAATGTTTTGAAAGGACATGGGGAACAGGTCGGGAGGTGGATTTGAGACCAGGAAGAGATCTACCTGATCTGATTGAATGGCGGAGCAGGCTTGAAGGGCTGAAATGCCACTTCTGGCTCCTAATTCCTATGTTCAAGTCGTGACAGCGAGTGGTTTACAGTCAAGGTTCCAGTTCCTGAGGCTGTAGAGGTTAACATCAACAGTGCCTTGTCTTTTTTTTTCCCCCCAATTAAAGGGCAATTTAGCGTGGCCAATCCACCTACCCTGCACATCTTTGGGTTGTGGGGGCGTAACCCACATAAACACAGGACGAATGTGCAAACTCCACACGGATAGTAAACCGGTGCCGGGATCGAACTGGGGCAAGTGAAAATGGGTATGCATATTTTTGGCAGCATCAATTGAGTGAGAAAGCATCAAACCTTTCTGGTCAGAGACGTTTCATCAGGAGCTCAAGATGAGAAGTTCTGAAACTTGTAACGTGTGTGTGGTAGGTTTGTGTGTCCATGTTCTGGGCTGTTTAACGCGTCAGACTTTCGCCCCTCAGGTTGCCCATCGTTGCTTATAACGGGAAACATTCACAATGTCCGGAGGTCTCGATGTGCTGCAGATGAAGGAGGAGGATGTCCTCAAATTCCTTGCTGCTTCTACCCACCTGGGCAGCACCAACCTGGACTTCCAGATGGAGCAATATGTCTACAAGAGGAAAAGTGATGGTAGGCACCTGGCTACTGAATCTATAAGGGGGGGGGGAGAGAGAGCTTAAAGTACACCTGGGGAGGTTACTTATGTGGATTTAAAATCCAGACAAATTCTGAAGGCACCAGAAAAACCCGATTGGATGCGTCTGTGATAAGAGCTCCTCCAGGACATGTGTTGTGGCTTCTTTAATATTTGAGCTGTAAGTTAAGGAATGTCACTGGGAAAGAAGAACTTTCCTGTTCAAGCACCTGATGCCTGTGTCCAATTCTATACCATAGCTCTGACATCACCTCTGGCTCTCCTTAAAATGTACCCTAAACTTTTAGGCCACCTGCTGTGATGTATTTATTTTATCTGGTTACATTCCTATGAAGCACGGTGATATGTCTTGATATCTAAATTCCATTTCTGACACCTGGCTTCATTTACCATTTGTACTCTTGAGGGCACTTCCAATCCACCTACCCTGCACATCTTTGGGTTGTGGGAGAATGCGCAAACTCCACATGGACAGTGGTCCGGGGCCAGGATCGAACTCGGTACCGTGAGGCAGCAGTGCTAACCGCTGCGCCACAGTGCCGCTCTTCCGATCCCTTTGCTTTATAAAAATTATTCATCCATGGGATGAAATGAAAATCGCTTATTGTCACAAATGGGCTTCAAATGAAGTTACTGTGAAAAGCCCCTCGTCGCCACATTCCGGCGCCTGTTCGGGGAGGCTGGTACGGGAATTGAACCGAGCTGCTGGCCGGCCTTGGTCTGCTTTAAAAACCAGCTCTTTAGCCCTGTACTAAACCAGCCCCTGCGGGTGCTGTTGACGAGACCCAGGTTATTGCCCTTCGGTGTCAATGGAGCTTCTTGCCAGGCCATATTGAGAGCAGTGAGGCAGATGTAGGCCAGACTGGTTAAGGATGAGACATTTCCATAGACGTGCTGGTTAGCTGGATTGGCCATGCTAAATTGTCCCTTGGTGTCCAAAGATGTGCAGCTTAGGGTGGGAAGTGGGCCTAGGTGAGGTGCTCTTTCGAAGGTTGGTGCAGACTGAATGGCTTGCACTGTAGGGATTCTATAAGAATCCATTTCCTTCCCTAATAGATATTGGTGAACCGGGTGGGTTTTTATGACGATCCAATTTCATGGTCGTCATTGCTGAGACCAGATTTATTTCATGAAGTGTATTTGATTGGTGCGGTGTAGTGTGCTGAGAAACAACTGCGTTGTTACCTCACAGACCATGTTCATATTATGTCAAAGTTGTGTGTGTTGAGGAAGTGTGCACCAGTCCCAGGAGGAGGATTCAGGTCCTGGAGAAGGACACGGGGGCAATTGTATATTTTTTCTGCACATTCTTAAAACTCGGTTCTGAGGTCAGTTCCTGGCCAGTGAACTCCGGGTGTCGGAGATGTGCTACAGCAAAATGGCAGGTGTTTCGCTAACACCACTAGAGTGTCTGACTTAATGAGTGGGGTTTGATAGTAGTTCCTGCTACAAAAGACACATGATATGTAGTATGTCCTTGCCAGGGAACGCTCAGGATTTTGTGCATTAACCTAGTGGGTGGATTCGGCTTAGGAAGGGGGTGAATGGTTACGCTCTCCAAACTTGTTATGTGGCTGGAGTTTGAGGTGCTCAATGATAATCCTCACACTCGCCATATTACACTGTCCTGTATAATGGAATCTGTTTGGCTAGTTAAGATTGGTTCACAAGCTGTCTCCAGCCTCAGTGGCTGGTGGTGATGGAGCATTTTCCTCCCGACCTATGAAGGTCGGGAAACCCCAGCTCTGGGCTGTTAGGTGGAAAGGGTGGACGAATTTGCATTGTTATAATGTTCATCGCATTCCTCAATGTGCCAAAGTATTTACAACCAATCAGTTGTGAAATCAAACTCTGCGCTCTTACAGTCCCTGGGAAGGTAAGCCTGTAAGATCTGTGAAATCCTCTCCCTGAACCCCTCTACATCTCTACTTAACGTCTATTTCTGTGGCCACTTATCGTAATAACTCCATGTGTGGGTTCACTCTTTGCTGAGGCTTGCTGAGGTATATTGAGGCACTTCACTACGTTAGAGGTGTGATTTTAAAAACCCAAGCTGCCTATAGGGTATCTGACATTTCCATAGAATCTTGCAGGGCAGGGGGCCATTTGGCTCATTGTCTGTGTTGGGCTGGGCTGTTTGAATGCGATGCTTGTGTCCTTTTCCCTGTTGCCCCACAAATCTTTCCTCCGTATCCAGTTCCAATTTGAGGTTCTGGGGCACTGAATCGGGTCCGGCTGAGGGATGGAGAGGGGGTTATGTCAACGCCGGGTGCTAAATCCTTGGATTAATTCCAATTTGCCACTTTATATGTTTGTAATTTTATTCTTTGCACTCAAACAGGTATCTATATCATCAACCTGAAGAAGACTTGGGAGAAATTGCTGCTTGCCGCCCGGGCCATTGTCTCTATCGAGAACCCAGCTGACGTTTGCGTCATCTCGTCTAGACCGTTTGGGCAGGTGTGTGCCAGAGCAATGACCAGCCGCTGGTCACTGTTGTGCCGTGCTGTATCTTGTAGACATGCACATTGTTAAAACCTGGGGATTTGGCCCAATGTCTTGGCCGGTGATCTCTCAAGTGTCGGAAATGTGCTACAGTAAATCTGGCAGTTTTTCGCTAACACCACAAGGGTCTGTGTGACTCGATGAGTGGGGTTTGATAGTAATTCTTGTCACAGTTAATCTCAAACTAGACTGATTTAAATTTAAAAAAAATATAAGTTTAGTACCCAATTATTTTTTTTCGAATTAAGAGGCAATTTAGCGTGGCCAATCCACCTAATCTGCACATCTTTGGGTTGTGGGGGTGAAACCCACGCAAACACGGGGAGAATGTGCAAACTCCACATGGACAGTGACCCAGGGCCGGGATTCGAACCCGGGTCCTCAGCGCCGTAGTCCCAGTGCTAACCACTGCGCCACATGCCGCCCGTGGTCAACTCTGATTTTAATTAATGCTGGTGCTTCGATATTACTGCCAAGTGCTGCTTAACCTTTAGATGCTGATAATGGAAACCTGTAAGAGGGAGATTAATACTAAAAAGGGATGTGAGAGATTTGCCTTGATTTGAACCCCCTGCAGAGGGGTGTGTTGTGGGTGGGGCAGCATGGTGACACTGGTTAACACTGCTGCCTCACAGCGCCAGGGACGTGGGTTCAATCCGACCTCGGTTGACTGTCTGTGTGGAGCTTTCTCCCCGTGCCTGCGTGGGTTTCCTCCAGGTGCTCCGGTTTCCAACCATGGTCCAACGATGTGTAGGTTCCGGTGGTAGGATGGGGCAGTGGGCGTAAGTAGGGTGCTCTTTCGGAGGGTTGGTGCAGGATCGATGGGCCGAATGGCCTCCTTCTGCACTCTACGATATGTTGAAGCGATGTGGGGAGCTGCACATGTATGTTGCTTGTTCTGGGAGGTGCTCAACTATAGCAAAGCTGTGTGTGGACTCGGTCGGGTTAGCAGCAAGTTCTTCCAATGTTTCTTTACAATGGCTGCCTCTTCCTTCTCTCAGCGTGCTGCCCTGAAGTTCGCTGCTGCCACTGGTGCCACTCCTATTGCCGGAAGATTCACCCCAGGTACGTTCACCAATCAGATCCAGGCTGCTTTCAGGGAGCCCCGTCTGTTGGTGGTGACGGACCCTCGACAGGATCATCAGCCCTTAACTGAAGCATCGTATGTTAACATCCCCACTATTGCCATGTGCAACACGGACTCTCCCCTGCGTTATGTGGATATCGCAGTCCCATGCAACAACAAGGTACAGCTGATTATTACCGTGAATTCATCCATTGTCGTTTAATTGCTGCAATAATAACTTCATTCAGAAGTTTCTGCTTTTTTTTCCCTCTCCTGATAATAAAAGCTCCTCTAAACAGACTGTTTCCTGTTCTTGGGCGTGTGTTAGAACCGCCCGCTTTCCTTGTTCATCCAATTAACTCAAAACAGTGGATCGAGTGGCCGGGATGGAGAGTGAAGGGATACACAGGAGGGTCCAGCATTCTGCAGAGGGTGTTGCTCCAGGCTTGTCAAGTGCTTGTTTCCAGTGTGAGATTTCGGGACCAGGAAAATCCTGAATTGGTTCAAAATGAGATCGGGGCGGTAACAAATGGGAGCGCAATTGAGCTGAAAGCGAGATTGAAGAGCTGGGGGTGTTGCCAGTCTAAATATCTTGTTTCAGCCGGGAACAGGGTAATTGAGAACTACTTAATATCAGTGGCTGAGAACATTGATTAAATTGTGAATTTTCTAAAATATCTAGTTGTGAAGAAATTGGAAGCAGGTTTCAGAAAGGCAAATCGTGTCTGGCATATCCTTTGAGGACGTGAAATGTGTGGTGGGTGGGGAAAGGCAGTGGATGTTGTGTATATGGACTTCCAGGCAGCTTTTTTTGTCAAGATGCCACATCGGGGTAGACATTGGTCAATGGCAGCAGCAACTTGGGGGGGGGGGGGTTAACTTTACTTCTGTTTCTGTTATTTACACTGGAGGGTCCAGGGGGGTGTTAAGTTGTGTTAAGTCGGGGTATTAATGTTAATTTATTATTTATGTACAGGGGGTAGGGAGGGTTGCTTTTCTAGACCGTGTTTTGTACTTAACCCTGTTGGGTTTATTTTTCATTTTGTTATTGATATTTTATGAAAACCTTAATAAAAGTTATTTATAAAAATTTTTTTTTAAAAAAGATGCCACATCGGGGGACTATTAAAGGGTGCAGAATTTTGCTGGGGGGGGGGTCAGAAATCAGGTTAAACCCCAGTTTCTTGGTAGTGGTGGGCGTGCAATTCACAAGTGCACATTGCTAGAACTTGGAGCTGAGGCTGGTGTGTGGCCGATGAACTCTGAGAGTAGGAAATGTGCGACATTATTCCGCAGGAATCTCTAACACTGCTCAAGCCTCTGGCTCCATGAGTAAGGTCTGGTAGTAATCCCTGCTACATTGCCAATGTAATACTTACAGGCTCAGTACCAGGCCTGGGATGCCTGGACTGCTCTGAACTGCTAGAATAAATAAATGGATGTCCTCATTTGTTTCAATTGGATATTTCAAACTAAACTTTTTTTTTAATAATTTGAGTTTTATCTTTTAGAAGAGACCAAAGAGAGTTATTGTGCTAGAAAATCTAACTGGGGGTTGAAGAGTGGAGGTTAAAGAGGAACCCACTGTACTTCATGTCTGCCGTGTGTTTTGAGGCAAGCTACGGTTGTATATAATTTCTGTGTGATGTGAGGGTACAGAGGTGGCTCTCACCGTTGCCCTCTGATGGCTGTGGGGTGGTACTGGCCACTGTGAGTTGCTGTCTTCTGGTATCATTGGTACTCGGATGACCATGTCCACCCTTCTCGTGACGAGCAGGCCATACCCAGTGAGCTGCTGTTAGAGAGAGCAGTGCCGGCAGAAACATGGTCAAATGTGGAATTTAACTTCAAAGTGAGGTGATGTACTTTGGGAGGATTAACAAGACAAGGGAATACAAAATGAGCGGTAGGAGTCCAAGGTGTACAGAGGGACCTTTGGGTGCTCGTCCATAGATCCCTGAAGGCAGCAGGACAGGCAGATAAGGTGCTTAAGAAGGCATATGGGATACTTGCCATTATTAGCCGCGGTTATAACAGCAAGGAGGTTATGATGGAGCTGTATAAAACATTTGTTAGGCCACAGTTCGAGTACTTGTGTTCAGTACAATTCTCCACACTATAGGAAGGAAGTGATTGGACTTGAGATTCACCAGGATGCTTCCTCGGCTGGAACGTTTCAGCTATGAAGAGAGGCTGGTTAGGCTGGGGTTTGTTTTCCTTTGAGCAGAGGGGGCAGCTGATTGAGGTGTATGGGTGGGGTAGATAGGAAGGAACATTCCCCCTTGGGGGTCAATAACCAGGGGGTATATATTTACGGCAAGGAAAAGGAGATTGAGGGGATTTGATGAAAAACCTTTTCACCCAGAGGGTGGTGGGAATCTGGAAGTCGCTGCCTGAAAGGGTGGAAGAGGCGGGAACACTCGCAACGTTTAAGAAGTATTTAGATGAGCATTTGAAATGTCATAGTATACGGACCAAGTGGTGGAAAATGGGATTAGGACAAATAGGAGCTTGATGGTGGTGCAGATACGATGGGCCAAAGAGCCTCTTTCTCTGTAAAACTCTGACTCTAAACTAACCGCGGATGATGTGTTAGGTTTTTACAGTCTTTGCGGCCAGTTCTGAAGACTCCAGAATCGTGTGAGGATTTCAATCTTTCCCTGCAGCTGTAAAGGATGGGAGCTGATGGGCGTAACTGTTTGTCTTTTCTGTTAGGGCGCTCACTCCATTGGTCTCATGTGGTGGATGCTTGCCCGCGAGGTTCTGCGTATGCGTGGCACCATTAGCCGTGAACATCCATGGGAGGTGATGCCCGATCTGTACTTCTACCGGGATCCCGATGAGGTGCGTTTGACAAATGGCCAATTGGCTTTGCTATTGAAAGTTTTAGCCGAGCTGCCCATGCGTCCCGGTGAGCTTCCCATTGTGGCATTTTCTTGTTTCCGGGGATCTTTGTGTCACGGTTTTAATTTTTTCATTTTGGAATTGAGGCTTGCTGGAATCATTTCTTTGGGAGAATATCAGGGTTGGTCCTGTGGTTTTTTTTTTTCAACATTGCATGTAGCGAGCAGCAGTAGGCCCCCCCGCTCCCCCACCTGTGGAAATGTCTTTATTTTCTCCCAGGTAAATCATTGTGGCCGATGGCCTTTGTGTTTGAAGTCCCCGCAAAGCTTCTGGGCTATTGGACACGGTGTAGCAGTGCGTGCATGTGTGTCTGCTCAACTATCTGTCAGCTGGACACAACATTGGTTGTCTGTGTTCAGATAAGACTGCGGTCAGCTCCACTGCCGTGAGTGGAGAAGTTTGGGAGCCCCAAATCTATCCATGCACCACTCCGGCGCCCAGCGGAGTTAACATCCTCCGAGCTGTAGCCATCTTGCAGTTGGATTGACGAACGCCTTGCGCCTGTCGCTTGTCCTCTAATTTTATTATTTTAAACCCATCCTGTTGCAGATCGAGAAGGAGGAACAGGCTGCCGCAGAGAAGGCTGCCGGTAAGGAGGAATACCAGGGAGAATGGACCGCTCCCGTCGCAGAGTTCGTCCAGCCTGAGGTTACCGACTGGTCTGAGGGGGTGCAGGTCCCGTCTGTGCCCATCCAGCAGTTTGCAGCTGCTGCTGTTAAAAATCTGGCCGAGACGCTGGAGGCAGCAAGTCCGTACGCGAAGCCAGCGACATTCACCCCTGAACCAGCTACAAGTGAGTTTGGAGATCAGCAGTGTCTTCTGAACGGTTGTGGTTAGCGATGGGGGATTGTGTGGGGTGACCTTTAAAGAGTTTGTGTTTTTTCAGTGTCCTCTCGCCCTTTTGGTTAACATTTCCTTCTGGTTCCACTCACTGCAACATTCAACAGACCTCCCAGCCCAATCTCCCCCTCGATATCTGTCCATGGCCTGTGATTACCAGAAGGGTTTTGATTTTTATTTCTAAGTAAGCATTATTGTTGGAAAATGATAACTGACTTCCCGAAGCATTAATCCGTGGTAATGAGCATCCCGCTTCCGGCTCACCAATTGACCACCTAGCAGGAATTATTTTCAGATCCAGGTGGGGGTGAGGTATTGCGCTGTATCACAAACGGCGGAATTCATTGTCGCTCGTGGATCGCAAAATAAAACTGGTTCAGCGTCTCTACCGGGACCAGATTTGGCTGCCGGAGACGGACCCGTGCAGGTTGCTGTAACCGAGGATAGTCCAGTGAAGAGGGTTATACAGTTTAGGTTTAGAACATACGGTGCAGAAGGAGGCCATTCGGTCCATTGAGTCTGCACCGACCCACTTAAGCCCCGACTTCCACCCTATCCCCGTAACCCAATAACCCCTCCTAACCTTTTTGGTCGCTAAGGGCAATTTTGTCACAGCCAATCCACCTAACTTGCACATCTTTGGACTGTGGGAGGAAACCGGAGCACCCGGAGGAAACCCACGCAGGAACTGGGAGAGCGTGCAGACGCCGCACAGACGGTGACCCAGCGGGGAATCGAACCTGGGACCCTGGCACTGTGCAGCCACAGTGCTATCCACTTGTGCTACCGTGCTGCCCGTCTACCGCCCCTGAAGCATCTGGTGGGGTATAGAAATGGAGTGTAGTGTTAATTCTGAAATGCTTTAAATGCCTCGATAAAATATTCCCCCCCCCCTCCCAAAACTTCTGAAATGCTTATGGAATAAACTTCCAACCTCTTGATCCCTCTCGCTGGTAAATCCGTGAGAGGGTGCTCATGTTGGAATGCTTGACTCATCGTGTCAGCACTACCGCGTCCAGCATTGGCGCTCTCCTCCTGGTGGCTGAGGGTCTTCAGAGAGCTGCAGGATTTCTCTAATGCTTTTCCCTCTGCTTCTTCTAACAGAGGACTGGAGTGCCCAGCCGGCTGCTGAAGACTGGTCTGCTGCTCCCACTGCACAGGCTCCAGAATGGGGCGGCGCTACCGCTGACTGGTCCTAAGCCTGGCGTTGGAGTCAACCAGGAAACTGACCTGTCCTACCTGCATTTGGTTAAAAAGAAGGAAATAAAAGTGATTTGTTTTTAAACGTTCTTGTTTGGTGTAATCTCTGGTCGCAGTCTGCTGCCTTACTGTCAAGCTAACTATATCTATAATTGGGTCTAAATGTGTACTGAATTAAAGTTGATTCTTTGATCCCAGCACTAAAGGAATGACAAATGGAGCTCTGTTCCAGCTCGTTACCTGGTCAAATGTTGAGGCTGCTGTTTTCCTGGGCACCGGACACCGCCTCTCAAATTTTTTTATTTTCTTTTTAAATTTAGAGTACCCAATTATTTTTTCTCCAATTAAGAGGCAATAGAGATGTTCAAAATCCTGAGGGAACTGGACAGAGTAGATAGGGAGAAAATGTTCCCCCTCCGAAAAGGATCCAGAACGAGAGATTTAACGTGTGTCATGTGAGAGTACCTTTAAGAAATGGGTGTTTATCAAATAACTGCAGTGATGTCAGAGTGTGGGTGGAGCTGGGCTGACTGTTTTTACTTTCGTTTTTGAGCTGGCAGCTATAGTGTGTGTTTGGTTTCGTTTTCAGAGTTGGAGCTGCATCCAGCCAAACAAGGTGTAATTTTGATCTCTATGAAAAGAATGTCTTCAGATCACTTGCTCTTTTAAAAATGATAACTGCTCTCAGTAGATAATTTAAACCTGGTGTCTTTGTTAAAGAGAGTATTTGTCTTATGGATGTTGCTAGGAAAGATTAAGGGTTACTTGTAGAGTACTGTATTCTTTGGGGGAAGTATCAGTTGATAGTTGCTAAGATGTTTACTGTGTGTTTATAAAATGTTAAATGGATTCATAGAATAAACATTGTCTTGTTTTAAAAGGACTTTAGATCTCTGTTGCATCACACCTGTAGAGTGGGCCCTTGTGCTCCCCATAACGAAAATCAATTCAAAGTTATGGGTCCGGTGAACTCCATGATACACTTTGGGGTTCTCTAAACCCTGGCCCATAAGTGATGTATAAAGAAGCAGATGTAACGTTTTCACACTGAGTGGCTGGGGTCTGGAATTCATTGCCTGGAAGTGTGGTGGAGGCATTGAACAGGGCATTAGATTATTATTTGAATGGAAACAATATGCATTGGAAACAGTACGCCCATTTGGAGAGGCGGGGCAGGCACGACGGATTGAATGGCCTCCTTCTGCACCGTAACCAGAGTAAACATTTCATATTAATTCCGGGTAAGTTAGACGTAAAACATTAACTCTGTTTCCTGCTCCACAGACACTGCCAGACCTGAATTTATCTAGCATTTTCTGTTTTTATTTTATATTGTGAAAACTGATTCACTGATGCCCTTCAGGGAAGGAAATCTTCCGTCCTTACTCGTCCTGGCCTACAAGTGACACCAGACCCACAGTAATGTGGTTGCCTCTTAAATACCCCCCAAAATGGCCTAGCAAGCCACTCCCAACAGCAATTAGGGATGGGCAGTAAATGCTAGGCCTCTCACATGATGAATTTTTAAAAAGAGGTGACTTACATCTGAAGGACTCCTGCTCTGACACTGCAACTTAGGGTTCTGGCCCAGACAGTGGTTTGCGGCCAGGAAGTAAAAGAAGATGCTCATTTCAGCTACTGAGCGGATTTAAAAGAGTTAAATTATGTTCTCACTGAAGTTTATGAATTCAGATTGCACTGACTTTCCCTTAAATATAGAAATACGTTAATATATTCCGGGGGGGGGGGGGGGGGGGGGGGGGGGGGGGGGGAGGAGGGGAGGAGATGTCAGGAAGCACGTCTACACAAAGGCGTAGATTTGAACTCTCCAGGCTGAGATCGGCAGGTTTTCCTATTAATGACTAAGTCGCTGTTGCCCATTTCAGACAGGCGGATGTGAACTTTCCTGAAAAGGTGCAGCAGGAAAATGAAGAGAGGTCAGCGAGTGCAGTGATGCAGAGGCAGGTTGGGTCCCAATTTAGTGTGCCCAATCTACCTAACCTGCACATCTATGGACTGGGGGGGCCGGAGCACCTGGGGGAAACCCACGAAAGCTGGGGGAGAACGTGCAAACTCCACACAGTCACCCAAGGCTGGAATTGAACCGGGGTCTCTGGTGCTATGAGACAGCAGTGCTAACCACTTTGCCACCATGCCGCAGGAGTCACAGTCTGAGGATTCGGGGTAGACCATTTAGGACCGAGATGAGGAGAAATTTCTTCACCCAGAGAGGGGTCGGCCTGTGGAATTTGTTACAGAAAATTGTTGAAAATCCGCTGCTGGGATTCTCCGTTGTCACGCCCGGGGATTCCCCGCCAGCGGGGCCTGTCCACAATGGGAAATCCCATTGGCCAGCTGACGGGAAGGAGAAGCCCGCTGTACATTTTCAAAACGCAGTTAAACATAGCACTTTGGGAGAAGGGGATCAAACGATATGAGGGGGAAGGCAGGATCGGGCTATTGAGTTGGATGATCAGCCATGATCTTAATGAAAGGAGGGAGGTGGCTCGAAGGGCCGAATGGCCTCCTACTGCTCCTATTTGCTATGTTTCTATGATTGCCGTTTCCTCAGCCTTAACTCCATCAGTTTCACCATTCTGTGCCTTGATGCTCCCTCATGCCTCACAATACATAGGACATACAGTGTAGGAGGCCATTCGGCCCATCGAGTCTGCACTGACTCACTTAAGCCCTCACTTCCACCCTATCCCAATAACCCCTCCTAACCTTTCTGGTTACTAAGGGCAATTTAGCATAGCCAATCCACCTAACCTGCACATCTTTGGACTGTGGGAGGAAACCGGAGCACCCGGAGGAAACTCGCGCAGACACGGGGAGAACGTGCAGACTCCGCACAGACTGACCCAAGCCAGGAATCGAACCAGGAACCCTGACGCTGTGAAGCCACAGTGCTATCCATTGTGCTACTGTGCTGCCCTAATATGGACAATTGGGGACAGCCCTCTCCTGACTGCTTAGGAAAGACTGAAGTCCACAAGAATTGGATTAAAGGTGAATAAATGGAGTTGGAGGGCAGCACGGTGGCACAGTGGTTGCATTGCTGCCTATGGCACTGAGGACCCGGTTTTGAATCCCGGCCCTGGCTCACTGTCCGTGTGGAGTTTGCACATTCTCCCCGTGTCTGTGTGGGTTTCACCCCCATAACCCAGAGATTTGCAAGTTAGGTGGATTGGCCACACTAAATTGCCCCTTAATTGGAAAAAATAATTGGCTACTCTGAATTTATTTTTAAAAAATAAATGGAGTTGAGGTGCACAGCAACTATGACCTTGAATGTAGAAAATTATGGGGTGATTGAATCTAGGTATTTAGGATAATTAAAGGATTTGATAAGGTAGACAGAAATCTTTGTCTACCTTAGTAGTGGGTGCCTGAAACTCGCTGCCGGAGGAGGTGGTGGAAGCAGGGACGATAGTGACGTTTAAGGGGCATCTTGACAAATACATGAATAGGATGGGAATAGAGGGATACGGACCCAGGAAGTGTAGAAGATTGTAGTTTAGTCGGGCAGCATGGTCGGCACAGGCTTGGAGGGCCGAAGGGCCTGTTCCTGTGCTATACTTTTCTTTGTTCTTGTACTCTCTTCTGGAAGGGGAGTCCAGATCAAGGGCGAATCTTAAAATTAGACCAAGATTATTCAGGGGTAAAGACAGAACACAACGAGGAGCGGAAATCTAGAAGTGTCTCTTGCTCAAAAAATTGAGGCTGGAAGTCAATTGAAAATTCACAACTGAGACTAGTTTTGAGGACTTTAAGGGTTGTGGGGCTAAGGTGGGCCAATGGAGGAGCTACAGAACAGCCATGATCTAACTGAATGGTGGAATAGACTCGAGGGGCTGAATGGTCTCCTGTTCCTGTGTTGCTTAGAATGAATGACCAGAAAGGTTAATCATGTAGTCCCCGCTGAGGTGGCTTCACAGCTCCAGGGACCCGGGTTCGATTCCGGCTTGGGTCACTGTCTGTGCGGAGTCTGCACATTTTCCCCGTGTCTGCGTGGGTTTCCTTCGGGTGCTCCCACAGTCCAAAGATGTGCAGGTTAGGTGAATTGGCCATGATAAATTGCCCTTAGTGTCCAAAATTGCCCTTGGTGTTGGGTGAGGTTACTGGGTTATGGGGATAGGGTGGGGGTGAGGACCTTGGGTTGGGTAGGGTACTCTTTCCAAGAGCCGGTGCAGAATCGATGGGCCAAATGGCCTCCTTCTGCACTGTAAATTCTATGATCTATGATCAGTCAACCCAGTGGGACGGATGAAGCAATTCGCCTCAGCACCTTTCCATCTGGGAAGGGAAAAATTGGTCAGGTTACCTCCACCTGATTGGCTTTCGGTGAATCCAGGTGAGAGATTGGAGTTAGGCTGTGATGGCTCATGTGAGTAAATAGCTCAGGTGAAGGGGTTAGCCGACGGAATTGCGGAGGCATTGGTGGTAATTGTTCTGGAATCACTGCACTGGAGAGTCCCAGAGGACTGGAAAATGGCTAATTTACACCCCTGTTTAAGAAGGGAGGGAGGTAGAAGATGGAGAATTATAGGCCGGTTAGCCTGACTTTGGTTTTTGGTAAGATTTTAGTCCATTATTAAAGATAAGATTGCGGAGTATTTGGACGTGCATGGTGAAATAGGACTGAGTCAGCAAGGCTTCTTCAAGGGGAACTCATGCCTGACAAATCTGTTAGAGTTCTTTGAGGAGGCAGCGACAAAGGCGAACCAGTGAATGTAATCTATTTTGATTTCCAGAAGGCCTTTGACAGGGTGCTGTACAGGTTGCTAAATAAGAGCCCATGGTGTTGGGGGATGGATACTGGGATGGATAGAGGATTGGCTGACTGGCAGAAGACAGAGAGTGGGGATAAAGGGGTCTTTTTCAGGATGGCAGCCGGTGACTAGTGGTGTGCCTCAGGGGTCGGTGCTGGGACCACAGCTTCTCACAATATACATTAATGAGCTGGAAGAAGGAACTGAAGGCACTGTTGCTAAGTTTGCAGATGATACAAAGATCTGTAGAGGGACAGGTAGTATTGAGGAAGCAGGCGGGCCGCAGAAGGATTTGGACAGGCTAGGAGAGTGGGCAAAGAAATGGAAGATGTGAGGTTATGAACTTTGGAAGGAGGAATGGGAAAAGGCTTCGGAAATCCGAGGCACAAAGGGACTCAGGAGTCCTAGTTCAAGATTCTCTTAAGGTTAACGTGCAGGTTCAGTCGGCAGTTAAGAAGGCAAATGCAATGTTAGCATTCATGTCAAGAGGGCTGGAATACAAGAGCAGGGATGTACGTCCGAGGCTGTACAAGGCTCTGGTCAGACCCCATTTGGAGTATTGTGAGCAGTTTTGGGCTCCGTATCTTAAGGTAGGATGTGGTGGCCTTGGAAAAGATCCAGAGGAGGTTCACAAGAATGTCCCTGGAATGAAGAGCTTGTCATATGAGGAGCAGTTGAGAACTCTGGCTCTGTACTCGTTGGAGTTTAGAAGGACAAGGAGGGAATCTCATTGAAACTTACAGGATACTGCGAGGCCTGGATAGTGTGGACATGGAGAGGATGTTTCCACCAGTAGGAAAAACTAGAACCAGAGGACACAATCTCAGACTAAAGGGATGATCCTTTAAAAAATGGATAAGGAATTTCTTCAGCCAGAGGGTGGTGAATCTGTGGAACTCTTTGCCATAGAAGGCTGTGGAGGCCAAATCACTGAGTGTCTTGAAGACAGAGATAGATAGGTTCTTGATTAATAAGGGGATCAGGGGTTATGGGGAGAAGGCAGGAGAATGGAGATCATTGAATTTACAGTGCAGAAGGAGGCCATTCGGCCCATTGAGTCTGCACCAGCCCTTGGAAAGCGCACCCTACCTAAGCCCAAACCTCACAACCCAACAACCCCACCTAACCTTTTTTGGACACTAAGGGCAATTTAACATGGTCAATCCACCTAACCTGCACACCTTTGGACTGGTGGGAGGAAACCGGAGCACCCGGAGGAAACCCACGCAGACACTGGGAGGATGTGCAGACTCCGCAGACAGTGACCCAAGCCGCAAATCGAACCTGGGACCCTGGAGCTGTGAAGCAACTGTGCTAACCACTGTGCTACCGTGCTGTCCCTGAGAAACATATCAGCCATGATTGAATGGCAGAGCAGACTCGATGGGCCGAATGGCCTAATTCTGCTCCTATGTCTTATGGTCTAGTGGTCCCGGCAACAATATTAGAACCGGGAGTAGACAATGTGGAGAGGGAAAGGGGAGAGGGGGAAACGGGAAGAGCTGGGGTGGGGGCGGGGTTACATGTTAAATTCTGTGTTTATTAGACAATAAAACATTAATTCTGGACTTAGATGATCATTTACAATTTATCTCTTTGTTACACAATATGTCACATCAAGAAAAACAAATTGCAGTTATGGCAATAACAGTGAGATAATATCCGACAGAACAGGACGCCCCATAGCCCTTTTGTGACAGCCCCGCTTGAACACACCAGATAGCTGCTTGCATTTCAGGTACCAGAAAATATACGTTAGTACCACCAGCCTGAAATGTTTGTACAACTGTTATTAAAAGCGTCGAATATCGAAAGATGTCCTCTAACTCACCGGTTTCTCAAACCTACATTCCTGCCTAATCAGATGAGGTTTTTGCTCCAATGTGTAGATTCGCTGGTTACCTGTTTGATAGAGAATTACTATTGCTCCTTCAGAGTTCAAATACCTGAGGTCCTGACTCCAGTTTCGAGGGTAAGGGGGGATTACGGCAGCCCAATAGATCCTTGCTGCTCTCTTTTTTTTTTAAAGAGTACCCAATTCATTTTTTCCAATTAAGGGGCAATTTAGCGTGGCCAGTCCACCGACCCTGCCCAACTTTTGGGTGGGGCAAAACCCACGCAGACACAGGGAGAATGTGCAAACTCCACACGGACTGTGACCCAGAGCCGGGATCGAACCTGGGACCTCGGCGCCGTGAGGCAGCAATGCTAGCCACTGTGCTGCCCGAGATCCCTGCTCTTCAGCACTGGATCAGGTTTGTCAACAACATGATGAAAATGGGTGGGTCAGTAAAAATTTCCATATCACCCAGAAGACGACAAACTCCCCACCTGTTTTAATGGGCCACCAGAAATGGTGATGGAGCGATACAGCCTCTGAGGCCATTCTGCCCATTCTGTCTGTGCTGGCTGTTTGAAAAAGCTAATCCCGTTTTTTTCCCTTGCAAGATTATCCTCTTTGATTATTTATCCAACTCCATTTTGAAATTACTGATGAAAATTATTTGTAGCACACCCTTTCAGGCAGTGTGTCCAGATCACTGTCAACTCATTAAAAAAATGTCTCCTCGTTGGCTCTTTAGCCAATTTTCTCAGATCTGTCTCTGGTTCCCAACTCTTTGCTGTTGGGAATAGTAAAGCCTTCGTTCAAATCACAGAACAGAATCCCTGCAGTGAAGGAGGATGCCATTCGGCCCATTAACTCTGAAAGATCACCCTCCCTCGCCCTATCCCCACCTAACCTTTTGGACACAAGCAATTTATCACGGCCAATCCACCTAATCTGCACATCTTTGGACTGGGAGGAAACCGGAGCACCCGGAGGAAACCCACACACACACAGGGAGAATGTGCAGATGCCTCACAGTGACCCGAGGCCGGAATCGAACCCGGGTCCCTGGTGCTTGAGGCAGCAGTGCTAACCACTGTGCCGCCCTCACATCACAGAAGATTCTCAGTTAACAGTTAACAGGCTGAAGCTGCAGTCCTGAGATTCAATTCTTTACAATTCTCCAGATCTGTCTGATGAATTATTCAAACATTCTAAAACACACACGACTATTAACACGCCTCTTTCACCAGGGGGCGAGGGGAGCAGAGGGGAAATTAATTGTCAAAGCAAAGGGTTAAAATTCTGCAGTGGTTTTACTGTGCTCCTGCATTTTAAACTTCGCAAGGTGAAATATTTAGGATAGGGGTGGGGTGCAGCAGGCAGGAAGTTAACATTAGTTTGGATGTCTTAAAAGAACAAGACTCCAGTTGGAGAGTGAGGCGGAGCCCCGTGATGGTGCTTCCGAGTGACCAGCCTGTAGGGAAGGTCGGGGTTGCTGAAGGTGAGTCGGGAAGCGGGGCTGTGATAGAGATTGCTGCACCATCCACTGGCATCAAATCACTCGGGTTCTCCGCAATTGGATTCACTGACATTGAAATGGTTGCAGGCTTGTGGAAATTATGGAAACAGAAAACAAACAAACTAGTCCCACGGTGGCGCAGTGGTTAGCACTGCTGCCTCACGGCGCCGAGCTCCCAGGTTCAATCCCGGCCCCGGGTCACTGTCCGTGTGGAGTTTGCACATTCTCCCCGTGCTCGTGTAGGTTTCGCCCCAACAACCAAAGATGTGCAGGGCAGGTGGATTGGCCACGCTAAATTGCCCCTTAAATTGGAAAAAATGATTTGGGACTCTAAATTTATTTAAAGAAAACTAGTTCCCAAGTTAGCCAATGACCTCTCTCCAAATCAGTGGTCAGTGTCCCAGAGGCGGCATCCAGGTACTTCCTCTGGATTCTCATTGATTTGGACTCGGGTTATTTATTTTTCAGAGCAGAGAAGGTTGAGGGGGTTTGTACAAGATTATTAGGGGCAAGGACAAGGTGGTAAGAAGCAACTCTTCCCCTTAGTTGAAGAGTCAATAAGGATGGGGCATAACTTCAAGGTGAGGGGCAGGAGGTTTGAGGACCACATTTTTCACCCAGAAGGTGGTGGGAGTCTGGAATGTGCTGCCTTGGGAGGGTAGTAGAGGGGAATCTCTAGGTGGATGAGCACTTGAAATGTTAGAACATTCAAGGCTATGGGCCACGTGCTGGAAAGTGGGATCCGTGTCGATTCAGGGCAGTTTTGTCAATGCATCTTCTGTACTGTATGACTCAAAACTTGGCTCAATCACACAAAGAGTATTCCGACTCTGGAATCCTGCAGGGAATATTATGGATGCCCACAAGGAATGCTCTAAATTACGCAGAGATTATGCAAGATATAATGGGGATTTATCCTGTTGTGATTTGGATCCAGGGTGTGAGGGATTTTCTATTCTTCACATTTAGGCCATCACTAGGATGGTGGCGAAGTGTTTGAAAGTTGTTCATGTGGAAAACATTCAGCTGTAGGTGTAGATTCTGTCCTTTGTGGGCGGCACGGTAGCGCAGTGGTTAGTAACGTTGCTTCGCAGCTCCAGGGTCCCAGGTTCGATTCCTGGCTATGTCACTGTCTGAGCGGAGTCTGCACTTTCTCTCCAGGTTTGTGTGGGTTTGCTCCGGATGCCTCCCAAAGTGTACTTACACCACTCCTCCCAGTGAATCCTGAGTGGTTACTGTATATAGGAACAAGTCACTGGGGCTGAATCACACTATGAACCAGGTGGGCAATCTACAAGTGGTTAGCACTGTTGCTTCACACCATCAGGGACCCGGGTTCGATTTCTGGCTTGGGTCACTGTCTGCGCGGAGTCTGTATGTTCTCTGCATGGGTTTCCTCCGGGTGCTCCAGTTTCCTCCCACAGTCCAAGGATGCTTGCTCATGCTAAATTGCCCCGTAGTGTTCGGTGGGGTTGCTGGGCTAGGGTGGAGGTATGGGCTTAAGTAGGGTGCTCTTGCCAAGGGCCAGTGTAAACTCGGTCCAAATGGCCTCCTTCTGCACTGTAAATTCTATGACTATGACTACAAAGGGATATGATATGTTGAGTGAGTGGGAGTGATCTACAGGCCCCTTCACAGATGGTTGTGATAAAGGGACAGTAATAATCGTGGGACAACAAAGAACAAAGAACAAAGAAATGTACAGCACAGGAACAGGCCCTTCGGCCCTCCAAGCCCGTGCCGACCATACTGCCCGACTAAACTACAATCTTCTACACTTCCTGGGTCCGTATCCTTCTATTCCCATCCTATTCATATATTTGTCAAGATGCCCCTTAAATGTCCCTATCGTCCCTGCCTCCACTACCTCCTCCGGTAGTGAGTTCCAGGCACCCACTACCCTCTGCGTAAAAAACTTGCCTCGTACATCTACTCTAAACTTTGCCCCTCTCACCTTAAACCTATGCCCCCTAGTAATTGACCCCTCTACCCTGGGGAAAAGCCTCTGACTATCCACTCTGTCTATGCCCCTCATAATTTTGTATACCTCTATCAGGTCGCCCCTCAACCTCCTTCGTTCCAGTGAGAACAAACCGAGTTTATTCAATCGCTCCTCATAGCTTATGCCCTCCATACCAGGCAACATTCTGGTAAATCTCTTCTGCACCCTCTCTAAAGCCTCCACATCCTTCTGGTAGTGTGGCGACCAGAATTGAACACTATACTCCAAGTGTGGCCTAACTAAGGTTCTATACAGCTGCAACATGACTTGCCAATTCTTATACTCAATGCCCCGGCCAATGAAGGCAAGCATGCCGTATGCCTTCTTGACTACCTTCTCCACCTGTGTAGCCCCTTTCAGTGATCTGTGGACCTGTACTCCTAGATCTCTTTGACTTTCAATACTCTTGAGGGTTCTACCATTCACTGTATATTCCCTACCTGCATTAGCCCTTCCAAAATGCATTACCTCACATTTGTCCAGGTTAAACTCCATCTGCCATCTCTCCGCCCAAGTCTCCAGACAATCTAAATCCTGCTGTATCCTCAGACAGTCCTCATCGCTATCCGCAATTCCACCAACCTTTGTGTCGTCTGCAAACTTACTAATCAGACCAGTTACATTTTCCTCCAAATCATTTATATATACTACAAAGAGCAAAGGTCCCAGCACTGATCCCTGTGGAACACCACTGGTCACAGCCCTCCAATTAGAAAAGCATCCCTCCATTGCTACCCTCTGCCTTCTATGGCCTAGCCAGTTCTGTATCCACCTTGCCAGTTCACCCCTGATCCCGTGTGACTTCACCTTTTGTACTAGTCTACCATGAGGGACCTTGTCAAAGGCCTTACTGAAGTCCATATAGACAACATCTACTGCCCTACCTGCATCAATCATCTTAGTGACCTCCTCGAAAAACTCTATCAAGTTAGTGAGACACGACCTCACGGGAGATTTCAATCTACATGTAAACTGGACAAAAATCATATTGACAGAAATCTGGATGCTGAGTTCTTCGAAAGCTCTTGAGATTGTTTCTTAGAGCAGCACCTTCTGGAACTAACCAGAGAGCAGCTTATATTAGATTGGCATTGTGTAATGTGATAGGATTAATGACCTCAGAATAAAGACACTTCCAGACAGCGGCCACCATGATATGACTGAATTTTACATCTAGTTTGAAAGGGGGAAGAGTGGGTCGAAGACTAGTATTTGAGACATACAATAAGGGCAATGATGTGAGCGTGAAAGAGGAGCCACCTGAAGCGAACTGGGACACAAGGCTAGAGGATAGATCAATAGAGAAGCAGTGGCAGACATTTATGGGGGAATTTCAGAGTAAGTATATCTGTGGTTAACTAAAGAAGCTAAGGAAAGCAACAAGTGCAAGGAAAAAGCACATCACTGCGCAAAGATGCACAGCAGTACAGATGATTGGTCAGAATATAAAGAGCAGCAGAGAATGACCAAAACGTTAAGAGGAGAAAGAAATTAGTTTTTGTGGGGAAGCTGGCTGGAACTATAAAAATGGATAACAAGAGCTTCTACAGGTATTTAATAATGAAAAAGTGAGTGTTGGTTCACTAGGGAATGACAATGGGAGTTAATAGTCGACTATAAGGAAATGGCAGATCAAATGAACCAATATTTTGCTGGTGTTCACTATCAAGGATACAAAAAACAATCCGGGAACAGCTGCAAATGAGTAGGTGGAAGGGAAAGAGGAAATTGGTAAAATTGCAATCACAAGGGAAGTGGTGCTGAGCAAGCTCATGGAGCTGTGGGTCCCGATGGACTCCATCCTAGGGTCATAAAAGAGCGGCTAATGAGATAGTTGATGCACTGGTGTTAATTTTTCAAAATTCACTAGATTCTAGAAAGGTTCCATCAGACGGGAAAATGTAACCCCTCCGATTCAAGAAGCGGGGAAGGCAGAAAGCAGGAAACTATAAACAGTTAACTTGATGTCCGTCGTGGGGTAAGTGTTAGAATCGATCATTAAGGAGGTTGTAACTTAGAAAAACCTAAGGTATTTGGGAAGAGTCAGCATGGTTTTGTGAAAGGGAAATAGTGTTCAACTAATTTATTGTAGTTTCTTTTGAAGGAGTAACTTGCTGTGAATAAAGGGGAGCCGGTAGATGTGCTGTACTCAAGATTCCCAGAAGGCATTTGATAAGATGCCACATCAAAGATTAACTAAACGCTCATGGTAGAGGGTCAAATATTAGCCCGGATATGATTGGTTAACTGGCAGAAACCAGAGAGTATGCACCAGAGAATTTACAGTGCAGGAGGCCATTCGGCCCATAGAGTCTGCATCGGCTCTTGGAAAGAGCACTCTACCCATGTTCCAACACCTCCACCCTATTCCCATAACCCAGTAACCCCACCCGACACTAAGGGCAATTTATCATGGCCAATCCACCTACCCTGCACATCTTTAGACTGTGGGAGGAAACCGGAGCACCCGGAGGAAACCCACGGGGAGGATGTGCAGACTCCACACAGACAGTGACCCAAGCTGGAATCGAACCTGGGACCCTGGAGCTGTGAAGCAATTGTGCTATCCACAATGCTACCGTGCTGCCCACTAGTCTTTGCCTGATTGGCAGGATGTGACACGTGGAGTCCTGCGGGTGTCTTTGCTGGGCCTCAACTTTTTACACTTTACATCAATGACTTAGATGGGGGCATGGTAGCTAAATTTGTAGCTGACACAAAGATAGGTCGGAAAGTATGTTGTGAAGAAGACATAAGGAGTTTGCAGATAGATATAGATAGGTTGAGTGAGTGGGCAAAAACATAGCTGATGGAGTAAACGGAAAAGTTGAAGTTGTTCACTTTGGCAGGAAGAATAAAAGCCGAGTTAATGGAGAATGACTGCAGAATTCCAAGGTGCAGTGGCAACTAGGTGTGTCACCAAAAGTTAGTGTGCAAATACAGCATGTAAACAAGGTTAATGGAATGCTATCCTTTATTTTGAGAGGAATTGAACGTAAAAGGATGTTATGCTTTAGATTTACAGGGCAATGGTGAGACATCTTGATTGTGTACAGTTTTGGCCTCATTTAGGAGGTTCACTGATACGATTCCTGGAATAAGTGGGATATCTAATGAGGAAAGGTTGGTCAGACTGGACAGAGTGAAGAGTGACGGGTGGCTTATAAAAAAAATAAATTTAGAGTACCCAATAAATCTTTTCCAATTAAGGGGCAATTTAGCGTGGCCAATCCACCTAACCTGCACGTCTTTGGGTTGTGAGGGTGAAACCCACGCAGACACGGGGAAAATGTGCAAACTCCACACTGACAGTGACCCAGGGCCGAGATCGAATCCGGGTCCTCAGCGCCGTAGGCAGCAGTGCTAACCACTGCACCACCAGAGTGAGGGGTGACTTGATTGAAGTCTATAAGATCCTGAGTGGCCTTGACAAGGTGGGTGTGGAAAGGGCATTTCCTCTTGTGGGTGAGTCCAGAACTAGGGGGCTACTGTTTTAAAATTAGCGATCGCCCTTATGGGTCAGAGATGAGGACAAGCCTTTTCTCTCACAGGTTATGTGACTTTGGAATACTGCCTTAGAAGGCAGTGGAGGCCGGGGGTCACTGAATATTTTTAAGGCAGAAGCAGATTCTTGTTAGGCAAGGACATCAAAGGTTTTGGGGGTAAATGGGAATGATCGAAACAAAGCGATCAGCCATGATCTTATTGAATGGTCTGCTTCTTTAAAGAGTACCCAATTCATTTTTTCCAATTAAGGCGCAATTTAGCGTGGCCAATTCACCTAGCCTGCCCATCTTTGGGTTGTGGGGGCGAAACCCACGCAAACACGGGGAGAATGTGCAAACTCCACACGGACAGTGACCCAGAGCCGGGATTGAACCTGGGACCTCGGCGCCGTGAGGCAGCAGTGCTGCCCTGAATGACCTGTTTCTGCTTCTATTTCATATGGACAAAGATTTGGCAGATGCAGTCGAATGAGGGAAATTATGAGGTTGTCCATTTGGCAGGAATAGGAGACCAGAATATTCTGGAGACTGCAGAATGCTATGGTACAGAGGGATCTGGGTGTCCTCGCACAAGAATTACAATAGGTTTGCATGAAGGTACAAGTAATTAGGAAGGCAGATGGAATGTTGGCCTTTATTGCAACGGGTATGCAGTATAAAAGTAGGACGGTCTTGTTATATATGTACAGGGCATTGGTAAGTCCACACCGAGTGTGCCGTGATGGGCTCTTATTTGAGGAGGCATATACTTACATTAGAAGCAGTTCAGAGAATCATAGAATCCCCAGTGCAGAAGGAGGCCATTCGGCCTATCAGGTCTGCACTGACCCTCTGAAAGAGCACCCTACCTAGGTCCATTCCCCGTCATGCCACCCAACCTGCACATCTTTGGACACTTAAGGGGCAATTTTAGCATGGCCAATCCCACCTAGGCTGCACATCATTGGGACGGTGAGGAAACCCAGGCCAACATGGGGAGAGCATGCAAACTCCATACAGTCACCCTTGGCTGGATTCAAACCTGGTTCCCTGGCGCTCCGAGGCAGCAGTACTAACCACCGTGCCACCCAAAGGCTCACACAGTAGACTGATTCCTGGAATGAAGCGTTGCCTCTACAGGAAAGGCTGAGCAGTTTGGACCTATATTCGTTGGGAGTTAGGAAGAACAAGATGGTCGTATTGAACATAAAATATGATGAGGGGGTTTGATAAGGATGTTTCCTCTTGTAGAGGAATCTAGAGCTGGGCAGCAGTTTAAACATAAGGGAAGTTGGGGGGGGGGAGGGTGTAGAGGTCCGATTTAAGACAGATAAGGTGGATTTTTTTTTCTCAGATGATCACTAGTCTTTGAAATTCTCTGACAGCAGTGAAGGCTAGGTGTCTGGTGGTGTAGTAATGGCACTGGACTAGCAATCAGCAGTCGGAGCCCCTGGCTAACGCCCAGGGAACAGTTTCATGTTCCCCCATGGCTGCTTGTGGAATTTAGTTAAAATAATAAATCTGAAATTGAAAGCTAGTAATGGTGACAAGGAAACTATTGATGGTCGTAAAAACCCAGCTGGTTCACTAACGTCCTTTTGGGAAGGAAATCTGCCATCCTTACCCGGTCTGGCCTATACGTCTGGGCGGCACAGTGGTTAGCACCGTTGCTTCACAGCACCAGGGATCTGGGTCCGATTCCCGGCTTGGGTCACTGCCTGAGCGGAGTCTGCACGTTCTCCCTGTGTCTGCGTGGGTTTCCTCCGGGTGCTCCGGTTTCCTCCCACAAGTCTCTAAAGACGTGCTTGTTAGGTAATTTGGACTGTGTACCCGAACAGGCACCAGAATGTGGCAACTAGGGGCTTTTCACAGTAACTCCATTGCAGTGTTAATGTAAGCCTACTTGTGATGCTAATAAAGATTGTGACTCCAAAACCACAGCAATGTGGTTGTCTCTGAATTGCCCTCGGAAACGGCCAAGCGAGATACTCAGTTTCAAGGGATGGGCAACAAATGCTGGCCTTGCCAGCGCCGCCCACATCCTGCGCAAAAATGAGTGTCAAAAATAAAATTCAAGGCTTGGGGTGGAGAGGGAGCAGAAAAGTGGAGTTGGGGCAGCAGCCGGTGCGATATTATCGAATGGCACAGCCAAATAGTTTCACACCTAAAGTATGAAGGTCTTTAAATATCGATATGTTAAATATCGAGGCATTTTTAATGTTTAATTTGTTTTAAAAATAATTGCGCCCAGTCGAGGCCAAACCCCAACAGATTTGGTGGGGTACGGGCTGTTTACCAATCAGTCACTCCACCTCCCCCCCCCCCCCCCCCCCCAACACACTGAGTAGGGAACACAGAAATGTTTGATGTTGCCAGTTTGGAGTTTGCAGGTAACAGTGCCCCAAATGCAGGGTGCATGCCACAGCACAGCCACCAGCAAGAAACCCCCAGGCTCAACCAGGCCGCAGAACCGAAGGCCGATATTTCAGAAATCAGCTGCTGTTAAGAAAACTGACTCCACACTACCCACCCCTCAAAAATAAAAATCAGACAAGTTGCGAGTCAAATTCGTGTTTTGTATGTTTATGTATTTGAGAAGTTCGGTGCTTGCCCCGGCCAGACACTCAGTCGGGTTGGCAGGGTCTGGGGCGCCTATCCTTCAGTAGGGAGCAGCGCCTTTTTATTTGCCACCAGGGAATGCAGGCAAGCTATTTGAGGTGTTGGGGCACTGTGGGCCAGCACTGCCTGGTCTTCAGCATACGGTGGATCTGTTTGATCTCTCCGTGCTTCTTCCCGCATGCTGTCAACTCCAAACCTGGAACATCCAAACGTCTGGGAGTAGGAACTTTGAAAACAAACATTGAAGCAGCAGAGCCGGTTGTGTGAGGCGTTGGTCGGATTCGCTGCTCCCTGTGCTGAGTAGCTCACTCAACCATATTTACCGGGGGGGAGATTAATGTAACATCTCGAGGTATCTCAACATTCTCTCGTTTTAAGGGCAGCATGGTGGCGCAGTGGCTTAGCCCTGCTGCCTCACGGCGCCGAGGTCCCAGGTTCGAATCCCGGCTCTGGGTCACTGCCCGTGTGGAGTTTGCACATTCGCCCCGTGTTTGCGTGGGTGTCGCCCCCACAACCCAAAAGATGTGCAGGGTAGGTGGATTGGCCACGCTAAATTGCCCTTTAATTGGAAAAAATGAATTGGGTACACTAAATTTATAATAAAAAAATAAAAACATTCTCTCATTTTGTTTCTCGGAGATGGGTGGAAGAGAAGCAAGATCTGGTTTGAAGAGCTCCACCACCTCGTTTAGTCGGACAATGATAAAGGACATCACCCCTCCCTCCTTCCCTGTGCCTGAGGTGACCTGGAATGCACACATGCTCACCAATTCACTGATGTGACATTGAACATCGCCAGTGTTTCTAGCAAAGACTCCAGGGGGAGCCTGATTCCACTCCAAATTTCAAGTGACATTGTTTAAAAAAAAGGGGCTGAAGCAAAAGAGCTCTTCAACCCCACAGACTGGAATTCAACAAGGGGAATGGGGAGCTTAGGGGCTCCTCTTTTCCTCCAGCACCCCCCTCCGCATATCCCACCTCCCCCAAAGACACCAAAACTTACAGGAGACATTCACCCTCTGGTACCTCGCCAGGGGAGAGCTTGCAGAGGTCACAGACCAGTTCAACGCTGTCTTTTGCCCTTCATACACACCTGTACTCTGGCCCAATCCAAGGGCATGAACCCAAGTTTATTTTTCCGCTCTTTATTGCGCATGGCCTCGACCGAGAGACACCGAAAACGGAGCTGGGCTCGACTGGGGCAGAGCTTGAACCAAGGTGTGGGGGACGGGACCCGGGCTCAGTCTCAGAGAAAGGGCCTCAGATGCTCAAAGCTGGCAGGAACAGACTTTAATGCTTTACCTCTTGGGGGCAGCATGTTAATCACCGCACTGTACAATCTCAGACTTTCACCAAGTAAATGTAGCTGATTGGGTGCAAGTTAATAAAAGGCCCTCAATCAGATTACAACAGGAATCGCCAACATTGCAGGTGCACCTCGCAACACAAATTTGGAATGCCCCCTGACACCCACTAAGTGATCCGTCCGTCCCTGAAGTTTGGTCGGAGCTGCTGGAGGAGTCACCACGGTTACTACTGGCCATCCAGCCAGTACCGTCCGCGTGGCGCAGACTGCCACACAATAGAAAGGGTCGAATTACATTAAAGGTTGCTCCCGGGCTGCCGCAGGTCTTCTCGAAGTAGTTTGGATGGTTCTTGGGACAAACCAATTTTTTTCCCTTTTCCTCCTGCCAATCAGTAACCTGTCTGATCTGCAGTATTGTTAATAAGTGATAATAGTCAAGTCCTGTGCTGACGGCATTCCAGTCAAAGACGGACCTGCCCGAGGATGGGTCAGACTGTCATGACCTTGCCCGACTGAGTTAATGCCCTCTTAGCACCGCAAATTATGCCCATTAGCTTAAGGTACCTCCCCACTCCCTCAAAACACTCAAAACCATCGCCCCCACCCTCCCTGTCCTTTATTCCAATGTCTCACACCACCTTCTGTACATAAGGCCCAATGGGTATTGGATAAATAGAACGTTTAAAAAAAAAAACAGTCACTAGTCCTGAACTCCGAACAGATCTTCAGCGTCACTCCTCACGCAGTCTTGGGCCCCACACTTCACTTCCACTGGCCTGGGGCTCTGCTCAGTCTTGGCCCCAGGCCTCCCTCCCCCAGCCCTCATTCCCTCTCGCCCCCGGGCTCGCTCTCTGCCCAGTCCGACGCCCACGGGCATGGGCACCCATGGCCGCTCCACACATTCTCGCGAAAAGAAGCTGTGCTTTTTGAATGACCCCTTTGCTTTGGAATCCGATTTGACCATCTCAGTTAGTCGTCAAAACCATTGAACTGTTCTCCTCAAGCAGAGCTGAACTCCTCCTCATTAGCGAGCGAGCTAACGGACCCGTCAAGACTCGGGTTCACTTAAGGTCCCATTTGTAAATCAATTCAACTCGGCAAATTTTTCCCTTTTCCAGTGTCCTGGGTCAGAAGTGTTCTAAACGTAACAAAAGGAAAACACCCTCAATCATGTAGCCAGCAAGAAACCTCCTAATCGGCGGAGGCAACTGGACCAATTGGGAAACTTCAATGCAACATATCCCATGTGATGCTGTCCACTGCGACCTTATGGAGGATTCAGAAGTCATTATGATTTCCGTTGAACCTTCGGAGAGTCTCCCTGGTTTTGGTTGCCATCTGGGGGAAGAGGAGAAGGTGGGAATATTAACAGCGGACAGCGTGTTCAACACTTTTGTTACGATCAAGTACAGTATCGTGGATTCATACAGCACAGGAGGGCACAAAGCCAGTGTACGAGTGCCAGCTCCCAGAAAGAGTCATCCCAGTTAGTCCCAGTCTCCCGCTCTTTTCGAATATTCTTTCATTATTCTACGAGAAGGTGTATTGCCCCTCGCAGCACGCTCTGCTATTCAAGAGAGTGCGGATCCCAAAGATTCACAACCCGAGTGAAGAAATTTCTCCTCATCCTGGTCCTAAATGTGAGATGCAATGTTAATGTAAACCTACTTGTGACACTAAAGATTATCATAATCCCTAATTTTAGATTGTCCCAACTAGGGGAAAACAAACTGTATCTCCACCACGTCACGGCCTCTCGGACTCCAGCAGGTTTCAATGATACGTTATCTCATTCTTATAAACTCTGGAGAATTCAGGCCCAGTCTACTCAATTTCCCCTCCCCGCTTACTTCAACAGTCAGTCTGGTGAACCTACATTGCACTCCATTTGAGTACAACGAGTACATTTGAGTGCTCGTTGTGCGAAACATTTCTCATCTCCTTTTCCAGCGTTTTGTTTCCTGCCAATTATCCGTGTCCGCTAGTTCCCAATCCTTCTGCTGCTCGAAAGATTCTCCTCGTACAATCTGTCAAAACCCCTCAGAATTCTGGGTTATATCTCTGCGAAGGATCCCAGTCTTGCCACACGGACCGAAGTCCCGTTCTGGTAAACCTCCTCCGAAATACCTCGACACCCTCATCAATTGTGGCGCCTAGAACTGGACGCAATTCTTCAATCGAGGTCTAACCCGTGTTTTATAAAGATTTAGCAAAGCGTCCTTGCCTCTGTGCCTCTATTTATACAGCCCAGGTTCCTATTTAAAAAAAAGATGCCTCAACTTTTCCTGTCCCCTTCAAAGATCTGTTTGCAAAACCCCAGGTCTCACTGTTCTTTTTTAAAATTAATTCATGGGAGGTGGGCATCGCTGGCTGTGCCAACATTTATTGCCCATCCCTAATTGCCCTTGAAGGGGCAGTTAAGAGTCAACCACATTGCTGTGGCTCTGGAGTCACCTGTAGGCCAGACCAGGTAAGGATGGCAGATTTCCTTCCCTAAAGGACATTAGTGAACCAGATGTGACAATCAACAATGGTTTCGTGGTTGTCATTAGAATATTAATTCAAGATTTTTTATTGAATTCAAATGTCACCATCTGCAGTGGCAGGATCTGAACCCCAGAGAATTAATCTGGGTCTCTGGATTATTAGTCCAGGGACATTGCCACTGTGCCACCGCCTCCCTCTTGCACCGTGTTAAAATCTAGTTTATATTGCCTTGTCATGTGTCACTTTCCAAAGCGCATCACTTCACAGAATGCAACCCATTTCAGAACATTGAGTTCAACTTTAAAGACCATGACCATAAGATTAGGAGCAGAATTAGGCCACTCGGCCCATCGAGTCTGCTCCGCCATTCAATCATGTCTGATATTTTCTCATCCCCATTCTCCTGCCTTCTCCCCATAACCCCTGATCCCCTTATTGATCACAAACCTATCCATCTCTGTCTTTCTTTAAAATTTTTTTTTACAGTACCCAATTCATTATTTCAAATTAAGGGGCAGTTTAGCATGTTCAATTTACCTACCCTGCACATCTTTGGGTTGTGGGGGCGAAACCCACGCAAACACGGGGAGAATGTGCAAACTGCACACGGACAGTGACCCAGAGCCGGGATCGAACCTGGGACCTCGGCGCCGTGAGGCAGCAGTGCTAACCACTGCGCCACCGTGCTGCCCTATCTATCTCTATCTTAAAGACACTCAGTGATTTGGCCTGCACAGCCTTCTGCGGCAAAGAGTTCCACAGATTCAAACCACCACCTTTTTCCAAGATATCCCGTACATTTATTGGTTGAATGCAATAACCCACCACCCTCCATCACACCAGGCCACCCGTCTCTTGTTCCTAAGGTTGCTACATCTTGTTGCAATCCCTCCCAGCCACACTCTAATACCACCACATTTCTCCCTCTCTCTATTTCTGATGAAGAGCCAAAGGACTCAAAATGTTATCTCCGTTTTCTCTCTCCCTACAGATGCTGCCGGTCCAACGTTTTCCCAGCATCCTCTGCTCCATTTCAAGACAGTTTGCTTCACACCAGTTTCACAGCTGAAGGCTGACTGATGACGGACTTGAGCAGCGTCAATGGAGGCCGCGACAGGGAACGACAATATAGCAGCCATTACACTGGATTAATGGAATCAGGGGCACCAAGTTCAAATCTCACCATGGCAATTCGTGAAGCTAACTTTGACAACTCAGGGATCAGTGCTGGGTCCACTGTTATTTGTTATAAATATTAATGATTTGGATGAGAATGTAGGAGGCATGGTTAGTAAGTTTGCAGATGACACCAAGATTGGTGGCATAGTGGATAGTCAAGACGGTTACACAAGATTGCAACAGGATCTTGACCAATTGGGCCAGTGGGCCGATGAATGGCAGATGGAGTTTAATTTGGATAAATGTGAGGTGATGCATTTTGGGAGATCAAATCAGGGCAGGACCTACTCAGTTAATGGTAGGGAGCTGGGGAGAGTTACAGAACAAAGAGATCTAGGGGTACAGGTTCACAGCTCCTTGAAGGTGGAGACCCAGGGGGACAGGGTGGTCAAGAAGGAATTCAGCATGCGAGGTTTTATTGGTCAGAATATTGAATACAGAGTTGGGACATCTTGTTGAAGTTGTACAAGACATTGGTAAGACCTCACATGGAATACTGTGTTCAGTTCTGGTCACCCTATTATAGGAAGGATATTGTGAAACTAGAAAGAGTGCAGAAGAGATTTACGAGGATGCTACCGGGACTTGATGGTCTGAGTTAAAAGGAGAGGCTGGATAGGCTGCAACATTTTTCCCTGGAGCGTAGGAGGCTTAGGGGTGATCTTATAGAGGTCTACAAAATAACGAGGAGTTTAGATAAGGTAGATAGTCAACATCTTTTCCCAAAGGTAGAGGAGTCTAGAACTAGAGGGCATAGGTTTAAGGTGATTGTTTTTTTTTTGGGGGGGGGGGGGGGGAGCGAGAGAGAGAGAGATACAAAAGAGACCAGAGTGGATACAATTTTTCTCTTTAATAAACAGTTAGACAATTACCAGGCAGGGTGCGTAGAGAGGGATATGGGCCAAATGCGGGCAAGTGGGACTAGCTTAGTGATAGAAACTGGGCGGCATGGACAAGCTGGGCCGAAGGGCCTGTTTCCATACTGAAAAGCAAACTCATCTCAATTTCAGATTGGGGGGGGGGGGGGGGGGGGGTGGGGGGGTGGAATTTGCAAGGCCATCGGATTCTGATGTCTGGCTGTTGGTGGTTGGGGGCGTTTTCAGTCACTGAGCATCAATTGCTGCCCGCCTTTGTCCTTTGGGAGGTGGGTGTTGGGGCTGCATCAATATTTACTGGGCATCTCCTGCAGCAGATGAGAGCAGTCCCGGTGGGGGGTGGGGGGGGGGAATGATTCTAACGCAGTTCTTGGTACAATAGTTAAAAGCAAAGGTGTCCCGAGCACACTTATAAGTCATCATTCACCGCCTTACACTGCAGCGAAACACAAATAGCCGAATGGAGATTGATCCGGACCCTGTTTACCAAGCACTAGGCACAGCGATGTGCGTACAAAAGGAATGGTACCTGTGTAGGCCTGTTGTAGGTGGGCTGGCACACTTGATCTGGAAAGCTGTGTGGAACCAGACTGCAAACCTTTCAAAATACCTGTAGGGGAGAGGGAGAGAACTGAGAGGTCAAACAGCCCGTTCATCCCCCATTTTAGAAGAGCCAACCTTCCACATCCTGTCAGCAGAGGTTGCCAGGTGGTGATAAACCTCTAGAAGCAGACAGCACACAAGACCATTCAAAGCATCAAACCTGTGCCATCTATTTGAAAGAGTCACCAATCAGTCCCACCCCGCCTCCACTTCCCTAAAAGTCGGGCGAAAACGTTTTCCTTTTCAAGTACTCATCTAATGCTTTAAAAAAATTATTAACCCTACTACCCCAGCACCTTTTCAGGCAGTGCATTTCAGATCATAACATCTTGCTGCGAAAAAATATAACCCCCCCCCCCCCCATCCCGGTCATTGCGAAGAAGACTGTGTCTTTGTGATATCAATCAATTTGTTTCTTTTTATTCACTCGAGCAAAGCTGTGCATGATGGTTGAACATCTCTTCTCTTTTCTACTCGAAAACAACCCCAGTTTCTCCAGCCTCTTCACTTCCCTGAACTCCCTCATCCCTCGAGTCTCCACAGCTTGGCCAAGGCCTTGGCTTCTGTCCTAAACCTGGCCCCCAAGATTGAACACAATACTCCAGCTGTGGCACAAGCAGTGTTGTTGGGGAGGGAGTTCCAGGGTTTTTACTCAATAACAGGGAAGGAACAGCGATATTTTGGGATAAGATGTTGGCATAGGTGGTGGTGTCACTGAACTAGTAATCCAGCTCTGGAGACATGGGTTCAAATCCCACCCTGGCAGCTGAACAAAAAAGTACAGCACAGGGCCAGGCCCTTCGGCCCTCCAAGCCCGTGCCGACCATGCTGCCCGACTAAACTACAATCTTCTACACTTCCTGGGTCCATATCCCTCTATTCCCATCCTATTCATGTATTTGTCAAGATACCCCTTTTTAAAAAAAATTTTATTTAAAAAAATATATATTTTATTAAAGTTTTCAAACACAATTTTTTCCCTTACAAATCAAAGAAATAAAAATACAAGTAACATGATAACTGCAATATAACATTGTGTAACTAACATGGTAAGCTAACCAAATAACACAAAGTAATACTCCACCCCGCCCCCTCTCCCCCTCTAAAAACCCAAACAATTTACCCCCCCCCTCCCCCTGGGTTGCTGCTGCTGGTCATCTATCTTCCCTCTAACGTTCCGCTAGGTAGTCGAGGAACGGTTGCCACCGTCTGGTGAACCCTTGAGCCGATCCTCTCAGTGCAAACTTCACCTGCTCCAGTTTTATGAACCCCGCCATATCGTTTACCCAGGCCTCCAGTCCGGGGGGTTTCGCTTCCTTCCACATGAGTAAAATCCTACGCCGGGCTACTAGGGACGCAAAGGCCACAACGTCGGCCTCTTTCGCCTCCTGCACTCCCGGCTCATCCGCAACTCCAAATAAAGCTAGCCCCCAGCCTGGTTTGACCCGGACCTTCACCACCTTCGAGATCACTCCCGTCACTCCCCTCCAATACCCCTCCAGTGCCGGACACGCCAAAACATGTGTGTGGTTCGCCGGGCTTCCCCCGCACCTCCCACACTTGTCCTCCACTCCGAAGAACCTGCTCAACCTTGCTCCCGTTATGTGTGCTCTATGCAGCACCTTAAATTGGATCAGGCTAAGCCTGGCACACGAGGAAGAGGAATTTACCCTGCTTAGGGCATCAGCCCACAAACCCTCCTCAATCTCCTCCCCGAGCTCTTCTTCCCATTTTCCCTTCAGTTCGCCCACCAACTCCTCCCCCTCTTCTCTCATCTCCCGGTATATCTCTGACACTTTGCCCTCCCCGACCCACACCCCCGAAAGCACCCTGTCCTGGATCCCTTCTGTCGGGAGCAGCGGAAATTCCCTCACCAGTTGTTTCGTGAACGCTCTCACCTGCGTATATCTAAAGAAATTTCCCCGGGGCAGCTTATACTTTTCCTCAAGCGCTCCCAAGCTCGCAAACGTCCCGTCTATAAATAAATCTCCCACTCTCCTGATTCCTACCCGTTGCCAGCTCTGGAATCCTCCATCCAGCCTCCCTGGGGCAAACCTATGGTTGTTCCTGATCGGGGACCACACCGAGGCTCCCAGCACACCCCTCTGTCGCCTCCATTGCCCCCAGATACTTAATGTTGCCACCACCACTGGGTTCGTGGTAAATATTTTTGGTGAGAGCGGTAGTGGCGCCATCACCAGCGCTTTTAAACTCGTCCCTTTACAGGACTTCATCTCCAATCTTTTCCACGCCGCTCCCTCTCCCTCTATCATCCATTTACGAATCATCGCCACATTGGCGGCCCAGTAGTAGTCGCCCAAATTCGGCAACGCCTGTCCCCCTCTGTCTCTACTACGTTGTAGGAACCCCCTCCTTACCCTCGGGACCTTCCCTGTCCACACGAAGCTCGTGATGCTCCTATCTATTTTTTAAAAAAAGGCCTTAGTGATCAGTATAGGGAGACATTGGAACACAAATAGGAACCTCGGGAGGACCATCATCTTAATTGCCTGCACTCCGCCCGCCAGTGACAGCGGCTGCATGTCCCACCTTTTGAAATCCTCTTCCATTTGTTCCACCAGTCGTGTCAGATTAAGTCTGTGTAAGGTTCCCCAGCTCCTGGCTATCTGAATCCCCAGGTATCGAAAGTTTCTTTCCACTCTCCTTAGTGGTAGGCCATCTATCCCTCTACTCTGGTCCCCAGGGTGTATCACAAAAAGCTCACTCTTTCCCATGTTAAGCCTATATCCCAAGAAATCTCCAAACTCCCTCAATATCTGCATGACCTCTGTGATCCCCCCCACTGGGTCCGTCACATACAGCAATAGGTCATCCGCGTAGAGTGACACTCGGTGTTCCTCTCCCCCTCTAATCACCCCTCTCCATTTTCTGGAGTCTCTCAGCGCTTTGGCCAGTGGTTCAATTGCCAGCGCGAACAGTAATGGGGACAACGGGCATCCCTGTCTTGTTCCCCTGTATAGTCGAAAATACTCCGACCTTTGCCGACCTGTGACCACACTTGCCGTTGGGGCCCCATAGAGGAGTTTAACCCAGCTGACAAACCCGTCCCCGAACCCGAACCTCCTCAGCACCTCCCATAGATACTCTCACTCCACCCTATCAAATGCCTTCTCTGCATCCATTGTCGCCACTATCTCTGCCACCCCCTCTACTGGGGGCATCATTATCACCCCTAATAGCCGTCGCACGTTGACATTTAGTTGTCTCCCCTTTACGAACCCTGTCTGGTCTTCGTGCACCACCCCCGGGACACAATCCTATATCCTCGTTGCCAGCACCTTTGCTAGCAACTTGGCGTCCACATTTAGCAGTGAGATAGGCCTATAGGACCCGCACTGCAGCGGATCTTTATCCCGCATCAAGATTAGCGATATCGTCGCCTCCGACATTGTCGGGGGTAGGGTCCCCCCTTCTCTGGCCTCGTTAAAGGTCCTTACCAGCAGCGGGGCCAACAAGTCCACATATTTTCTATAAAATTCCACCGGGAACCCATCTGGTCCCGTGGCCTTCCCTGCCTGCATGTTCCCCAGCCCCTTGGTAACCTCGTCCACCCCAATCGGCGCCCCCAGGCCTTCCACCTCCTGCTCCTCCACCCTCGGGAACCTTAATTGGTCCAAAAACTGCCGCATCTCCTCTTTTCCCTCCGGGGGTTGGGACCTATAAGGTCTCTCGTAAAAGGTCTTAAACACCTCATTTATCTTCCCTGCTCTCCGCACCGTAGCTCCCTTTTCATCCCTAATTCCCCCTATCTCCCTCGCCGCTGTCCTCTTTCGCAGCTGATGGGCCAACAGGCGACTCGCCTTTCCCCCATATTCATATCTCATCCCCTGTGCCTTCCTCCACTGTGCCTCTGCCCTCCTTGTGGTCAACAGGTCGAACTCCGTCTGGAGTCGTCGCCTCTCCCTGTATAGTCCTTCCTCCGGCGCCTCTGCGTATTCTTTATCTACCCTCAAAATCTCCCCCAGTACTCTTTCCCTTTCCTTGGCTTCTATTTTCCCCTTGTGGGCCCTGATGGAGATCAGCTCTCCTCTGACCACCGCCTTTAGTGCTTCCCATACTACTCCCACTCGGACCTCCCCGTCGTCATTGGCCTTCAGGTATCTTTCGATACATCCCCGCACTCTTCCGCAGACTCCCTCACCCGCCAGTAATCCCACATCCAGTCGCCAGAGTGAACGCTGCTCCCTCTCCTCTCCTAGTTCCAGGTCCACCCAGTGTGGGGCATGATCTGAAACAGCTATGGCTGAATACTCAGTTCCTTCCGCCCTCGAGATCAGTGACCTTCCCAAAACAAAGAAATCTATCCGGGAATACACCTTGTGAACATTTTTTTTTTTTTTTCATAGAATTTACAGTGCAGAAGGAGGCCATTCGGTCCATCGAGTCTGCACCGGCTCTTGGAAAGAGCACCCTACCCAAGCCCACACCTCCACCCTATCCCCATAACCCAGTAACCCCACCCAACACTAAGGGCAATTTTGGACACTAAGGACAATTTAACATGGCCAATCCACCTAACCTGCACATCTTTGGACTGTGGGAGGAAACCGGAGCACCCGGAGGAAACCCACGCACACACGGGGAGGACGTGCAGACTCCGCACAGACAGTGACCCAAGCCGGGAATCGAAGCTGGGACCCTGGAGCTGTGAAGCAATTGTGCTATCCACTATGCTACCGTGCTGCCCCGGGAGAACATGGGAGAAGAAGGAGAACTCTTTGGCCTTCGGCCTAACAAATCGCCACGGATCCACTCCCCCCATTTGGTCCATAAACCCCCTAAGCACCTTGGCCGCTGCCGGCCTTCTTCCGGTCCTAGATCTAGATCTATCTAACCCTGGGTCCAACACGGTGTTGAAGTCCCCCCCATTATCAGGTTTCCTACCTCCAGGTCCAGGATACGTCACAGCATCCGCTTCATAAATCCCGCATCATCCCAATTCGGGGCATATACGTTAACCAACACGACCTCCATTCCCTCCAGTCTGCCACTCACCATCACATATCTGCCTCCGCTGTCTGCTACAATGTTCCTAGCTTCGAATGACACCCGTTTCCCCACCAGTATGGCCACCCCTCTGTTCTTTGCATCCAGCCCTGAGTGGAACACCTGTCCCACCCATCCTTTCCTTAACCTAACTTGGTCCGCCACTTTCAGGTGCGTCTCCTGAAGCATAGCCACGTCTGCCCTCAGTCCTTTCAAGTGCGCAACACTCAGGCCCTTTTAATCGGCCCAGTTAGGCCTCTCACGTTCCACGTGATCAGCCGAACTGGGGGGCTACCTGCCCCCTTCCCGCATCGACTAGCCATCACCATCTCTAGGCCAGTCCCACGTCCCGGTTCCGCGCACCCACCCGTTCCCCAGGCGGCGCATTCCCGCCCCGACCACCCTTTCTTTTACCAGTTCCTCTTTGATTTCTGCAGCAGCAACCCAGTTATCCTCCCCCCCCCCCCCCCCAGATCCCCATCTAGCATGATTGCTCCCCCCCCCCCCCCCCATATTGCTTCCGAAAGTCAGCTGACTTCAACTGACCCCGGCTTCTCCCGCTCTCTCCTTGACCCCCCCCCCCCGTGGGGAACTCCCATCTACCTTGCGCCTATCTTCCCGCCATCACCTTTCTGGCGCGGGAACAAGAACAGTAAGCCCAGTGTTCTCTATAGTTGCCCCGCCCCTTGTGGCGCAGCTCCCTCTGCCGCCCCACTCCCATTCCCCATCCGCCGCCTATATCTCTTCTTCCCCCCCACCGGCGCCCACATTTCTTAGTGTCCCCCCCCCTCCCCAATTTACATCTCTATATACATCGGCATTGTCATTTCCCCTCTAACATCAGTCCCTCAGTTCTGATCCAGTTTCTCGTTTTTAATGAAGGTCCATGCTTCTTCCGCCGTTTCGAAGTAGTGATGCCTCTCCTGGTGCGTGACCCACAGTCGCGCCGGCTGCAGCATCCCGAACTTCACCTTCTTCTTGTGTAGCACCTCCTTGGCTCGATAAAACTCGCCCTCCTTCTCGCCACCCCCGCACTCCAATCCTGGTACACCCGTACCACCGCATTCTCCCATCTACTACTTCGTACCTTTTTGGCCCATCTCAGAACCACCTCTCTGTCATTGAAGCGATGAAATCGCACGATCGTCGCCCTAGGTGGTTCTCCCGCCTTTGGTCTCCTCGCAGGGACGCGATGAGCCCCTTCCACTTCAAAGGGGCCCGAGGGGGCCTCAGCTCCCATTAGCGAGCGTAGCATCGTGCTCACGTAAGCCCCGCCGTCCGCTCCTTCCACTCCCTCGGGGAGACCCAGGATCCGAAGGTTCTTTCTCCGTGCTCTGTTTTCTAGGACTTCAATCCTTTCAATGCACTTTTTGTGGTTCGCCTCGTGCGTCTGCGTTTTGACCGCCAGGCCCAGGATCTCGTCTTCGTTGTCCGTCACCTTCTGCTCCACCACGCGGAGCTCCATCTCCTGGGTCTTTTGTGCCTCCTTAAGCCCCTCAATTGCCTGTAGCATCGGGGCCAGCACCTCCTTCTTAAGCAGCTCCACACACCGTCTCAAAAATTCATCTTGGTCCGGCCCCCATGTCGCCTGGGCTCTCTCCGCCGCCATCTTGCTCCTTTTTTCTTCTGCCCCTGTCCTCGAGGATTCTTCGCGATCTGGCCGCCGCCGCCGATATTTTTCTTTTTCGTTGGGGGGGGGACTCCCTGTTGCCTCACCCCACACCGGGTTTCGTCCCGAAAAAATTCCCTGTTGGGGCTCTTAAAAGAGCCCGAAGGTCCGTTCGAGCTGGAGCCGCCGAAACGTGCGGCTTAGCTGGTCATCGCCGCAACCGGAAGTCCTCGTCAAGATGCCCCTTAAATGTCACTATCGTCCCTGCTTCCACCACCTCCTCCGGTAGCGAGTTCCAGGCACCCACTACCCTCTGTGTAAAAAACTTGCCTCGTACATCTACTCTAAACCTTGCCCCTCGCACCTTAAACCTATGCCCCCTAGTAATTGACCCCACTACCCTGGGAAAAAGCCTGTGACTATTGCTCTTCTGCATTTTGGCCCTCCCTGCTGAATATCAGAGCCAGCCGTGGTGCCACTTCTCTGGCTGCTGCTGTTTCCCCCTGATAGGCTATTCCCCCCAACAGTATCCAAAGCAGAATACCTGTTCCGAGAGGGGTCAACCACAGGGGATTCCTGCACGGACTGTCTGCCCCTTGTGGTGGTCACCCATCTCTCTGCCTGCACCTTGGTTGTGACCACATCTATATAACTCCTTCCTAGACGCTTTGCGCCACCTGCATACTCCTAAGTGCATCCAATTGCTGCTCCAACCAAACCATGCGGTCTATGAGAAGCTGCCATTGGTTACACTTACTGCAGATGTAGTCGACCGGAACGCTGGAAACGTCACAGATCTGCCACATCTCACATTTGGAGCACTGCACCCCGCTGAGTGACATTCAAGCACTAATTAATTAATTTAAAATAAACACTTGAATTATTGGTAGATTGTGTTACAATTAACTATATGGCCCTGACGCTAGATGATTTTTACTGTAAAATTAAATGCTAAATACCGATCTCTGCCCTCCGGCAGATTGTAGAACAAGTCCCAGCAGTAGTGGCCATGAAACTATCATCTGGTTCACTAATGTCCTTCAGAGAAGGAAATCTGCCGTCCTTACCCTGTCTGGCCTACATGTGACTCCAGACCCACCGCAATGTAGTGGCCACTTGTCTGCCCTCTGAAGTGGCCGTGCAACCCACTCAGTTCAAGGGCAATTAGGGATAGGCAACAAATGCTGGTCATGGGACAGCAGGGTGGCACAGTGGTTAGCACTGCTGCCTCACGGTGTCAAGGTCCCAGGTTCGATCCCGGCCCCGGGTCACTGTCCGTGTGGAGTTTGCACATTCTCCCCGTGTCTGCGTGGGTCTCACCCCCCACAACCCAAAAAGATGTGTAGGATAGAGTCAGAGTTACACAGCACTGAAAGAGGCCCTTTGGCTCATCACAATGATGCCAACCATCAAGAACCTAACCATTCTATCCCATTTTCAAGCGCCTGGTCCGTAGCTTTGTATGCAAGGACTGATCCAAATATTTAAATGTTGTGAGGGTTCCCGCCTCTACCACCCTTTCAGGCAGCGAGTTCCAGATTCCCACCACCCTCTGGGTGAAAGGGTTTCCCCCCACATCTCCTCTAAATCTCCTGCCTATTAACCGTAAAACGATGCCCCCTGGTTATTGACCCCCCCACGAAGGGGAAAAGTGCCTTCCTCTCCACCCTATCTATATCCCTCATACATTTTAAACACCTCAATCAGGTCCTCCTCCAAGCCAATGTCGTGGCTAACTGTCCAACAGCAGACAGGTGATTTAGAACAGGGAGGTGTACCTCGAGCACCTCACCACCTGCATGGCAATGCCCAGTCTCCGTGCCCTCCTGGCTCACCCATCTGCTTGTGACAGGCTCCCTGCGTCGCCCGAAACCCCGGCCCCCCCTCTCATCCCGCCAATCCCGAGGACTTACTTTGTGTTAAGTTGTGCTGGAACGTGACTGAGGTAGATCCAGTAGGCGCGGTGGTGGAGCCGTCGGAGTCCGAGGCGAAGCTGAGCAGGTTGAGCGGGAGCTGGAAGGGCAGAGCGACAGGAACCAGGCCGCCCAACATGCCGAACGCCGCCGCCGAGTTCAGAGACGCTGGCGTCGCGTTCAGGTTGGTTACATTCAGGGGCGACGTCATGAGGGTCAGGGGTGACGTGTTTGCCAATAAGGTCGATCCAGCCGTTGCCTGGAACAACAACAACTTGCATTTACGTGGCACCTTTGACCTAGTCAAATGCCCCAAGGCGTTTCGCCGGAGCCTGATCAAACACAAAATGTGACACAGACACAGCGAGGTATGGTGGCGCAGTGGTTAGCACTGTGGCGCTGTGGACCCGGGTTCGATCCTGGCCCCGGGTCACTGTGAGGAGTTTGCACATACTTCCCGTGTCTGCTTGGGTCTCATCCCCACAACCCAAAGATGTGCAGGGTAGGTGGATTGGCCACGCAGGGGCTGTTTAGCACAGGGCTAAATCGCTGGCTTTGAAAGCAGACCAAGGCAGGCCAGCAGCACGGTCCAATTCCCGTACCAGCCTCCCCGAACAGGTGCCAGAATGTGGCGACTAGGGGCTTTTCACAGTAACTTCATTTGAAGCCTACTTGCGACAATAAGCGATTTTCATTTCATTTCATTTTCAAATTGCCCCTTAATTGGAAAAAATTAATGGGTACTCTAAATTTATTTTTAAAAAAACAGAGGGAGATATTAGGGCAGAAGGGCCAAAATCTTGGTCAAAAAACGCAGGTTTTCAGGAGAATTCTAAAGGATGAGAGAGAGGGGCAGAGAGTTCAGGAATGGAATTCCAGACCTTAGGGTCTTGAAGCTGAAGGTACAGTTGCCACAGTGGAGTGATTAAAAATCAGGGACGTTCCAAAGGCCAGGATGGTTAGAGCGTGGTTATTGGGGAGTGTTTTGAGGCCTAATTACAGAGGTAGGAAGAGGTGAGGTCATGGAGAGATTTGATTTTATCATTCTCATCCATGTTTGCAAGATGTCACTTGAGCTGGAGGTCAGAGAGGATGGGAGGTTGGTCAGGAGTTCATCGAATGAGTTGTGATGAATGTAGGAATGGCAGATATATTGTATTATATGTATTTGGGGTAGTTAGGGTTAAAAGCCTGGGTTAGTGTGCGACTGCTGCAGTCACGTTTCTATATATCTTAGTTTGAAAGGCAGTAGACTTCTTCGAGACAGAGGTGTAATTAAATCAGCGTAAAAGTATCATAATTCATTCCAGCCAGGGATATGGTTTGAAGTTGGGCGAATGGACTTTTGTTTATATTATGATGGTTCCCTGGGGAGTAGATAATATGAGTCACTGTTTTTAGTTTTAGTAAGATGATGTAGTTAATGGGAGGAGCCAGGGGCTGGAGCAGTCAGGTGTTGAAGTTGCAGTTCAAAGACATTTAATCTTAGATTGGCATGTGAACAGGCAAGAAGCTGAGCTCTCAATACAGTTCAGCTAAATATCGGTGAATAGAACAGCAGTTTCTGGAATAGAACATAGAACATTACAGCGCAGTACAGGCCCTTCGGCCCTCGATGTTGCGCCGACCTGTGAAACCAATCTAAAGCCCATCTACACTATTCCCTTATCGTCCATATGTCTATCCAATGACCATTTGAATGCCCTTAATGTTGGCAAGTCCACTACTGTTGCAGGCAGGGCATTAGATGCCCTTACTACTCTCTGAGTAAAGAACCTACCTCTGACACCTGTCCTATATCTATCTCCCCTCACTTTAAAGCTATGTCCCCTCGTGCTAGACATCACCATCCGAGGAAAAAGGCTCTCACTGTCCACCCTATCTAATCGTCTGATCATCTTGTATGCCTCAATGAAGTCACCTCTTAACCTTCTCTCTAACGAAAACAGCCTCAAGTCCCTCAGCCTTCCCTCATAAGATCTTCCCTCCATTCTGGCAAATCTCCTCTGCACCCTTTCCAATACTTCCACATCCTTCCTGCAATGCGGCGACCAGAATTGCACGCAATACTCCAAATGCGGCTGCACCAGAGTTTTGTACAGCTGCAACATGAACTCACGACTCCGAAACTCAGTCCCACTCCCAATGAAAGCTAACACACCGTACGCCTTCTTAACAACCCTCTCAATGACAAACAGCAGTGGCCCCAAAACAGATCCTTGTGGTACACCACTCGTAACTGAATTCCAGGCTGAACATTTCCCATCAACCACTACCCTCTGTCTTCTTACAGCTAGCCAATTTCTGATCCAAACCGCTAAATCACCCTCAATCCCATGCCTCCGTATTTTCTGCAATAGCCTACCGTGGGGAACTTCATCAAATGCTTTACTGAAATCCATATACACCACATCAACTGCTTTACCCTCGTCCACCTGTTTGGTCACCTTCTCAAAGAACACAATAAGGTTTGTGAGGCACGACCTATCCTTCACAAAACTGTGTTGACTACCCCTAATCAAATTATTCCTTTCTAGATGATTATAAATCCGATCTCTCATAATCCTTTCCAAGACTTTGCCCACAACAGAAGGCTCACTGGTATGTAGTTACCGGTGTTGTCTCTACTCCCCTTCTTGAACAAGGGGACAACGTTTGCTATCCTCCAGTCTTCTGGCACTATTCCTGTAGACAATGACGACATAAAGATCAAAGCCAAAGGCTCTGCAATCTCCTCCCTAGCTTCCCAGAGAATCCTAGGATAAATCCCATCCGGCCCAGGGGACTTATTTATTTTCACACTTTCCAGAATTGCTAACCCCTCCTCCTTATGAACCTCAATCCAGTCTAGTCTAGTAGCCTGAATCTCAGTATTCTCCTCGACAACATTGTCTTTTTCCTGTGAGAATACTGACGAAAAATATTCATTTAGCGCCTCTCCTATCTCCTCGGACTCCACACACAACTTCCCACTACTGTCCTTGACTGGTCCTACTCTTAACCTAGTCATTCTTTTATTCCTGTCATACCTATAGAAAGCTTTAGGGTTTTCCTTGGTCCTACCTGCCAAAGACTTCACATGTCCCCTCCTGGCTCTTCGTAACTCTCTCTTTAGGTCCTTCCTGGCTAACTTGTAACTCTCAAGCACCCTAACTGAACCTTCACGTCTCATCTTTACATAAGCCTCCTTCTTCCTCTTGACAAGTTATTCAACTACTTTAGTAAACCACGGTTCCCTCGCTCGACCACTTCCTCCCTGCCTGACAGGTACATACTTATCAAGGACACACAGTAGACAAGCTCCACATTTCAATTGTGCCCATCCCCTGCAGTTTCCTTCCCCATCCTATGCATCCTAAGTCTTGCCTCATCGCATCATAATTGCTTTTCCCCCAGCTATAACTCTTGCCCTGCGGTATATACCTATCCCTTTCCATCGCTAAAGTAAATGTAACCGAATTGTGGTCACTATCACCAAAGTGCTCACTTACCTCCAAATCTAACACCTGGCCTGGTTCATTACCCAGTACCAAATCCAATGTGGCCTCGCTTCTTGTTGGCCTATCTACATACTGTGTCAGGAAACCCTCCTGCACACATTGGACAAAAACTGACCCATCTAAAGTGCTCAAACTCTAGAATTTCTAATCAATATTTGGAAGGTTAAAGTCCCCCATAACAACTACCCAGTTACTTTCACTCCTATCCAGAATCATCTTTGCAATCCTTTCCTCTATATCTCTGGAACTTTTCGGAGGCCTATAGAATGGATGGCAAATTAACAGCAGTTTGACTCAGGCAATAATGTGCAGCTGGTTCCTGAAGGATCTCTCTTTCTCAATGTGAATTATCCAAGCCATCTCTTTGCTAATGGTATTTAAAAGTGGACTGTGACCCGAGATGGATTTTGTTTGTGTGGAGATAATGATTGTGAGGAGATAATTAGGATTGTTTCATTGCATTGATTTTTTTTTTGATTTTTAAAAATAAATTTAAAGTACCCATAGTTTCCAATTAAAGGGCAATTTAGCGTGTTCAATCCACCTTGCACATCTTTGGAATGTGGGGCGAAACCCACGCAAACACGGGGAGAATGTGCAAACTCCACATGGACAGTGACCCAGAGCCGGGATCGAACCTGGGACCTCAGCGCCGTAAGGCAGCAGGGCTAACCCACTGCGCCACCGTGCTGTCCTGTTTAATTGCATTGATAAACATTGTTTAATTGGTAATTGAAAGCTATTTGTCTTTAGGATGTTAAAGTTTTTTCCCCAGAAATTTAGATTCGGCAATTATTTATTTTTTCCAATTAAGAGGCAATTTAGCGTGGTCAATCCACCTAACCTGCACATCTTTTGGGTTGTGAGGGTGAAACCCACGTAGACACGGGGAGAATGTGCAAACTCCACACGGACAGTGACCCAGGGAAGGGATTCGAACCTGTCTTTGTTACCTCTTGATTTTACTCCATTACGATCCCAAACCTTGTACACCAAACAGAAAACCCAATATTTTATTTAATTTGTAGGAAGGGGGGGGAAAGGATACTTAATTCCAGCTGTGATTTCACACACAAATTGGGATTTGGTATATTAAAACAATCTTTATTACTAACAAAGTATTATTAACTTTAAGGGTGGCACGTGGCGCAGTGGCTAGCACTGGGACTACTGCTACTTGAGGCAAGTACGAGGGTCTTCGGAGCAGATGAGCTGAGGGAGGTGATATTCTAGAAGTGAAAGTATATGGTCCTAGTGATGGCGTGGATGTGTGGTCAGAAGCTCATCTTTTGTTTATTTGTTTATGGGACGTGGGTGTCGCAGGCTGGGCCAGCATTTATTGCCCATCCCTAATTGCCCTTGAGGGGGCAGTTAAGAGTCAACATTGCTGTGTGTCTGGAGTCACATGTAGGCAACACCAAGTAAAGACGGCTGATTTCCTTCTCTAAAGGACATTAATGACCCAGATGGGGTTTTACAACAATCGACAATGGGTTTTTTCCCCAATAAATTTAGAGTACCCAATTAAGGGGCAATTTATTGTGGCCAATCCACCTACCCTGCACATCTTTGGGTTGTGGGGGCGAAACCCACGGAAACACGGGGAGAATGTGCAAACTCCACACGGACAGTGACCCAGAGCCGGGATCGAACCTGGGACCTCGGCGCCGTGAGGCAGCAGTGCTATCACTGTGCCACCATGCTGCCCTGACAATGGTTTCATGGTCATCTTTAGACTTTTAATTCCAGATTTGTATTGACTTCAAATCTCACCAACTGCAGTGGCGGGAGTTGTACCCCGGTCCCCAGAGCAATACCCTGGGCTTCTGGTTTACTAGTCCAGAGACAACACCACTACCCCACTCCCTCCCCTCATCTTGGGGTCAAAGGTGACTCCAAGGGTGCGAACAGTCTGGTTCAGCCTCAAGATGGCTGCCAGGGTAGGGCAGCACAGTGGCAGAGTGGTTAGCACTGCTGCATACGGCGCCTGAGGGCCCAGGTTCGCAGATATGAGGCAAAAACGGAATGGAAGAAATTAGAGAAAAACTGCACAATCAAAATGGTTTAAAAAAACATTAAAAAGTGAAAGTGAAGCATCCTGTCTCCTCAATTCAATCTCTCAATCTTTTGCTGGGTGGGTCACTGAAGCAGCTCCAAACCAGTGTGGAGAGTGGCAAGAATCTAACTTCAGGCACAGCAGAAAAGGGGACAACTATGAGAAGGGCGGGGGTGTGGGGTGTGGCGGCCAACGCAGGACTGAGGGTGTTGTCCCCAAGTGCTCGCAGTATATGAAACAAGGTTAATGAGCGAACACTGAAGTTTGAGGATAAGAGGTAAACCTCTTAGGACTGAGATGAGGAGAAAGTTCTTCACCCAGAGAGTGGTGAATCTGTGGAATTCGCGACCACAAAAAGTAGTTGAGGCAAAAGTGTTGTGTAATTTCAAGAAGGAATTAGATATAGGTCTTGGGGCTAAAGGAACATGTTTTGGAGAGGGGGGGGGGGGGGAGGAGAAAGAGGCGGGATCAGGCTATTGAACTCGATAATCAGCCACGATCATAATGAATGGCGGAGCAGGCTCGAAGGGCTGAATGGCCTTTATATATGTTTCGATCAAAAGGACAGACAGATGGGCAGAGGGCAGGGTTACATTGTTAATAAGAAATTAAATTAAATCGATAGCAAGAAGCGACATAGGGTCAGAAGGTGCAGAATCTGTGTGGGCAGAGTTGAGGAATCGCAAAGGGAAAAAGATCCTAATGGGAGTCATGTACAGGCCCCCTAGCAGTAGTCAGGATGTCGGGCAGAAAATAAATCAGGAGATAGAGAAGGCATATAAGAAAGGCAATCTTACAATATTCATAGGGGACTTCAGTACGCAGGTGGATTGGGAAAATCAGGTTGAAAGCAGATCCCAAGAAAAGGAATTTGTGGAATGTCTAAGAGATGGTTTTTCGGAGCAGCTTGTGACAGAGCCTACCAAGGAACAGGCAATTCTGGATTTGATGGTGTAATGAGGTAGACTTGATTAGGGAATTTAAGGTGGAGGATCCCTTCAGGGGCAGTGACCACAATATGATAGAATTCACCCTGCAGTTTGAGAGGGAGAGGCTGCAATCAGATGTAACAGCTTTACAATTGGGTAAATGTAACGACAAGGGCATGAGGGAGGAGCTGGCCAGAGTTGATTGGAAGGGGAGCCCAGCAGGGGAACAGCAATGGCAGGAATTTTGGGTTATTCGGGAGGCGCAACAGAAATTCATCCCAAGGAGGAGGAAACGTGCTGAGGGGAGGACAAGGCATCCATGGCTGACGAGGGAAGTCAAGGACAGCATAAAAGCAAAAGAAAAAGCATACAAGGTGGCGAGGATTTGTGGGAAGCCAGAGGATTGGGAAGCCTTGAAAAGTGAGCAGAGGACAACTATAAAGCAATAAGGGGGGGAGAAGATGAATATGAGTGTAAGCTGGCTGGCAATACTGAAGAAGATTGCAAGAGTTTTTTTACGATATTAAAAGGTAAGAGAAGACAAAAATGGACATTGGACCACTGGAAAATGAGGCTGCAGTCGTAGCAACGAGGAACAAAGAAATGGCAGAGGAACTGAATGGGTACTTTACTTCAGTCTTCACGGTGGAAGACACCAGCAGCATACCCAAACTTCAAGAGTCCGGGCCAGAGATGAGTGTAGTGGCCATCACTAAGGAGGAGGTACTGGGGAAACCAAAAGGTCTGAAGGTGGATAAACCACCCGGGTCGGATGGACTGCACCCCAGGGTTATAGCTGAGGAGATTGTGAAGGCATTGGTGGTGATGTTTCAGGAATCACTGGAGTCGGGGAGGTTCCCAGAGGACTGGTTAATGTAACACCGCTGTTTAAGAAGTTGGGAGGCACAAGACGGGAAATGATAGGTCGGTTAGCCTGACTTCAGATGTTGGTAAGACTTTAGAGTCCATTGGGTTTTTTTTTCTCTTTTTCTTTTATAAATTTAGAGTACCCAATTCATTTTTACCAATTTAAGGGGCAATTTAGCGTGGTGGATTCACCTACCCTGCACATCTTTGGGTTGTGGGGGCGAAATCCACGCAAACACGGGGAGGAGGTGCAAACTCCACACGGACAGTGACCCAGAGCCAGGATCGAAGTTGAAACCTCAGTGCCGTGAGGCAGCAATGCTGACCACTGCGCCACCGTGCTGCCCTTATTTAGAGTTCATTATTAAGGATACAATTGCAGAGTAAAATAGGGCTGAATCAGAACGGATTCGACAGGCGAGGTCATGCCTGACAAATCTCTTAGAATTCTTTGGGGAGGTTACGACAAAGGAGAGCCAGTGGACGTGGTCTATTTGGATTTCTAGAAGGTGTCGTATAGAAGACTGTTAAATGGGAGCCCACGGTGTTCGGGGCAAGGTACTGGCATGGATAGAGGATTGGCTGACTGGCAGAAGGCAGAGAGTGGGGATAAAGGGGTCTTCTTCAGGGTGGCAGCCAGTACTTAGTGGTGCCCCGCTGGGGTCAGTGTTGGGACCACAGCCATTCACCAAAAACATTAACGATCTGGATGAAGGAACTGAGGGCATAGTTGCTAAGTTTGTAGATGATACAAAGATGTAGAGGGACAGGTAGTATTGAGGAAGCAGGGAAGCTCCAGAAGGAGTTGGTCAGGCCTAGAGAGTGGGCAAAGAAGTGGCAGATGGAATACAATGTGGAAAAGTGACAGGTTATGCACTTTGATAGGAAGAATAGAGGCATAGACAATTTTCTAAATGGGAAAAGGCTTTGGACTTGGGGGACGTGTTCACGATTCTCTTAAAGTTAACGTGCAGGTTCAGTTGGCAGCTCAGAAGGCAAATGCAATGTTAGCATTCATTATGAGAAGGCTAGAATACAAGAGCAGGGATATAGTGTTGAGACTGCATAGGGCTCTGGTCAGACGCCATTTGGAATATTGAGAGCAATTTTGGGCCCCGTACCTAAGGAAAGATGTGCTGGCCTTGGAAAGGGTCCAGAGGTGATTCACAAGAATACTCCCCAGAAGGGGCGGCACAGTGGCATATGCAGCAAAGACCCGGGTTCAATCACAGCGGCTGGTCACTTGCACCGGGGGGGGGGGGGGGTCTCACTGCGAGGCCTGGATAGAGTGGACGTGGAGAGCATGTTTCCATTAGTAGGAAAAACTAGAACCAGAGGACACAATCTCAGACTAAAGGGACGTTCCTTCAAAACAGAGATGAGGAGGAATTTCTTCAGCCAGAGGGTGGTGAATCTGTGGAACTCTTTGCCGCAGAAGGCTGTGGAGGCACAATCACGGATAGATAGGTTCTTGATTAATAAGGTCAGGGGTTATGAAGGCAGATACATGGGTAGGGTGGGTATAGAGGGAAAATGGCCAAATGCGGGCAAGTAGGACTAGCTCAGTGATAGAAACTGAGCGGCATGGACAAGCTGGGCCGAAGGGACTGTTTCCATGCTGTAAACATCTATGACTCTATGAGAAGGCAGAAGAATGGGGATGAGAAATATATCAGCCATGATTGAATGGCGGAGCAGACTCGATGGGCCGAATGGTCTAATTCTGCTCCTATATCTTATGGTCTTATGTGCAGGGTTGCAGTCCTGTCAATCGTGGCAGTCACTGGGAGAAGCATAATAACTAAAGATGGGGGTGCAGCCAAGGGGAAACTCCCTCCCTATTCTTCCCCACCAAGTGAGGACATTCATTGATGATTGCAGTGATCAGGTCCACCCACAATTCCTCAACTGATGGAGAGTCTGTGGCTGCATGCAGCAAGACCTGGTGATAAGGTTAGGCGGTGATCAGTGGCAATTAATTGTTAAGCCATACAAATGCCTGCCAATGACCATGGTCAACAAGACTAAGTCAAGCATCTCCCCAAGACTTTCAATATTTTCATTGTTGAAATCCCTCATCATCACCCCAGGGATCACAGAAATTTAATTTGGACAAGCCATAAAAATACAGTTCGAGAACAAGGCAGGCCGCTCGATCAGCATCTCAGCCATCAACTGAAACATTCACTCCCTCCACCATCGATGCGGAGCGGTTGCCCATCTACAAGATGGTACCATCCGAGCAGACCATGAAGGCTTTTTCGTCATGACCTTGCAAACCTGCCACCTCTGCCACCTAGAAGGACATGACCAGCAGACACATGGGAACACCCCCACCTACGAGTTACCCTCCAAGTCATATGACATGCTGACTTTCGTTGTTCCTTCACTATCACTAAATCAAGGTACTTGAACTCCCTCCCTACCATACACCACATGGACTGCAGTGGCTCAAGGAGGCTCACCACCACCTTCTCAAGGGCAATTAGGGATGGGTAATAAATGCTGCGAAACCACATTCCTTGAGCGAATACATTTGAAAAAGCTGCTGTGGGACTTTGCAATGTCCCGGCTGCTGTGTTACCAACAAGAGTGATGACACTTCAATCGTGTTTAAGGGAGACATTTCTTTGGCTAATCAATGCTTTGGGCTGTCTTGAGGATGTTAAAAGTGCTATTTAAAGCAAATCTTTAGTTTTGTCTCCTGCTGCCCTCTCAAACTGCTGCAGTCCATGTGGTGTAGGTACACCTATGGTGCTGTTAGGGAGGGTTTTGACCCAGGGGCAGCACGGTGGCGCAGTGGTAGCACTGCAGTCTCACGGCACCGAGGTCCCAGGTTCGATCCCGGCCCTGGGTCACCGTGTGGAGTTTGCATATTCTTCCTGTTTTTGCATGGGTTTCGCCCCCACAATCCAAAGATGTGCAGGGTAGGTGGATTGAACACGCTAAATTGCCCCTTAATTGAAAAAAATGAATTGGGTACTCTAAATTTATTTTTTAAAAAGGGAGGGTTTTGACCCAGCGACAGTGAAGGAATGACGATATATTCCCAAGTCCTGCGATATATTCCCAGGATGGTTAGTGACATGGGAGGGGAAATTCCAGGTGGTGTGGTTCCCAGGTATCTGCCGCCCTTGTCCTGCTGTTGGTAACAGGTGTGGGTTTGGAAGGTGCTGTCTAAGGAGCCTAGGTGAGTTGCTGCAGTGGATCTCAGACGGTACATACGGCTGCCACTGTTCATCGGTGGTGGAGAGTGGATGTTTGTGGAAAAGCCGCCAACCGAGCGGGCTGCTTTGTTCTGGATTCTTTCAAGCCTCGATCTTGGTTTCGGACAAGGCTCGGCACAACATCGAGGGCCGAAGGGCCTGTTCTGTGCTGTACTGTTCTATGGTCTATGAGTGCTGTTGGAGCTGCTGCTGTAACAGGCAACAACACCAGACGCATTTCACCTCTTGTATAGCTTCGCTGCCTAGCTCTCTTTGTATCTCTGGGGGCCTGTACTCAATGTGGTGCAGCACTAAGGTTGGCAAACAGTAGAGGGTCAGGCACCCTGGTCTGGTGAGCAGAGAGGATCAGGGATTTGGTTGATCCCAGCCCAGACTGTGGAGCACGGCACCAGAGGGATATTAAAAACAGCAATCAGCCACTTTGCTACAGCCTGCCTCTGATATTCTGCAAAGTTGGTGCATGCGCATCGAGTAAATGGCAAGAAGGGCAGCAACGGTGGCGCAGTGGTTCGCACTGCTGCCTCACGGCACTGAGGACCCGGGTTCGATCCTGGCCCTGGCCCCGACCCACTGTCCGTGTGGAGTTTGCACATTCTCCCCGCGTCTGTGTGGGACTCGCCCTCACAACCCAAAGATGTGCAGGGTAGGTGGAGTGACCACACTAAATTGCCGCTTAATTGAGGGACAAAAAAATAATTGGGTACTCTACATTAAAAACAAAAGTAATGTCAAGAAACACTTGGTTGTGATGCCTTTTAAGAGTCTAATAGCCCGCTGTGAGGATCAGCCTCCTGAGCAGCCACTGAAATGAAATGAAAATCGCTTATTGTCACGAGTAGGCTTCAATGAAGTTACTGTGAAAAGCCCCTAGTCGCCACATTCCGGCGCCTGTTCGGGGAGGCTGGAACGGGATACACTGGGGTCGTGTATTGGAGGTTGCTTGGCCACATTGCACAGAGCCAAAATAATTGCATTCCCACTTTGCTATTTGGGAAAGTGTTGGGATTGTGGGAGGTAATTTCCTTTCATTCAATAAATATTTTTATTAGAATTTTCCAGTTTTGGAGGAGGGAATTTAGAGTCTAGTTTTGCCCTGGGAGTAAAGTTCTCACTGATGGGTCTGGGGCAGAGTGTGTGGTTCAAGGGGCAAAGGGCACACGTGCCGCCCTGTGAAAATCTCCACCCCTTCGGTACTTTTCCCTTTCCAAAGGCAAATGGTCGTTCCTAAGATTTGGTGTCCAAAACTAAACGGAACAGAAGAAAATCTAAACGTCCACTAAAAGATAGAGAACAATAATTTCAGCAAGTAGTTACCTGGGTACCAGCCGATGATCCTGAGGCAGAGGGGGGTCTGTGTAGGGAGGGCAGCATTTTTATAGCAACCTGAGGGCCACTTCCTGGCCCCCCACTCACATTAGTCCTACTGACCGCTCCGCTTGGGCTGCTCCTGTTAGCAGCTGGATTACCGAGAGTCCCAGTCCGACTGGCGGAGACATTCGAGCTCGCAGTGCCACGGTTCGGGGTGCCGATGCCCACTGCCCCAACCACGCCGCTCCGGCTGGCAGCTCCGCCGCTCCTGACGGGCACCCCGCTCACGCTCAAGCTGCTACGGCTGACGGTTTTGGCCGCGGTGCTTCGGCCGGGGGCGCCCGGCGGGCTGACCAGTTTCTGAGGCACTGAGGTTTTTTTTACAAGAGCCGCTGCCTGGAGCTGACCTGCGGCCGACCCGGAAGGCGACTGTCTGCTGCCGGACTGGCTGCCGGAGTGTTTACCGCTGCCTTGCCTGCTGGCCAAACCCCCGGTCAGATTGCTGGACCCCGTTGACACATTCTGGTTCGCGGCGCTGGAGGGGGCTGCGGGTTTGAGCGGGCCAGCCATGGTGAAAGGGGGTTTGAAGCCTTGGGTCGAGGTGCTCGAGGGGGCTGCGGCTTTGGGCGTGTAATCGCCAGAGGTAGACAGGCTGGAACTGGTCCGAGACGTTGCAGCATGAGAAACCTGGGTGCTGCTGGTGGGTGAAGGGGCAAAGGATGTTGGATAGGCAGTCGACCTCTCCGACAACTGTGGCATATGACTCGGGAGCAGGTGCTGCGGGCAGGGGTTCAACTTCACCACCGGATTCTGGTGCACTTTGCCGACAGTAACCTGGGAGTGTGACACCAGGCTGTTGTGGTGCATGCTGGACTGGGGTTGCTGCTTGGCAGATTGCGCCTGTGACTGGCTTGGCCTCTGCGACCCTGGCTGGTGCTGCTTGGCTGCGCACGTCACTGAAGGAGGCTTGGGCGCTTGCGACGAAGGTGCGGTGTAGCCGGCGATCAAGCTGCTCATTCCTGGCCGGGACCCTTCCTGGGGTTTCTTGGTGCCTGAACTGTGGCCAAATAAATGACTGAAGGTCAAAGGGACAGGGGAAAGCGTGGGTACTTTTGGTGACGGCGTGCCTGTTTTTGGAGAGGGGGTGCCTGCCCGCTGAGGCGGCACGGCTGCTTTTGGTTGGGGTGCAGGAGCCTTCGGTGACGGCGTGGCCGACTTTGGGGAAAAGGAGGCTGCTTTCGGGGAAAGGACCAGAGGCGTGACCTTGGCTATGACCTTTTTATCTTCCTTCATCACAGGCTGAGGTCGAGGTGCAGGGGGGGCAGAGTTATTTACAATCCTGCCAATCTTGGCCGTATTGTTGAAGACAGACAAGGCATCCGACACCGACTCCAGGGAAGGGGGCTTAAGGGACAGATCTTCATCCAGAGAGTCGTCCAGGAAAATGGTATCCTGGTTCGCGTTACAACTGGAGCTTGAGATGCTGATCGGCGTGACATTGATCATCGGCAGCACTTTCGAGCCGGGGCCTGCTGGGGTCGAGAGCTTCTGCTCTTTCTTGGGGCTCAAATCCTATTTAAAAGGAAAAGTAAAAAAAAGCTGGTTACGGGTGAGGAACTGGAACAGTTGCCAGATCAGCTTACATCCCACCCAAATGACAATATCTGCTGATACAATAGATTAAACCCAAGCCCACCCAAAACGCAGCACATTAACTCAAATGGAGGCGGGGGTTTGGGGGGTGGGTATTCAGGGGCCAGAGGTGGAAGAGGCTGAATTATTTGTGCTTCAGTTTCAGAGACACATACTGTTGCAGTCATAAAGCTGTCGCGCAGGCAGCACGGCGGCGCAGTGGTTAGCACTGCTGCCTCACCCCGCCGAGGAACCGGGTTCGATCCCGGCTCCGGGACACTGTCCCGTGTGGCGTTTGCACATTCTCACCGTGTCTGCGTGGGTCTCACCCACACAGCTCAAAACGATGCGCAGGGTAGGTGGGTTGGCCGCATGAAATTGCCCCGAAATTAGAAAAAAGCGGGCACTCTAAATTTATTTTTAAAAAATAGACCAATAAAAAAATAAACCCGCCCCACAGGCACCAGCTGAGACAAGTATGTGTGGACTGGCCTTCCACTCTGTTCCTGGATGGCAACTGGGAGCCTCTCAGTCTGTACAGGCGGGGGACTGGGGCCCGACAGATACACTGAGCAAGGCTGGGGCAGCACGGTATCACAGTGATTAGCATTGGTGCTTCACAACGCCAGGGTCCCGGGTTCGATTCCCGCTTGGGTCACTGTCTGTGCAGAGTCTGCACGTTCTCCCCTAGTCTGCGCGGGTTTTCTCCGGGTGCTCCGGTTTCCTCCAACAAGTCCCGAAAGACGTGCTTGTTAGGTGAATTGGACATTCTGAATTCTCCCTCTGTGTACCCGAACAGGTGCCGGAATGTGGCGACTAGGGGCTTTTCACAGTAACTTCATTGCAGGGTTAATGTAAGCCTACTTGTGACACGAATAAAGATTATTATAAAGGAGCACAAGGTTTGCCTGCATTAACACTGCTCCTCAAAGCAATTCACTGTGAACACTGATAGGGTATTGCTTCTTCCATTCCAGATTCTGGTCGCTACCCAGTTCAAGTAAATCAAAAATGTTTACTTGAGGGAGAAAGAGGAGCAACACCAAATGGAAAGGTTCACCTTTACTTTAGGTTTTGGCGCGAAGATCACTTTCTTCTTGGCCCTAGGAAAGAAGAGAGAGAGAGAGATAAAGAAACCTGATTGCAACAAGCTGGAGAGAGTTACTTAAAAGGGATCGCAAACGGAAAATGTACAACATCTCAATCAGCATCCATGAGAGAGAAACAGATTACGATTAGGTGGGCCCTTTGGACCCCTCACACCTCCAGCTATCTTGTTAATCACTCCTTTGTTAAATGACCGTCTGTGCGCTTCCAAGTCTCATTTTGCATTGGGGACATTCCTTTTGTTTCATTAAGCCTTCTTAGGGCATGGCACTGGTAAGGTGGCACTTGTTCCCCAGGTAACTAGATAGTGGCTATGGGTCTCGATTGGGAGGTGTCCCCTGGGCCACATCAGGATTATTTTGGGGGGGGGAAAGCTGCTGGAGGCTCCCTCCCCTGACGCATGTTATTTACCCCGTTGGAATCTCCCAACAGCCTGCATGGTCACTTTATCTCTGGTACTAGCCCACAGATCAGAAAATGTATTGAGCTCTGTTTGCCACAGTAGGATGGAATAGAATTTGTGACCTCTGGTAAGCAAGCCCTACATCGGGACTGCTACACCACTGTACTGGCTAACTTGCTTCTTTTGTTGAAGTTTTCGGTATCCCGGCACAGAAATAGTTTGCATCGTGCACACCCCAATTCATTTTGAGGCTTTATATTGGAAAGCTCCATGGAATTACCCACAGATCACGAATGGATGAAATAGGAAATCAGGTGGGAAAGAGTTGACCAGGGAGCTGGGTTTGGTTTAATCGATCATAACCTGTCAACAGTCAGCAACCCCCAGGGATCTTCTCAGCTACAGCATGAACCCGTGTCTCAGACTGCACCAGTGATCAGGAGCAGTAAGCCCCTCACTAACCTCGAATCCGATGGAATAAAGGAGAGAATTTCACAGTGCCAGGGATCCGGGTTCGATTCCCGGCTCGGGTCACTGTCTGTGCGGAGTCTGCACGTTCTCCCTGTGTCTGCGTGGGTTTCCTCCGGTTTCCTCCCACAAGTCCCGAGAGACGTGCTTGTTAGGTGAATTGGACATTCACATTGAAACAATGTGCAGGGGTACGGGGAATGGCACGAAGTCGCGGTGCTCATTTGGAGAGAGAGGATGGGCCGAATGGCCTCCTTCTGCTCCATAATGGTCTGCGAATCAAGTATTTGTCCAACATCTTTTTGAAAGTTGCTACTGAATCGGTCTCCACCAACTTTCCAGAGGATAACTCACTACATGAAAAGGAATTCCCATCTGACCCCTGGCCTTTTTCGCGAATTATTTTAGAGCAATTCATTGATTACTTTTTACAGCTTCTTAATAAAACCCCTCCTGATTTCAAATGCCTCCATTAAATCTCACTTTAGCCTTCTCTGTTCTCAGGTAAATAATCACAAATTCTCTAATCTGTCCACGCGATTTAAGTTCCTCACTCCTGGAGCCAGCCTCTAGGACATCGCTAAGATTTTTGCCCTAAATCCACCCACTCAACAGTCCGCTTGGTGGTCTTTATTCACCAAACAGACTGTTCAAGGACATGAAATCGTTGCTTCTTCTTAAAAAACATACAAATGATTTCAAAAATGCTGTTTAACTCCTTGGAGCGCAGTTGTGTCTCGGTTAAAATTTGCAACCCTGTGTGTAGCTTTCCCTGAAAGAGAGAATTCGCCCCTTCTCACACTGGCCTTGCCACCACAGCAGCTCTCAGCATGAACCCAAGAGTCTTCAAATGTCCTCGGAAGTAACGCAGCACCCGACAATTATGTAGCAGTGCCCAGCGGCCATAACCAGGGATATCCTGGCTTAGGGGCTGCTTTAGCACAGTGGAATAAAGAGCTGGCTTGTAAAGCAGAACAATGCCAGCAGCGCGGGTTCAATTCCTGTACCAACCTCCCCGAACAGGAACAGGCGCCAGAATGTGGTGACTAGGGGCTTGCAGCCTACTTGTGACAATAAGCGATTATTATTATGCCACTACATGAAATTTCCATCTGTTTACATAGGCAGCTTCGATTAGAAAAGCCAGCATGAAATTGTCATCAGAAATCATGAGTTTTGGGCGGCACGGTGGCACAGTGGTTAGCACTGCCGCCTCATGGCGCTGAGGACCCGGGTTCGATCCCGGCCCCGGGTCACTCTGCATGTGGAGTTTGCACATTCTCCCAGTGTCTGCGTGGGTCTCACCCCCGCAACCCAAAGATGTGCAGGGTAGGTGGATTGGCCGCGCTAAATTGCCTATAAATTGGAAGAAAAAAAATAACTGGGTACTCTGATTTTTTTTTTTTTAATTATGAGTTTGATAAAACCAAAATGCACAATCACATATTGGGGTCCTTTTCTTACATTCGAGATGCTATATAAATGCCAGTTAGATACACATGCACAAATTGACTTGCATTTCATGACTTCAGAGGAGAGTGATCAGATAAAAATTGATAGAAAAATACAGATGGGCCCAGGCACGTGCCCAGGCACCGGGCGCGTGCCCAGGCACCGGGCGCCTGCCCAGGCACCGGGCGCGTGCCCAGGCACCGGGCGCGTGCCCAGGCACCGGGCGCGTGCCCAGGCACCGGGCGCGTGCCCAGGCACCGGGCGCGTGTCTAGGCACCGGGCGCCTGCAGAAGGAAGGAGGAGGCAAATAAGAGGGGAAAAAAATGGAGGAGACTATGGTTGTACTCACGGTGTGGCAGTGAGGTGATTGTGCACTCTCTTGCTCTCCTTAAGCAGCATCCTGCAACAGAAAAGGCACATTCAGTAACTTTTCTTTTAAAACCCTGTAAGGAAGAAAGAGTCTCCTCTTAGAACCACAGAACTCCTACAGCGCAGAAGGCCATTCAACCCAGCAAGTCTCCAGCGACCCTCCGAACGAATACCTTACCCAAATCCACACCCCCATCCACGCCGGCCTATCCTCTAAATTTTTATTTTTTTAAAGTTACGAGTACCCAGTTCATTTTTTCCAATTAAGAGGCAATTTAACGTGGCCAATCCACCTACCCTGCACATCTTTAGGGTTGTGGGGGCAAAACCCACGCAAACACGGGGAGGATGTGCAAACACCACAAGGACAGTGACCCAGAGCCGGGATCGAACCTGGGACCTCGGCGCCGTGAGGCACCAGGGGTAACCCACTGCGCCCTTTATTCTCGTAACTTAACCTGCACATCCCTGGACTCTAAGGGGCAATTTAGCATGGCCAATCAATGCTAACCTGCACATCTTTGGACTGTGGGAGGAAACCGGAGCACCCGGAGGAAACCCACGCAGACACGGGGAGAAAGTGCAAACTCCACATGGACAGTCACCCCAGGTAAAATTGTGCCTGGGTCCCTGGCGCTGTGAGGCAGCATCGCTAACCCACTGTGACACCCAAATCGATCTTATTATTCTCCAAAGAGAAGAGGAAGACAGGGATAAAAGCCTCCTAATCTGGCCGGAGTGGGTTTGGGGAGGGGGGATGGGGTTTATAATCAGATGAGACAGATTTAATGTACAAGCAGAACTAGAGGGAAGAAGAAGAGGATTGTTTTTATTTTAATTTAGCAAGTGATGGTGATCTGGGATAGACTGACTTGAAGGACGGCGGAAGCAGATTCAAATATAATTTTAATTTTAAAAAATTGGACAAATACTTGAAAATAAATATTTGCTGGGATATGGAGAAAGGGGGGGAGGATAGAGCTATCAGGTCGAAGATAGGTTGTGATCATAGAATTTACAGTGCAGGAGGCAGCCGTTCGGCCCATCGAGTCTGCATCGGCCCGTGAAAGAGCACCCTACCCGAGCCCACACCTCCACCCTATCCCCGTAACCCAGCAACCCCACCTAACCTTTTTTTTGGACACAAAGGGGAAATTTAGCGCGGCCAATCCACCTAACCTGCACATCTTTGGACTGTGGGAGGAAACCGGAGCACCCGGAGGGAACCCATGCAGACACGGGGAGAACGTGCAGACTCCGCACAGACAGTGTCCCAAGCTGGGAATCGAACCTGGGGCCCTGGAGCTGTGAAGCAACTGTGCTAACCACTGTGCAGGTGTGTTGTAAGAGTCCAAGATTCCTTTCAGGTGTTGTCAGCACCCAGTGTTCCCAGACTGAAGAAGGGACAGGGGCTCCCCTGATTCATCTGCCCAAAGTCGGAGGGTGTGCGTGCCTGTGCGCACAAGCTGGCCGTGTCAACACCCCGCGCCACTACCGTAGGCTCTTCAATAACCTCCTCGGCTAAGGCCTCAATCTATGATTGATCAAACTTTGCCCCTTTACTGATGGCACATCTTGGGGAACGGATCCTGTTTCTGAAATTGCATGTCCAAAGCCGACTTGGATTTCACGCTACACGCGTTGCCCGTTTTTGAAGAGCTCCCCAGCTCGGAGAGAGGATACTCAGAAGTTAAGTTAAGCGGCTGTGGATTTTGGAGACAGTGTGTTCATTTTACAACTCTTTTAAAAGTGTCCGTGCTCTGGGGAGACACTCGAGGAGGGGGAAGCACCGGCCCACATCCTTCTTCTTACAAATGGGCCATCCGCAAGAAGAGCACCACCACGAGGTTCATCAAGCTCGCAGCAGCCGGAATGAGCCAGAAACCACGGTAAAAGAAACGTTTGTATTTCTGTAGCGTTTTTCACATTCTCAGGGAGTTCCAAGCCGTTTTACAGTCAATTAAGTACTTCTTAAAGTATAGTCGCTCTTGCAATGTAGGAAATACAGCATTCAAGAGCGCTCTCAAGCAGCAATAGTGTAACAATGAGATCATCTGTTTTAGTCACAATGGTTAAGAGATAAATATTGGCATGGGGAACTCTCTTCTTTAAAATGCTGCCATGGAATATATTACATCCATCTGACAGAGCAGACAGGGTCTCAGTTTAACATTGCACCTAAAAGGCAGCATAGCACTCCCTCAGTACAACCCTGGAGTGTCAGATTAGATTAAGAGCTCAATTCTCTGGAGTGGGTTTTGAACCAGCAGTTTTGCGACTCAAGCTGGTGTTACCCACTGAGCCTTGGTTGGCATAGCTTGGAATGGACTCCATGCTCTAAGCCAGTGTTCTTCAAAGACGGGGGCGCGGCCCGCGGGTGGGAGGGTTGCGGAGCCGTTGTCCGCGGCACTCCCGATCGTGCAAATCCCCGCGCAGCTGCCAGCTTTTCATAACGCTGGCTGCAAGCGGCCGCGGACGTGTAAAAAAAAAAAAAAAAAAAAATTTGGCATCATTGCGCGTGCGCGCCAATGATTGGCAGTGCGGCCGCTATTTTTTTTAAACGGTTGCAGCTTTTTGTTTTACAAGTTCTATAGTGGTTTTTATTCATTTATTTTGTTCATTTAATTTTTCGTTTTTTCATTTAATTTATTAATTTTATTTATTTTTTACAAGTTCGGGGGGGGGGGCGGTTATTTGCTAACATTTTACAGGAAAAAAATGCAGAATTTTGGACAGATGGAGACTCCATGCTTTCCGACACCGGAAGGCTTCACCTTCATCCAACAGGTTCCATTGGAGGAGCGTGTACCAGGGCCAACGGGACCCAAAACCATTTCCTCCATTTTTGTCAGCAGTAAGCAAGGTAAGAGAAAATGGTGGGTCCCGAAGGTCGGCTGGCGTGGGTCGCGAAGGTCGGCTGGCGTGGGTCGCGAAGGTCGGCCGTGTTGGGTCCCGAAGGTTGGCCGGTTGGTAAAAATGGGTCCCCGGGTTTGAAGAACACTGCTCTAAGCACTAGTCAGTGCCCCTTGGTGGCGAGTCCAAGCGTGCGCATGGCGGATGAGCGCAGGGTCAAGTGAAGCTGCGACGCCTTCCACAGTTGACCACCCTGCTGACAAGCTGTCTCGGCTCACGTGTGAAGGAGGCTGGCTTGGAGGAAGCGCCCCCCTAGCTCAAGGCAGTGCCTGCTGGAGAAATGCAAGGATGTCCAGCTGGAGAAACAGCTGCTCGACTGGGGAAGTCCACCCCAAATGATATTCCGCCCTATGGATCTCTTCCAATCTGAACCAGATTGTGAGGGGCAGCGAGAAGGAACGATGGCGAGCGGATTCAGATCATGTGGCAACACAGTGGCCTTCTCCTCACTCCTGCTGTGCAGGACAGGTCGATAGTTTCTGTGGGGCTGCTCGTGGGGCTAGATAATTCCTTTTCCCCCATCAAATGGTTTTACCTTGTTGGGGGAAGAGACACCGTCCCTCTGCTCATCGAAATGACCATCGCTCTGACCAGCTGCGCAGCCATTACAGAAAAGGCCACGCTTAAACTGGGGATAAATATGGATGAATAAGATGCAATCAAGCAAGGAATGAAGTGCTCAATGGCCGAAACCAAGTCTCAGAAATTTGCCACTGTGTGGATCATTTATTACTCGTCAAAACGCGTGGAAGAATATAAAAGGCAGCCGCTCTTACCGTGCCTGCATCCAGCCTTTGGGCCAGATAGGTTTCACCTCAGTCTCCATGAAAGCCTTTAGGTAATCCTCTGCTGACTGTGACTTGCTTTGCTCCAGTTCGTAACATCCCAGTTTTATCTTCACCAGGTTACACAGCAGATTCCTGATCACAGCAATGATAAACAAGAGGGTGTTGTCAGTTTGGACACTTTCTGGGTCAATCATCTTGCACTGTTCACTCTCTCTGCGCCCTCTTTATCCCCCAGTTCCTACCTTCCCCCTCTTGAAGGTGATGCCTCTGACTGCCATATAGGCCCAGTGGATTGACAAGTTCTCCACCGCCCCATGTGGCAACTCACACGAGAACCGAGGCAGCCAAACAGTCGCTTGGCCTGGCACAGAGTGAGATTTAAATCCGGGATGATTATCCTGCTTTAATGCCACACTGGGTGGTGCCTTTGCTCGCTGGCGAGTATAACCTCACTTTTTATCCACAGATGTCAGCCTGTTATAGTCAAACCTTGTTACCAGGTATGAGAGCACAAACTCCTGCGTAGCATGCTCTCTGATGTCAAACATAACTGGAACAATTGCAAAGACAGAGAAAGCCTTGAAGGTGGCTGAACACGTTAAAAGCAAGGAAGCGGTCTATTTACAAACCAGCCTGAGCTGGAGAAACCAGTGTCCAACTCGAGGCGTCGCACTTACGGAAAGGATATCAAGGCCGAGGAGAGAGTGCAGCGGAGGTTTACCGACAGGGGTGAGAGGCGTCAGTTGTGTGGAGGAACAGGATTGTCCTCCTAAGAACAGATGAGGTCATGGGGGGTTTGGTAGAGGTGTTAAGTTATGATTGTGTTTGATTGTGAGTAAGAATGTAGCAAGAATGCTGCTTCCACTAACAGGGGGCAGAGATCGAAAATAACACGAAGGTGATGTGGAGAATCTTTATAAGCACAGCAGGTTGCTGTGATCTGGAACGCACTGCCTAAAAGGATGGTGGACGCAGATTCAACGTTATATTTCAGAGCAGAACCAGGCATATTCTTGAAAAGAAAACGAGCAGGCGCAGATATGATCGGCCAAATAGTCGAAGGACGAGTCTACAACAACAAGAAAATGAGCTTGCTTCCCTAGCCACACTGCCAATAGCTGTAGTCATCCTTCAAGGCAGGGCCCCTCACCTTAAGGTCACTGTTCTTTTTAACCACTAGCCAATATTGTGCCAGCTGTTGCCACAGTTGGGAACCCCTTGCTATTGCCCACGGCCCAGCCCCCAGTCAGACTCATTGAGTGGCTTCCAGCGCCCTGGAATCTGCAGCCAGTAAACTCTCAGCAGTTTGAGGGGAACAGGCAATTGGAAAAGAAAGTTCAGGATGCAAAAGTCGCCACAAATAGCTGGCAGGCTGGTTTAGCACACTGGACTAAATCGCTGGCTTTTACAGCAGAGCAAGGCAGGCCAGCAGCACGGTTCAATTCCCGTACCAGCCTCCCCGAACAGGCGCCGGAATGTGGCGACTAGGGGCTTTTCACAGTAACTTAATTGAAGCCTACTCGTGACAATAAGCGATTTTCATTTCATTTCATTTCAGTCAACCAGAGGTATTCGTAAACTACTCGCCAGAGAAGAAATAAGAAAGAAATTGCATTTCTAACAGTGCTTTTCACAACCGCCCAAAGGCAATGAAGCATCTTTGAAGTGTTGTCACGAATATAATGTAGGGAACACAGCAGCTTGCACATGGCATTGCCCCAAACCAGCCACGAGTTTATGATCCGATAATCTGTTTCAATTATGTTGGCTGAGAGATAAAATACTGGCCAGTACACCAAGGGAAAGCTCCCGGTGCTACTTTGCATGGCGCCAAGGAACATCCTGCGTCCACCCGAGGGGGTGAAGGATCTACTTCTGACATTGCAATACTCCCTCAGTACTGCGGTGCATTGTCAGCCTGGAATTTGTTGCTCAGGGTGCTGGAGCCCACAACCGTCTGACTCAAGAGGCGAGAGGGCTAGCGACGGGGCCACAGCCACGCGGATTTGAGAAAGCGCATCGCAATCCGAAACTCAGAACAGCGACAGCTGCCAACATCACTCTTACCACCCAGGACGACAGAGGGTGTATGCGCCAAAGAGTAGGGTTTGGGGGCCTATGCCTATTAGGAACTGGGTAGATGCCAGGCAGACTGACCTCCGCACAGGGGCAGCTTTCATCACATCAGCACAAACTGGAATTGAAGTCCAGCGTCAAAGATGTTAAGATGTGCCTCAATGCACTAGATGGTCATCTCCATCTCCAGCTGGATCACATGGCCTTCACAAGCATTAACAGATGGAATGGAAATCGCTTGTCACAAGTAGGCTTCAAATGAAGTTACTGTGAAAAGCCCCTAGTCGCCACATTCCGGCGCCTGTTTTTGTGCCTGACTCGAGAGGTGTGAGCGAGCAATAACTAGCACCGATGCAATTCAGTCCCTTCTTAAGCCATATATTCAGCCCATTTTTAATCGGATTTGATTTTTGACTATGACATATGGGCGAACAATCAAGCTGAGGAGAATTTGGGAAAGTACGAGTTGGTTGGAGTAGAGTTCATCCGCAGCGCAGGTAGAACTGGTGGGTGGGTGAAATTATAGCAGGCATGCAGCAGAAACGGGAAAGTGTACCAACACAGGACTATTAAAATAGTGCAGATATATGTTAATTCACAGGTGGTGGTGGAGTGGCCAACCTTAAAAAGAACCTGGTGATATTTGCAAAAATTCTAAATTTGTACCGAAACAACAGAACTGGTGGGTAACAATATTTCTTAGAACCACTCCTGCAGTCGGCTGTGAATCAGGATGTGAAGGACTCCGTTGTGTATTTGGCATCGTGAATGGATAAAACGGCAAAAGGAAAAATTAGACTAATAGCACCTTCTAGCACAGGAAGTGGCTATAGATCCCATCATTCCTGTGTCAATGAGATGGATTCCATATTTAGTACATGACATCAAAAGGGCAGGAAGCATTTTAGAAAATCTGAATTAACAGCTTGCTACACGTCACAAACAACCATTATTTTTTTTCTTGTGTGTGGTTCAACGACCTTGCACACGGGGTCCAAATAACTGTCAGTCACGTGTGAGCTCACACCATGAGAACCGCTGTAGGTTACAATGCGATGCTCAATGATTTTTCTCAAATAATATTTACGCCTGTGCGATCTGGAGGAAGTGACGTCAGTGTTTCAGTGGCTGTGACCAAATCGAACTCTCGTCGCATCAACTTCTCCATGGGTGCGACTTCCGGTGGCGGCTATGAAGGAGTAGGTCGCACATTTGGTGGTTTCCGCAATTGATGATTGAATTCCCACATCAGTGCATGGAGAGGAGGACTAGAAGTGCGCACAAAGGAAGAAACAGACACGAACAGAGAAGGCTTGGGCTGAAGCTGCAGCGGGGGACAGCATGGCGGACGACCGGGGTACTGGTTTGTCGACCCAGCGGTCAACGGAGCAGCTGATTCAATTTATCCAGGAGGGCTTTGCCAAGCAGACGCAGGACTGCTTGGACCCGATTAAGGAGTCAATTGCTCAGATTGGATGCCCAAGACCGGGCGATCCAGAAAGTAGAGAAGGCGCTGGCTGACCAGGAGGAACATCAAACTGTGGTGGAGTTGGAAGGTGGGGATGCTGAGAGACCAGCAGAAAAGGCTCCTGGAGAAGATGGAGGACCTAGAGAATAGATCCCGCCGGCAGAACCTGAGAATTGTTGGTCCCACGGAAGGGTCCGAAGGAACGGACACTGGGGCATACATAGCGGGTATGTTCGAGAAGTTGCAAGGGGATGGGACGTTCTCCCGACCCTTGGAGGTGGACAGGTGCACACATGAGGAAGCCGCAATGGGGGGACCCCCTCCGAGGGCAATGGTGGAGAGATTCCACAGGTATTTGGACAAGGAGCATATCTTACAGTAGGCCAGGCAGACACGGAGCTGTAAATGGGAGAACAGTATCCTGCGGATCTATCAGGACCTGAGTGCAGAGGTGGCCAGGAGAAGAGCGGGGTTTAACCAGATCAGGTCGAACCTTTTTAAGAAAAAGGTGAAGTTTGGACTGCTATATCCGGCCCGTCTCTGGGTCACGTATGAGGAGCAACATTTTTATTTCGAGTTGCCTGAGAAAGCGATGGACTTTACGAAAAGGAAAGGACTGGTGGCGGACTGAGGACTTTGAACTTTGCTGCAACGTTCACGTTAAAAAAGTTTCTTTATTTTTCAGACATTATTTGTGATGCCTTCTGTATTGATTTGGGGCCAGTTGCAGAGCTGAGTGAGTTAAAGTTTACATTTGCACTGATGGGAGATGGAGGTGTGTTTGTTAGATGCTGGATCTTCTGTTTGATCTTTTCTTTGTTTATCGGGTTTTTTTTCTAAGGCAATTGTGTTGGGACTGGTTTTTTGTTTGGGTATGTGTGTATGAGCGGGGGTGGGGGGGGATAACAATAGGTGGGAGAATATCTGGCATCATGGGCGGGGATCACCTAGCTAGCTGGGCGGCCTAGCTCACGGACGCGCAGTGGGGGGTGAGCAGATGTTAGGCCTATTGAAGGGGTTGATTTACATTGTGCTGTTACTAGGGGGGGGGAGATGTTCTGCTGACGAGGGAGGGACAGTTGCTGATGGACAGAAAGGAGGTTGGGGGCAGAAGCTGCCTGGGGACGAGGCGGTGGAGGCGTGGGGTGCAGGCTGGAGACTGGCCCAAGAAAGGTGATGGTTGATTAGCGAAGGGGGGGAGGGGGGGGGCAATGAGCCCCCCAACTAGGCTGATCACCTGGAATGTAAGAGGACTAAATGGGTCGGTTAAGAGGGCACGCGTGGAAACTTCCGGGTGCGGCGATGACCAGCTGAGTCGCACGTTTCGGCAGCTCCCTGTGAAACGGACTTTTGGGCTCTTGATAGGAGCCCCAACGGCAATTTTGACGGCTAAAAACACTGTGCGGTAAACCAGAAGGGAATCCCCCCTGGATACAGATGGAAAAAGGAGGAGAAAGTGGCCGGATTGCAGTGGATCCTTTAGAACAGCGGCAAGGAAGGCAAGCAAAAACCAAGATGGTGTCGGAAGGTGGCAGTTTAACATGGGGCCCTGAACAACAAGAGTTCTTGAAATGCTGTGTGGAAGAGATCAAAAAGGAAATGAAGAAAGAGCTGTTGGCCCCGATACTACAGGCGATCGAAGGGCTAAAGGAGGAACAAAAGACCCAGGAGCGGGAGCTTCGGGTCGTGAAGGCAAAGGCAGCCGAGAATGAGGACGACATACAGGGCCTGGTGGTGAAGACGGAGACGCAGGAGGCACATCAGAAACGATGTGTGGAAAGGTTGGAGGCACTGGAAAACAACGCAAGGAGGAACAACCTGAGGATTCTTGGTCTTCCTGAAGGTGTGGAGGGAGCGGACGTCGGGGCATATGTGAGCACGATGCTGCACTCGTTAATGGGAGTGGAGGCCCCGGCGGGTCCGTTGGAGGTGCAGGGAGCATACCGAGTGATGGCGCGAGGACCGAGAGCAGGAGAAATTCCCAGAGCCATAGTGGTGAGATTCCTCCGTTTTAAGGATAGAGAAATGGTCCTTAGATGGGCGAAGAAAACTCGGAGCAGTAAATGGGAGAACGCGGTGATCCGCGTTTATCAAGACTGGAGTGCGGAGGTGGCGAGAAGGAGGGCGAGCTTTAATCGGGCCAAGGTGGTGCTTCATAAAAAGATGATAAAATTTGGAATGCTGCAACCGGCAAGACTGTGGGTCACATATCGAGGGAGGCACCACTACTTTGAGACGGCGGATGAAGCGTGGGCTTTTATTGTGGAAGAAAAACTGGAATGAGCGGGTTATTAAAAAGAACGTTCGAACAAAGTGGTGGGGCGAATGTGGGGGGCAAAGAGGGGTTTTATGTACTAATCCTGCGATGTGGTAACTTTTCTCTCTCCCACAGGTGGTGATGGGGGGAGGAGGGGAGGTGGAGGAGATGGGGCGTTGGCCATTAGGGGCGGGGCCAAGGGAGAAGCGCGGGATTGGTTCCCGCGCTATGATAATCATGGCGGGAATAGAGAAGCAGGAAGGAGGGGGCGTCGCACGGTGCGAGCCGAGGTCACGGGGGGAAGACGAGGTCAGCCAGAGTTTGCTGACTTCTGGGAGCAACATGGGGGGAGTAATTACGTTAGCGGGGGGGGGGGGGGGGGGGGGAAGGGGGGAATTACTGGGTTGCTGCTGCTGGGGAGAGGGGGGAGCTGGTATGGGAGAGGATGGGCGGGGGGGCACTGCCTGGGGGAGATACAGCTGCGTGGGAACCGGGTGAGGAGCTGGATAAAGGTGATGGCTAATCGACAAGGGGGGGGGGGGGGGTAGGAAGCCCCCCAACTCGGCTGATCACGTGGAACGTGAGAGGGTTGAACGGGCCGATAAAGAGGGCACGGGTACTCGCACACCTTAAGAAACTTAAGGCAGATGTGGTTATGTTACAGGAAACGCACCTGAAACTGATAGACCAGGTTAGGCTACGCAAAGGATGGGTGGGGCAGGTGTTCCATTCGTGGCTAGATGCGAAAAACAGGGGGGTGGCTATATTAGTGGGGAAGCGGGTAATGTTCGAGGCAAAGACTATAGTGACGGATAACGGGGGCAGATACGTGATGGTGAGTGGCAAACTACAGGGGGAGACGGTGGTTTTGGTAAACGTATATGCCCCGAACTGGGATGATGCCAATTTTATGAGGCGGATGCTAGGACGCATTCCGGACCTAGAGATGGGAAAGCTGATAATGGGGGGAGATTTTAATACGGTGTTGGAACCAGGGCTGGATAGGTCGAAGTCCAGGACTGGAAGGAGGCCGGCAGCAGCCAAGGTACTTAAAGATTTTATGGAGCAGATGGGAGGTGTAGACCCGTGGAGATTTAGCAGACCTAGGAGTAAGGAGTTCTCGTTTTTCTCCTATGTCCATAAAGTCTACTCGCGAATAGACTTTTTCGTGCTGGGTAGGGCATTGATCCCGAAGGTGAGGGGAACGGAGTATACGGCTATAGCCATTTCGGATCACGCTCCACACTGGGTGGACTTGGAGATAGGGGAGGAAACAGGAGGGCGCCCACCCTGGAGAATGGACATGGGACTAATGGCAGATGAGGGGGTGTGTCTAAGGGTGAGGGGGTGCATTGAAAAGTACTTGGAACTCAATGATAATGGGGAGGTCCAGGTGGGAGTGGTCTGGGAGGCGTTGAAGGCGGTGGTTAGAGGGGAGCTGATATCAATAAGGGCACATAAAGGGAAGCAGGAGAGTAAGGAACGGGAGCGGTTGCTGCAAGAACTTTTGAGGGTGGACAGACAATATGCGGAAGCACCGGAGGAGGGACTGTACAGGGAAAGGCAAAGGCTACATGTAGAATTTGACTTGCTGACTACAGGCACTGCAGAGGCACAATGGAGGAAGGCACAGGGTGTACAGTACGAATATGGGGAGAAGGCGAGCAGGTTGCTGGCACACCAATTGAGGAAAAGGGGAGCAGCGAGGGAAATAGGGGGAGTGAGGGATGAGGAAGGAGAGATGGAGCGGGGAGCGGAGAGAGTGAATGGAGTGTTCAAGACATTTTATAAAAAATTATATGAAGCTCAACCCCCGGATGGGAGGGAGAGAATGATGGGCTTCTTGGATCGGCTGGAATTTCCCAAGGTGGAAGAGCAGGAAAGGGTGGGACTGGGAGCACAGATCGAGGTAGAAGAAGTGGTGAAAGGAATTAGGAGCATGCAGGCGGGAAAGGCCCCGGGACCGGATGGATTCCCAGTCGAATTCTATGGCAATGAGAATAGAGGAATGTGTCCCGGGGGTGGTCCACGAGGACCAAACTGGGTTTGTGAAGGGGAGACAGCTGAACACGAATATACGGAGGTTGTTAGGGGTAATGATGATGGCCCCACCAGAGGGAGAAACGGAGATAGTAGTGGCGATGGATGCTGAGAAAGCATTTGATAGAGTGGAGTGGGATTATTTGTGGGAGGTGTTGAGGAGATTTGGTTTTGGAGAGGGGTATGTTAGATGGGTGCAGCTGTTGTATAGGGCCCCAGTGGCGAGCGTGGTCACGAATGGACGGGGATCTGCATATTTTCGGCTCCATAGAGGGACAAGGCAGGGATGCCCTCTGTCCCCATTATTGTTTGCACTGGCGATTGAGCCCCTGGCGATAGCGTTGAGGAGTTCCAAGAAGTGGAGGGGAGTACTTAGGGGAGGAGAAGAACACCGGGTATCTTTGTATGCGGACGATTTGCTACTATATGTGGCGGACCCGGCGGAGGGGATGCCAGAAATAATGCGGATACTTGGGGAGTTTGGGGATTTTTCAGGGTATAAATTGAACATGGGGAAAAGTGAGTTGTTTGTGGTGCATCCAGGGGAGCAGAGTAGAGAAATAGAGGACCTACCGTTGAGGAAGGTAACAAGGGACTTTCGTTACCTGGGGATCCAGATAGCTAAGAATTGGGGCACATTGCATAGGTTAAATTTAACGCGGTTGGTGGAACAGATGGAGGAGGATTTCAAGAGATGGGATATGGTATCCCTGTCACTGGCAGGGAGGGTGCAGGCGGTTAAGATGGTGGTCCTCCCGAGATTCCTCTTTGTGTTTCAGTGCCTCCCGGTGGTGATCACGAAGGCCTTTTTTAAAAGGATTGAAAAGAGCATCATGGGTTTTGTGTGGGCCGGGAAGACCCCGAGAGTGAGGAAGGGATTCTTACAGCGTAGCAGGGATAGGGGGGGGCTGGCACTACCGAGCCTAAGTGAGTATTATTGGGCCGCTAATATTTCAATGGTGAGTAAGTGGATGGGAGAGGAGGAGGGAGCGGCGTGGAAGAGATTAGAGAGGGCGTCCTGTAGGGGGACTAGCCTACAGGCTATGGTGACAGCCCCATTGCCGTTCTCACCGAGGAACTACACCACAAGCCCGGTGGTGGTGGCTACACTGAAGATATGGGGACAGTGGAGACGGCATAGGGGAAAGACTGGAGCCTTGGGGGGGTCCCCGATAAGAAACAATCATAGGTTTGCCCCGGGGGGAATGGATGGGGGATATGCAATGTGGCAAAGAGCAGGAATAACGCAACTGAAAGATCTGTTTGTGGATGGGAAGTTCGCGAGTCTGGGAGCGCTGACCGAGAAATATGGGTTGCCCCAAGGGAATGCATTCAGGTATATGCAACTGAGGGCTTTTGCGAGGCAACAGGTGAGGGAATTCCCGCAGCTCCCGACACAAGAGGTGCAGGACAGAGTGATCTCAAAGACATGGGTGGGGGGTGGTAAGGTGTCAGATATATATAGGGAAATGAGGGACGAAGGGGAGACTATGGTAGGTGAACTAAAAGGGAAATGGGAAGAGGAGCTGGGGGAGGAGATCGAGGAGGGGCTGTGGGCAGATGCCCTAAGCAGGGTAAACTCGTCGTCCTCGTGTGCCAGGCTAAGCCTGATTCAGTTTAAGGTATTACACAGGGCACATATGACTGGAGCACGGCTCAGTAAATTTTTTGGGGTGGAGGATAGGTGTGCGAGGTGCTCGAGAAGCCCAGCGAATCATACCCATATGTTTTGGTCATGCCCGGCACTACAGGGGTTTTGGATGGGGGTGACAAAGGTGCTTTCAAAAGTAGTAGGAGTCCGGGTCGAACCAAGCTGGGGGTTGGCTATATTTGGGGTTGCACAAGAGCCGGGAGTGCAGGAGGCGAGAGAGGCCGATGTTTTGGCCTTTGCGTCCCTAGTAGCCCGGCGCAGGATATTGCTAATGTGGAAAGAAGCCAAGCCCCCGGGGGTGGAGACCTGGATAAATGACATGGCGGGGTTTATAAAGCTAGAGCGGATTAAGTTCGTCCTAAGGGGGTCGGCTCAAGGGTTCACCAGGCGGTGGCAACCGTTCGTCGAATACCTCGCAGAAAGATAGACGGAATGGGAAAAAGGCTGCAGCAGCAGCCCAGGATCGGGGGTGGGCGGGGGGGGGAACCAGAAGGACTCTCAGGGTTGTTAATATATACTGTATAGGTCGTTGCTACAGATAATTATATATTGGACTGTTAAATTATAATTTTGGAGAGTGTTACTTGTGACAAGGCAGTTGCCAATTCGGGCTAGTTTTCATTTTTGTTATTTATTATTTATTCATTTTTTGTTTATAAAATAGGTCATTGTTATTTGTGTTGTTATAATATTGTGTAAAGGATGCACAATGTACTGTGTTGGTTGACCAAAAATTTTCAATAAAATATTTAATAAAATTTTTTTTAAAAAATAGGGCACGCGTGTTCGCGCATCTGAGGAGACTGAAGGCGGACATGGTAATGCTATAGGAGACGCACCTTAGAGTAACAGATCAGATTAGATTAAGGAAAGGTTGGGTCGGACAGGTTTTTCACTCGGGGCTGGACTCAAAGACTAGAGGGGTCGTGATCCTGATTAATAAGCGGGTGGTGTTTGAGGCGGGAAGAATAGTTACGGATGTGGGAGGTCGGTACATTCTGGTCAGTGGGAAACTGGAGGGGGTGCAGGTGGTACCAGTAAATGTGTCTGCGCCAAATTGGGATGATGTGGAGTCTATAAAGTGGATGCTGGGGAAGATACCGGACCTGGACTCGCACAGGTTGGTCGTGGGAGGGGACTTCAGCACAGTTATTGACCCTGGCTTGGACCGGTCAAGCTCGAAAACGGACAGGGTGCCAGCAATGGCAAAGGAGCTAAAGGGGTTCATGGAGCAGATGGGGGGGGGGGACCTATGGAGATTTGGGCAGCCGAGTGTGAAGGAGTTCTCCTACTCACATGTGCATAAAGTGTACTCCCGGATTGATTTTTTTAATTGTGAACAGGGCTCTACTGATGGGGGTGGTGGGCACGGGGTACTCGGCGATCACAATCTCAGATCATGCCCCGGCACTGGATTGACCTACAGGTTAGCAAGGAGAGTAGCCAGCGCCCGCTCTGGAGGCTGGTCGTGGGACATTTAGCTGACGAAGAGGTGTGCGGGCGGCTGAGGAAATGTATTCAGAATGACCTGGAAGTCAACGACACGGGTGAGGTTTTGGCAGCGGTGGTCTGGGAGGCGCTGAAGGCGGTGGTTAGAGGGGAGGTGATCTCAATACGGGCCCACAGGGAGAAGGTACACAGAGCAGAGACGGACCAACTAACAGAGGAGATATTGCAGGTCGACAGGAGGGATGCGGAGACCCCAGAGGCAGGGCTTTTAAGGGAACGACGGAGGCTAGAGGCGGAGTTTAGCTTATTAACTTCAGAGAGGGCAGTTGAGCAGCTGAGGAAGGAAAGGGGGGCGATCTATGAGCATAGGGAGAAGGCCAGCAGAATGTTTGCACAGCAGCTTAGAAAGAGGGAGGCAGCCAGGGAGATGGGAAAAGTAAAGTATGGGGACGGGAGCCTGGTTGGAGACTCAGCAGGGGTGAATAAGGCGTTCAAGGCGTTTTACAGTAGGCTGTATGGGTCGGAACCGGAGGAGATGAGGCACTTCTTAGGGGGCCTGAATTTCCCGAAGGTGGACGGGGGGTTGGTAGAAGGGCTGGGGGCCCCGATCGGGTTGGAAGAGATAGTGGAGGGTCTGCAGTCGGGTAGTTCTATACAAATTTCTCTGGGATATTGGGGCCGCTGTTGATGAGGACATTCAATGAGGCAAGGGAGCGTGGGGTGCTTCCCCCGACGATGTCACAGGTCACGATCTCATTGATCCTGAAGCGGGACAAGGACCCGGAGCTGTGTGGGTCCTACAGGCCGATATCCCTATTGAATGTGGACGCCAAACTGCTGGTCAAAATCTTGCCCTCTAGGATTGAGGATTGTGTTCCGGATATTATTGGGGAGGACCAGATGGGGTTTGTTAAGGGAAGGCAGTTGGTGGCCAATGTAAGAAGGTTGTTAAATGTGATCATGATGCCCCCGGAAGGTAGGGAGGTGGAGGTAGTGGTCGCAATGGACGCAGGGAAGGCTTTTGATCGGGTAGAATGGGAATATCTGTGGGAGGTATTGGGACGGTTCGGATTTGGGCTGGGCTTTATTGGCTGGGTCAGGTTGCTGCATCAGACTCCTGTGGCAAGCGTACGGACGAATAGGACAACATCAGACTATTTTAGGCTGCACCGGGGGACGAGACAGGGATGCCCCCTCTCCCCACTGCTGTTTGCATTGGCTATAGAGCCGCTGGCAATTGCGCTGAGAGCCTCAAGGGGCTGGTCCGGGGACGACGACGACGATCTGCTCCTGTATGTATCGGATCCATTAGAGAGGATGGAAGAAATTATGAGGATCCTGGGGGAATTTGGCCGGTTTTCGGGGTATAAACTAAATATGGGGAAAAGTGAGATGTTTGCGTTCCAGGCAAGGGGGCAGGAGGGGCAACTGGGGGAACTGCCGTTTAGAGTGGTAGGGGGAAGCTTTAGGTATCTAGGCATCCAGGTGGCGCAGGAATAGGAACAGTTGCACAAGCTAAATGTGTCCCACTAGTAGACCGAATGAAGGACGATTTTCGGAGATGGGACGCGCTCCCGTTGTCACTAGCTGGGAGGGTGCAGGCGGTGAAAATGACGGTCCTCGCGAGATTTCTGTTTGTGTTTCAGTGTCTCCCCATCTTTATTCCACGGTCCTTTTTTAAATGGGTCATTAAGGTAATCACTGGCTTTGTATGGGCGGGTAAGCCGCCGTGAGTAAAAAAGGGGATGCTTGAGTGGAGCTGGGGGAAGGACGGGCTGGCGCTGCCGAACTTCAGTAATTACTACTGGGCGGCGAACATAGCCATGATCAGGAAGTGGGTGGCGGGGGAGGGTCAGTATGACAATGGCCCGGATGAGAAGGTTCTTTGGGGTAGAAGATAGGTGCGCAAGGTGTGCGGGAGGGCCAGCGAACCATGTCCACATGTTCTGGACATGCCCGAAGCTTAGGGGATTCTGGCAGGGGTTTGCGGATGTCATGTCCAAAGTGCAGAAAACGAGGGTGGCGCCGAGTCCAGAGGTGGCGATTTTCGGAGTGCCGGAAGATCCGGGAATCCAGGAGGAGAAAGAGGCAGGCGTTCTGGCCTTTGCTTCCATGGTAGCCCGGAGACGGATATTATTAGCTTGGAGGGACTCAAAGCCCCCGAAGTCAGAGACCATTCTCCCGGTGTCTGCATGGATTTCACCCCCACAACCCAAAGATGTGCAGGCTAGGTGGATTGGCCGCGCTAAATTGTCCCTTAATTGGGAAAAATGAATTGGGTTCTCTAAATTTAAAACAAATGAAGGAAATTAGGAGTAAAACAGATCATATAGAGGATGAAATAGAATAAAAGGATACGCACCTTATTACAGCCTAAAGTGGTTGAGTAGATTGGGAATATCGGGGTAGAAGGCCATCAAGCTTCTCCACCGTTCAGTATCATGGCTGAGCGTCCAGTACAATGTCTGTTCCCCACATCCTTTTATATCACTGGGACTTACATATCTGTCAATCTCTACATTAAACACACTCGATGACGGAGCTTCACAGCCCTCTGGGGTAGGTAACGCCACAAATTCACAATCCTCAGGCAAAGGATTTCTCCTCATCTCTGTCCAAAGTGGCTTCTCCCTTATTGTGAAATTGTGTCCCTGGTTCTGGACTCACCATCTGACCTGCACCCACCTATCTGATCCCCCCCCGCATCCACCCTCTCTGATCCCCCCGGCCCTCCGCACCCGCCCTGCCCGGCCCTCCGCACCCGCCCTGCCTGGCCCTCCGCACCCGCCCTGTCCGGCCCTCCGCACCCGCCCTGCCCGGCCCTCCGCACCCGCCCTCCGCACCCGCCCTGCCCGGCCCTCCGCACCCGCTCTGCCTGGCCCTCCGCACCCTCCCTGTCCGGCCCTCCGCACCCGCCCTCCGCACCCGCCCTGCCCGGCCCTCCGCACCCGCCCTGCCAGGCCCTCCGCACCCGCCCTGCCTGGCCCTCCGCACCCGCCCTGCCAGGCCCTCCGCACCCGCCCTGCCTGGCACCCCGCACCCGCCCTGCCTGGCCCTCCGCACCCGCCCTGCCAGGCCCTCCGCACCCGCCCTGCCAGGCCCTCCGCACCCGCCCTGTCAGGCCCTCCGCACCCGCCCTGCCTGGCCCTCCGCACCCGCCCTGCCTGGCCCTCCGCACCCGCCCTGCCTGGCCCTCCGCACCCGCCCTGCCTGGCCCTCCGCACCCGCCCTGCCAGGCCCTCCGCACCCGCCCTGCCCGGCCCTCCGCACCCGCCCTGCCCGGCCCTCCGCACCCGCCCTGCCCGGCCCTCCGCACCCGCCCTGCCCTCCGCACCCGCCCTGCCAGGCCCTCCGCACCCGCCCTGCCCGGCCCTCCGCACCCGCCCTGCCCGGCCCTCCGCACCCGCCCTGCCCGGCCCTCCGCACCCGCCCTGCCCGGCCCTCCGCACCCGCCCTGCCCGGCCCCCCGCACCCGCCCTGCCCGGCCCCCCGCACCCGCCCTGCCCGGCCCCCCGCACCCGCCCTGCCCGGCCCTCCGCACCCGCCCTGCCCGGCCCTCCGCACCCGCCCTGCCCGGCCCTCCGCACCCGCCCTGCCCGGCCCTCCGCACCCGCCCTGCCCGGCCCTCCGCACCCGCCCTGCCCTCCGCACCCGCCCTGCCCGGCCCTCCGCACCCGCCCTGCCCGGCCCTCCGCACCCGCCCTGCCCGGCCCTCCGCACCCGCCCTGCCCGGCCCTCCGCACCCGCTCCGTCTGGCCCTCCGCACCCGCTCCGTCTGGCCCTCCGCACCCGCTCCGTCTGGCCCTCCGCACCCGCTCCGTCTGGGCCTCCGCACCCGCTCCGTCTGGCCCTCCGCACCCGCCCCGCCTGGCCCTCCGCACCCGCTCCGTCTGGCCCTCCGCACCCGCTCTGTCTGGCCCTCCGCACCCGCTCCGTCTGGCCCTCCGCACCCGCTCCGTCTGGCCCTCCGCACCCGCCCTGCCTGGCCCTCCGCACCCGCTCTGTCTGGCCCTCCGCACCCGCTCTGTCTGGCCCTCCGCACCCGCTCTGTCTGGCCCTCCGCACCCGCTCAGTCTGGCCCTCCGCACCCGCTCCGTCTGGCCCTCCGCACCCGCTCTGTCTGGCCCTCCGCACCCGCTCTGTCTGGCCCTCCGCACCCGCTCTGTCTGGCCCTCCGCACCCGCTCTGTCTGGCCCTCCGCACCCGCTCTGTCTGGCCCTCCGCACCCGCTCTGTCTGGCCCTCCGCACCCGCTCTGTCTGGCCCCCTCAGTATTTTGCAGGTTTCAATGAGATTACCTCTCACACTTTGGAACTCGAGACGACAAGCCAAGTTTGCCCTATCTCTCTTCACAGGACAATCCCGCTATCCCCGCAACAAGTCCGATAAACCTTTGTTTCACTCCCTCTTAGGCAATAATCTCCTTTGACGTAAGGGGGCCAGAAGTGCGCACAGTACTCCAGGCGGGGTTTAACCCAGGTTCCATACAATTGAAGCAAGACTTCACTACTCCTGTACTCAAACCCTCTCTCGATAAAGGCCAACATACCACTAGCCTTCCTAATTGCCTGCTGCACCTGCACATTGGCCTTGTATATATTTTTTACTGTTTTAATAAAAAGATATGGCCTTCAATGGCTAATTAAGCCATTGTCCCTACTCCACTCCGAGGTCCCATCTGCTTCAAGAAGACCACCATCATACCGGTACCAAAGAAGAACCAGGCAACGTGCCTCAATGACTACCAACCAGTGGCCCTGACTTCAGTCGTAATGAAGTGCTTCGAGAGGCTGATCATGAAGCGCATCACCTCCATACTCCCAGAACGCCTTGATCCACTGCAATTCGCATACCGCTGCAACCGGTCCACATCAGACACCATTTCCCTGGCCCTACACTCATCCCTACCTAGAGCATCTCGAAAACAAGGACTCCTACATTAGACTCCTATTTATTGACTACAGCTCCGCCTTCAACACAATAATCCCAGCCAAGCTCATATCAAAGCTCCAAAACCTAGGACTTGGCTCCCCACTCTGCAACTGGATCCTCAATTTTCTGACCAACAGACCACAATCAGTAAGAATGAACAACAACACCTCCTCCACAATAGTCCTCAACACCGGCACCCCGCAAGGTTGCGTACTTAGCCCCCTACTCTACTCACTGTACACACACGACTGCGTGGCAAAACTTGGTTCCAACTCCATCTACAAGTTTGCTGACGATACGACCATAGTGGGCCGGATCTCGAATAACGATGAGTCCGAATACAGGAGGGAGATAGAGAACCTAGTGGAGTGGTGTCGCGACACCAATCTCTCCCTCAATGCCAGCAAAACTAAAGAGCTGGTAATTGACTTCAGGAAGCAAAGTACTGTACACACCCCTGTCAGCATCAACGGGGCCGAGGTGGAGATGTTAGCAGTTTCAAATTCCTTGGGGTGCACATCTCAAAAAATCTGTCCTGGTCCACCCACGTCGACGCTACCACCAAGAAAGCACAACAGCGCCTATACTTCCTCAGGAAACTAAGGAAGTTCTGCATGTCCACATTGAGTCTTACCAACTTTTACAAATGCACCATAGAAAGCATCCTATCGGGCTGCATCACAGCCTGGTATGGCAACTGCTCGACCCAGGACCGCAAGAAACTTCAGAGAGTCGTGAACACAGCCCAGTCCATCACACGAACCTGCCTCCCATCCATCGACTCCATTTACACCTCCCGCTGCCTGGGGAAAGCGGGCAGCGTAATCAAAGATCCCTCCCACCCGGCTTACTCACTCTTCCAACTTCTTCCATCGGGCAGGAGATACAGAAGTCTGAGAACACGCACGAACAGACTCAAAAACAGCTTCTTCCCCACTGTCACCAGACTCCTAAATGACCCTCTTATGGACTGACCTCATTAATACTACACCCTGTATGCTTCATCCGATGCCAGTGCTTATGTAGTTACATTGTATATGTTGTGTTGCCCTATTATGTATTTTCTTTTATTCCCTTTTCTTCCCATGTATTTAATGATCTGTTGAGATGCTCGCAGAAAAATACTTTTCACTGTACCTCAGTACACGTGACAATAAACAAATCCAATCCAACTAACGAGGACACTTGGTCCTTTTGTACATATACACTTTCTAATTTCTTACCACTTAAGAAATACTCTGTGCATCCTCCCAAAGTGGAGAACCTCACATTTTTCCACATTATATTCCATCTGAGGTGAGTGATTGCCCTTGACATCCAGGCAATATTTGACCGAGTGTGGCATCAAGGAGCCCTAGCAGAACTGGAGTCAATGGGAATCGGAGGGGAAAACCTTTGCTGGTTGGACTACATGCATGAAGGAAGATGGTTGTGGTGGTTGGAGGTCAATCATCTCAGTTCCAGGACATCACTGCAGGAGTTGCTCAGGGTATCACTCTGGGCCCAACCATCTTCATCAATGACTTTTCCATCATAAGATCAGAAGTGGAGATGTTCGTTGATAACTGCACAATGTTCAGTCAGCACCATTCCTGACTCCTCTGATAATGAAGCAGCCCATGTCCAAATGTAGCAAGACCTGGACAATATCCAGGCTTAGGCTGACAAGTGGCAAGTTACAGTTGCTCCAAGCAATGACCATCGCCAACAAGAGAGAATCAAACCATCACCCCATGTCATTCAATGGCATTGCCATCGCTGAATGCCCCGCTATCGACATTCTGGGAGTTACCACTGACCAGTAACTGAACTGGACTCGTCATATAAATATTGTGTCTAAAGTTCAGGTCAGAGGCTAGGAATCCTATGGTAACACACCTCTAGAATTTCCACAGCCTGTCCACCATCTCAAGGCACAAGCCAGGAGTGTGATGGAAAACTCCCCCAGTGCCTGGACAAGTGGAGCTCCAACAACACAAGAAGCTCAACACCATCCAGGACAAAGCAGCCCATTTGATTGGAAACCCTTTCACAAACATTCATTCCTTCCACCACTGATGAACAGCGGAAGCCGTGTGTACCATCTACACGACAGACCGCAGGAACTCACCAAGGCTCAATCGGCAGCACCTTCAAAACCACGACCACTACCATCTAGAAGGACAGGGTCGGCAGGTACACGGAAACACCACCACCTGGAATTTCCCCTCCAAGTCACTCACTACCCCGGCTTGGAAGTATATCGTCATTCTTTCACTGTGGTTAGGTCAAAATCCTGGACATCCCCACCTAAATTTAAGGTGAAAGGTGGAAGATATAGGAGGGATATCAGAGGTAGGTTCTTTACCCAGAGAGTAGTGGGGGCATGGAATGCACTGCCTGTGGAAGTAGTTGAGTCGGAAACATTAGGAACCTTCAAGCAGCTGTTGGATAGGTACATGGATTACGGGAAAATGATATAGTGTAGATTTATTTGTTCTTAAGGGCAGCACGGTAGCATTGTGGATAGCACAATTGCTTCACAGATCCATGGTCCCAGGTTCGATTCCGGCTTGGGTCATTGTCTGTGCGGAGTCTGCACGTCCTCCCCGTGTCTGCGTGGGTTTCCTCCGGGTGCTCCGGTTTCCTCCCACAGTCCAAAGATGTGCGGGTTAGGTGAATTGGCCAATGATAAATTGCCCTTAATGTCCAAATTGCCCTTGGTGTTGGGTGGAGGTGTTGAGTTTGGGTAGGGTGCTCTTTCCAAGAGCGGGTGCAGACTCAAAGGGCCGAATGGCCTCCTTCTGCACTGTAAATTCAATGATAATCTATGATTAATCTAGGACAAAGGTTCGGCACAACATCGTGGGCCGAAGGGCCTGTTCTGTGCTGTATTTTCTATGTTCTATGTTCTAACAGCACAGTGGGTGTACCTACACCACAGAAACTGCAGCGGTTCACGGTGACAGCTCACCACCACCTTCTCAAGGGCAATTAGGGATGGGCAATACATCCTGGCCTAGTCAGCGACTCCCACATCACATAAATGAATAAAACTAAAACCTGCCATGTTCTTTCCGACTCACTAAAGTCTTTCCAAATCCTCTTGAAAGCGCTTTGCATCTTCCTCACAAAACACATTCCCTTTACGTTATTCACAAAGGTGTAAATATTACATTTGAGACTTTATTCCCAGAACTAAGAAGAGTGAGAGATGGTCTTGTTGCCGCATATGAAATTCTTAAGGGGCTTGAGCTGGAAGTTGCTGGGAAGATGTTTCCCCAGGCTAGAAATCTAGAACACATGGTCACAGTTTGAGAATAACGGTATAGCTATGAGATGAGGAACAATTTTGTCACTGAAAGGATTGTGAATCGTTTGGAATTCTCTACCCAGACAGCCATGGATGCTCATTGAGGAGCATATTCACGGCAGGTCAATAGATTTTTTGGTACAAAGGGAATTAAAGAATATGGGGAAAGGTAGAGTTGAGGTAGGAGATCAGGCATGAATGCATTGGATGACAGAGCAGGCTAGAAAGGACGACAGGCCAAACCTGCTCCTTTTCCTGTGTTCTCAGGTCCTGAGGATGACCTACGGTGTTTTATAGCCAATGATGAAGTTACTGCTGTTAGAAACCAATTTGAGCAGTGCAAATCTCTAAACTGCAAACGAATGAATGGCCAATGAATCATTCCTCAAAAGGTGGAGTGGGATTGTATATGTGCAGGCAAACAGGACTTTGGTTTACCTTCTCGCATATAAGACAGCACTTCTGCCAATGCAGCACTCGCTCGGTGACGCCCATCGTGTGCGCTCAAGTTACAAAGCTTGAGCCCACCGCCTTCTACAGAGCACAAGGGGTTACCACCCGAGTTGAGTTGACCAGAGTTAAAATGAGGGAAGACAGTGATGGCAAAGAAAGAGAGAGCGAGATAATAAAAAGAGGCATGTGACAGCAACCATTTTGTTTTGCAATCCCCAAGAGTGGCAAGCCCAGGAAGGACAAAAGGCACCGAGACCAAAGAAAAAATACTCCGGGGCAGGCGGGGGGAGGAGGGAGAGAGAGGAGAGGAGAGATGTCCTCAGCTCGCAAAATGCCTACCTGACATGATCGTTCCAAATAAACTTTTTCCGTGGTCCCATGACTCTTCGCCCTGGCTTATCGTCATCATCCTCGTCGGAGCAATTTCTGTCTCGATCCTCTTCGGATGCCATTCTGAAAAGACACCCAGTATGAGGGAGAGAGAGCTGGAAACTCCTAACCACAACTCGCCACCACCCTTCTCCGTTAGATCCAGATACTACTGTTGTTGCCGCCCACGCTCCGTCACATCCCAGGGTTCAGATACTAACTGTGGGCAGTGGCTCTGACCCTCACAGGGAGCAGGATAGGAGGGCTCTGGAATGGAGGCATTATCTCAAATGACTGGAACACAATGGGGAGGAAGTTGTGGTTCAGTTGCACAGCTAAGACCCCACTTTGGGAACTGCATTATGTTCCGGTACTACACCTCAGGAAAGTGAGGGTATGCAGTGTGATTTCACCTCTTCAGAAGCTGCAGTTACCTGGGTTACATTACCAAGGGTGCGTAAAATTGGCCTCTATCCCACTAGGTTTAAAAAGATTGTAGGGTGGCGTAAAGGTCCTTAAAATGATAAAACCAGCCTGTAATCTCTCGCGAAGAGAAGATTGAGTGGCCTGGTGATTGGACGGGGCATCAAAACTGGCAAGTCATGCTACAGTTGTATTGAACTTTGGTAAGGCCGCACTTGGAATATTGCGTACATTCTGGTCGCCACACTACCAGAAGGATGTGGAGCCTTTGGAGAGGGTGCAGAGGAGGTTTACCAGGATGTTAGCTATGTGGAGAGGCTGAATAGACTCGGACTGTTTTCATGAGAAAGATGGAGGTCGAGGGGTGGCCTGATAGAGGTCTACAAAATTATGAGGGGCATGGATCGGCAGGCACTCTTTCCCAGGATGGAGGGGTCAGTCACCAGGGGCATAGGTTTAAGGTGCGTGGGGCAAAGTTTAGAGGAGATGTGCGAGGCAGGTTTTTTTACGCAGAGGGTGGTGAGTGCCTGGAATGCGTTGCCAGGGGAGGTTGTAGAAGCAAATACATTAACCGCGTTCAAAAGGCATCTTGACAAAACACATGGATAGGATGGGTATAGAGGGATACCTCACAAGGAAGTGCTGAGGGATTTGGCGAAGGTTGATATCATTAACAGTACATGCTTGTAGGGCCGAAGGGCCTGTTCCTGTGCTGTATTGTTCTTTGTTAAAACAGAGTAATCCAGATGAAGCGGGTGTAACCTTAAACTTTCGCACACAAAGGGCAACAGGAATATGGAGCTCTCTCCCCCCCCAAAAGACAGTCGATACGGTGATCAACTGGAGCTTTCAGGACCGAGATAGATTTTTGTCATGTCAAGGGTAACAAGGAATATTGGACACTGGTAGGCAAACTGATTTGATACTGAGGGACCCACTCCTGTTGCTATGTGATTAAGCAACAGAGATTGGGAAAAAAGCTGCAATTAGCATTTAAGTTAAGAATCACCAACATATATACCGTCCACCAGGAAATGCAGCACAATTTGACGCAGGTCTCGGTTTGCTCAGTTTGCTTTCAACAATTGTATAACACCACTGTTTTCAAACGCAATTGTTAGCATCCTTGGTGCTGGTGCTGTGGGACCCTCCCAGTATACATGGCGCTGATTGACATTCACCACCTCCGGGGTGAAAGAATCACTCTCTGCCTGCAATGACTGCATTTACCTCACAGGGAGTGCCAGTTTGATGCCACAGCTTGTCAGCCTGTGAATGTTTGTAGCTCGTCCACTGCTCCCCGATCCTTAGCCAATGAGCCCTAGCAACAAATCACATCATTTACTGTGACTGCTGTGGTCTGGTACTTGCGCCTGGGCAAGCACTTGGAAGAAAACAGTTGGAACGTACTTGGCGAACCGGGCCTGCGTGTGTGCTTGCAGTTCCTCCTGGTATTTGATCAGCTGAGCCGGCATCACATTTGCCACTGCTTCCTTCAGCTTCTGCGTCGGATCCCGTAACCGCTCGTCCTGGGAAGGAAATGCAGACATTGAGAGCAGAAAATGACTCCCGGAGAAATCCGTGTGGTATTCAGGCCTCTGCAGCTTCCACTGTGGTTGACGATCAGGGGATTGGCTGCACCTGCTTCGAGGGTACAGACCAGCTCAGGACAGATGCTCAGTTAATACTGTGCTCCTCGCTAACACCACACACGGTTTAGCTCAGTTGGCTGGACGGTTGGTTCGTGATGCAGAGCGAGGCCAACAGCGTGGGTTCAATTCCCGGACCAGCTGAGGTTATTCATGAAGGCCCCGCCTTCTCAACCTCGCCCCCTTGCCCGAGGTGTGGGTGATCCTCAGGTTAAATCACCACCAGTCAGCTCTCCCCCTCAAAAGGGTAAAGCAGCCTGTGGTCATCTGGGACTATGGATACTTCACTGTTACACTTGGAATGAGAAGAAGCAAGAGGTTGTGGTTTGGCAAGCTTGGAGGTCCTTTCTGTGACCCCAGAGGCCAATTAAAATGCCGCTACTGTTGCTCAGGCTCAGGGTCAACATCTTTGCAGAAATGGGAATCAAAGTTGGAACTGCTGGCCTGTTTGACTTGCATATTATTCTTGTCCCATTTATCTCTGAGCACTGGGCATGGGTGTTTGGAAAGGGGGGTGCGGGGGGACACAAAATTCTGCACACTCTCAAATTCTTTTTACCTGATCGTTGAAGTGTAGCTTCTTCAGGCGCTTCATTAGTGTGTCCTTGCTACAGGGCAGGAAGGAGACCAGGAAACCATACACTCCCGAACGCAGTGTCACATTCAACTCCTGTACTTGTAGTTCAATGCTGCAGACAGGTGGAGAGGCAGACCCGACTATTAGCAACAAGATATCAATGATAAAGCTTACGTCTAAACTCCTGCCACCACTGCCCTCCCTTCTTCCCTTCCAAAACTGAAACTTGACGTTCAGCAGCCTTGCCACACACTGTCGGTGTGCTGCCACGCACTTCAGGAGCTCACATGCACTGAGTTTGTCACTGAACGCACGCAGAGGAGAAGGAAGTCATCGCTCAGAAAATGAACAGTCTTGTGTTCATTCCCAGCTTCGCCCACCGTCTTTTGTGTGCTCTCATCAAAACAGAATGAGACCGTTCAGCCCCTCGAGCCTGTTCGATCAGATTGTGCCCAATTCTCCTTTCTTATTCTCGGGCAATTTGCCTGGAGTTTATCCAGTGCTTTGGGGATTATACTCGCAAAATTCTACCCACCTTTCTCAGAAAATTGCACAAGCAGAGATCTTATCAGGCCTTCGAAATCTGAAGAAAGCGGAGTACTTACTCCAGCAGGATGGTGTTGATGTCCGGAGTGAAGAATTTCTTCTTTCCTTCCCCTTCAAAGACCTTGCCAGCCTGGGTAAACACAGCAACAGTGTTAAAGACACGGCCTGGAAATAAACCATCCAGTTACAATCTGGCCTGTGGCTCATTGCACGTGTCCAGTGAATCACGCTGGAGTTTACACAGTTTATGACACGGAATGATAAACGGTGCATATGGGGCGGTTACACGGAGTAATGTACAAGTTTAGTGTTGTCTGCCAATTTTGAAATTGTCTCTCACACGTCAAGTCATTGATGTACATCAGGAAGAGAAGGGTCCCAATACCAAACCCTGGAGAACTCTGCTACAAACATTCCACAAATCCGGAAAACAACTGTTAACCACGACTGTTTTATGCCAATCAGCCAACTGTATCCATATTGCTACGGCTCCCTTTATTCCACGAGTTCTTACTTTGCTTATGTGTCTGTTTTGTAGCTCTTTATCTTTGGAAGCCCATGTGGGCCACACCAACAGCATTATCCTCATCAACCCTTTGTTGCCCCTTCAAACAACACTCAAAGAAATTAATGGTTTTTCCCTTAATGTCAAATTATCCTCAACTATTAAGGCAGATTACGACCAGAATGGTTATAAATTGGGAAAGGGGAGTGTGCAGCGGAACCTGGGTGTCCTTGTGCACCAGTCGCTGAAGGTAAGGATACAGGTGCAGTGGGCAGCCCGGTGGTGCAGTGGTCAGCACTGTGGCCTCACAGCACCGAGGTCCCAGGTTCGATCCGGCTCTGGGTCTCTTGGGTACCCTAAATTTACTTTTTTTAAAAGCATGCAGGTGCAGCAGGTGGTAAAGAAGGCTAATGGTATGTTGGCCTTCATTGCGAGGTTGCATACAGGAGCAGGGATGTGTTGCTGCAATTATACAGGGCCTTGGTGAGGCCACACTTGGAGTACTGTTTGCAGGTTTTGGTTTCCTTTTCTGAGGAAGGATGTTCTTGCTCTCGAGGGAGTGCAGCGAACGTTTACCAGACTGATTCCTGAGAGATTGACTAGGTTAGGATTTTTCTCGCTGGAGTTCAGAAGAATGACGGGAGAGTGGGGGTGGTGGTGGTGACAGTCTGAGGATTCAGGATAAACCATTTCGGACAGAGATGAGAAGACATTTCTTCACCCAAGGAGTGGTGAGCCTGTGGAATTCAGGAAGTAGTTGACATTGAATATATTCAAGAGGCGGCTAGTTATAGCACTTGGGGCGAATGGGATCTGCCATGTGAGAGTACCTTTAAGAAATGGGTGTTTAAGAAATGTACCTTTAAGAAATGGGTGTTTATCAGTGATGTCAGAGTGTGGGTGGAGCTGGGCTGTCAGCTTTTTACTTTCGTTTTAGGCTGTTTGCTGCAGGGTGTGTTTTAGTTTCATTTTCAGTGTTGGAGCTGAAGCCAGACAGAGCAGGTGTACTGTTGATCTCTCTGCCATGAAAAGACTATCTTTTGATCATTTGGTGAATTCAGAATTATAAATGTTTTCAGCAGTGAATGTAAACCTGATGTGCTTTTGTTAAAAGGTGTTTCTTTTGTCTTCTGGATGTTGTTTGGGAAGTTATTAAGGATTACTTAGTGTTGTATTCTTTGGGGGTTGTATCTGAATTGATGGTTGCTAAGATGTTCACTGTATGTTTTAAAAAGGTTAACTTGAGTTCACAGAATAAACATAGTTTTGCTTTAAAAAATACTTTTCCATTTCTGCTGTACCACACCTGTAGAGTGGGCCGTGTGCTCCCCATACCACAATCTATTAAAAGTTGTGGGTCAGGTGAACTCCATGATACACTTTGGGGTTCTCTAAACTCTGGCCCATAACAGATCAAAGATTTTGGGGAGAAAGCAGGATTAGGCCATTGAGTTGGATGATCAGCCACGATGTTGATAAATGGCGGGGCAGGCTCGAAGCGCCAAAAAACATCCCTCCTGCCCCTTTCTTCTATGCATCTATGGATTAACAGCTACAAAACTGGTATCTATTCAACAATGCGGAAATTGCCCAGCTATGTCAACAAACCAATCTAACCAATTACTGCACCATTGGCATCCTCTCAATCATCAGCAAGTGATGGAAGATGGCGTCGACAGCAGCACTTGCTCAGCAATAACATGCGCGCTGAGGCTGTTTGGGTTCCGCCAAAGCCACTCGGCTCCTGACCTCATTGCAGCCTTGGTCAAAAGGACTGAATCCCAGAGGTGAAATGAGAGCGACTGCCCCCGGCATCAACGTGTGGCATCAGGAGGCCCTGGCAAAATTGAAGTTAATGTGAGCCAGCGGTAAAACTCTCTATTGATCAGAATTATACCCAGCACAAAGGAAGATCGCTGTGGGTGTTGGGAGGCCTATCATCTCAGCTCCAGGGGCTGGTTTAGCTCACTGGGCTAAATCACTGGCTTTTAAAGCAGACCAAGGCAGGCCAGCAGCACGGTTCAATTCCCGTACCAGCCTCCCCGAACAGGCACCGGAATGTGGCGACGAGGGGCTTTTCACAGTAACTTCATTGAAGCCTACTCGTGACAATAAGCGATTTTCATTTCATTTTCATTTCAGGATGTCACTGCAGGAGTTCCCCAGGGTAGTGGTCCTGGGCCCAACCATCTTCAGCTGCTTCATCAATGTCCTCCATCATAAGGTGAGAAGCGGGGACATTCGCTGACAATGAACAATGTCCAGCACTTCGCAACTCTTCAGATACTGAAGCAACTGTATCTATAAGCAACAAAAACTGGACAACAGAACAGGCGTGCACTAATAAGTCACACAACACAAGTGCCAGGCAATGACCATCACGAATAAGAGAACAATCTCCCCATAACATTCAATGGCATTACTATAGTTGAAACCGTCAAGATTTTGTGAGTTACCATTGACTGGAAACTGAACTGGACTAGCCATATAAATGTTGTTGCTATAATAGCAGATGGGAAAATGGAAATTCTGGAGGTTAGTAATTCACCACTTGACTCCCCGAAGCCTGTCCATCATCTACAAGACACAAGTCAGGAGTGTGATGGAATACTCCCCACTTACCTGGATGAGTGCAGCTCCAACAACACTCAAGGGGCTCGACACCATCCAGTGGCAGCCGTAGGTACCATCTACAAGATGCACTGCAGAAACTCACCAAGGCCCCTTCGACAGCACATGGATCTCCACTGCCTAGAGGCACGATGGTCACCGGAGCTGTGAAGCAACTGTGCTAACCACTGCGCTACCGTGCCGTCTACTGGTCATAGTTATCAACTGAAATGTAATCAGTCACATCGGCATTCCCAATTCACCACATATGGCTAATGTGTCGGACAGAACTGGTCGTGGAATGCAAAACAAATTCAGCTTGGGTTCCTGCTCCTGATCAAGTAGCAGTGACACCCACTGTATGATTGCACTGATGGGACAGGACTCGTGTCGGTTGTGTGGTAGTGGTACCAATTACCGAGCTTTGAACGGATCCCTTCAATGCCCTGGATTCATACTGGTTTGCAAAGATATGCTACGGGCGGAGTGTGAAGTCAATACGGTCAATTATTTATCACAGAGGGCGGCACGGTGGGGCAGTGGTTAGCATTGCTGCCTACGGCGCTGAGGACCCGGGTTCAAATCCCGGCCCTGGGTCACTGTGTGGAGTTTGCACAATCTCCCCGTGTCTGCGTGGGTTTCACCCCCACAACCCATAAATGTGCTGGTTAGGTGGATTGGCCACGCTAAATTGCCCCTTAATTGGAGAATAAATAATTGGGTACTCTAGATTAAACAAACAAAAAAAAAATCATTCATCACAGCTCTCTTGCTCCTGAATCCATCCAACGTCCCCCTCCCCGTCAGCGACTAAGGCTGGATCAGATCGTACGTAACTTTGACATCCTACTTGACCTCATGGTGAGCTTCCAAACACTTATTCACTCCATCAACAAGACTGTCTATTTCCACCACTACTTCAACCCATTTGCTTACTATAGATCCATGCATGGGGCAGCACGGTAGCATTGTGGATAGCACAATTGCTTCACAGCTCCAGGATCCCAGGTTCGATTTCGGCTTGGGTAACTGTCTGTGCGGAGTCTGCACATCCTCCCCGTGTGTGCGTGGGTTTCCTCCCAGTCCAAAGATGTGCAGGTTAGGTGGATTGGCCATGATAAATTGCCCTTAGTGTCCAAAATTGCCCTTAGTGTTGGGTGAGGTTACTGGGTTATGGGGATAGAGTGGAGGTGTTGACCTTGGGTAGGGTGCTCTTTCCAAGAGCCGGTGCAGACTCGATGGGCCGAATGGCCTCCTGCTGCTCTGTAAATTCTATGATAATCTATGCCGTAGCTCTCAAGTGGAATTTCCAAAATGTTTCAAAAACTCCCTCTCCTCCTTTAAGACCCTCCTAAAAACTTGCCTCTTTCATCAAGCTTTTAGTCACCTCATCTAATATCTTTTCAAAATATTTATGACTCCATGAAGCAAGTTGGAACATCTTTCTACGAAAAAGGCACTATATGAAGGGTAAGAGGAGAATGAGCTCCATGATTTTGACTCCGTGACGAGGAATGATTTGCAACACATGTCCATGTCAGGTTAGTGAGTTGAAAGGAATTTGGGAGCTGATGGTCTACACACAAGGACAGGATCCGGCTGAGCTACGAAGGATCCCATATTTAGACCATTAAGACATAGGAGCAGAATTAGGCCATTCAGCCCATCGAGTCTGCTCTGCCATTCAATCATGGCTGATATGTTTTTCATCCCCACTCGCCTGCCTTCTCCCTGTAACCCCTGACCCCTTATTAATCAAGAACCTACCTATCTTTGTCTTAAATACACTCAGTGACTTGGCCTCCACAGCCTTCTGCGGCAAAGAGTTCCACAGATTCACCACCCTCTATGTCCTCTTGTTCTAGTTTTTTAAACTAGTGGCAACATCCTCTTCAGTATCCTGTAAGCTTCAATAAGGTCCCCCCCCTCCTACTTCTAAAATCCAACGAGTATAGACCCAGAGTCCTCAACCTTCCTCATGTGGCAAGCTCTTCATTCCCAGGATCGTTCTTATGAACCTCCTCTGGATCCCTTCCAAGGCCAGCACATCCTTCCTTAGATACGGGGCCCAAAACTGCTCTCAATATTCCAAATTGAATAGAATGCCAGAATTCATCATTCAGGGTTGGATGTGAACAGTGCCTGCAAGGCAAGGCTCTGCGCACACCTCTACGCACGCACGTACTCCCCGCCCCCCCCCCCCCCCCCACGGACAGGGAAGGGGAGGAAAAATCAACTCAGACAGGGCCTCCCTGATCACTCTGCAATCATTCCTGTTTAAAAATGACGGAGAGGTTTGAGTTTGAGTGCAGCTTTAACAAAGCACATGGTTGAACATTTGCGAAATAAGGACTTGGGGACAGATTTGGATTTTCGCTTCCTATTTCTCTCTTCCCACTTTTTCCCCCAATTGAATCAGCATCCCATACCATATTCTGACTCAAGCATTTTGAGTGCTAACTCTCCATTTGATTTGAAAAAAAGGTCAAAGTTAACAACGTGTGGTTACTATTCCCTAGATGCTCCCCTATCCGTAACATTACTGACCTCGGGAAGGACATGTAGCCACCTGGGTTGGCCACTTCTCGACTTAAAATGGAGAACCGCAAAGGCTGAAGGGAAATTCAGCCAACACAGGCAAAAACTAGCAAATACAGAAATCATGCGTATTGAAACCTGTAAGAAACCAGACAGCACTGAAACCAGCAGCCATCTGCATAGTAATGAGCAATTCCAAGGCACAATTGCAACAGTTAAGGTGAATAAAGCCAAGCCAGACTCCTCGGCGCCAGCAGGAGCCAAGACAAAGGAAGGCCAACGGACATTTAGGGACCGCCCAGCGATCAGGGAATAACTCAAGTATCAGAGAAATCGATCCAAGTGATCAGAACGCAGTCCAATCACTTGGAACCAGGTACGGGATCCGCCCCGAAGGGCGGGAAGCCCCTGGGGACTATAAAGTAAAGCCCCCAAGTTCAAATCGTCCTTCTTGGCAGGGTCACTCAGCAACTTAAATCAACCCGTGAGAACCCGTGAGAGTGGCCTGTCCAAGATGCCGCATCAACCAAGTAAGTCTCCAGTCAACGCTTGCTACGAGATAGGCGCTCCGAGCTACCAGTCCATACCAGCTTTTGAATCCTGCAGACTCAGGACCTGAACGAAAGGCCATTTGTTCCCCTGACCTGGTGGGCCAATTCCGAAGCTAAGTATAGGCCTTTTAGTGATAGGAATAGCCTAGAAAGTAGAGTTTATGCATGAGTAGTGATTTACTGTGTATAATAAATGTGTTTTGATTTGAATCTTACTAATAGGTGTGTTGAGTTATTGATCATTACTTGAACTTGAACCTCGTGGGGGTATCATAAAGATACCTGGCGACTCTAGAGTAAAGGTTAAACAAACAGAGCAAATTACGCATTAAGAGCCAACCAAAAGTTAGCAACAGACAGCACCTTCAAAATGGAGAATAAGAGCTGGAAAATGAAAACTGATCTTTACAAATGCCACTTCTTCATTTTCTAATAATGTACTTACATGGGTTTCGTTGTTTGAATGGACAGCACACAGTGCCTTAAGATCATGGATGCGTTTTTCAAGCTGGGCAGGTAACCCCACCGGCAACTCGGACACCGGCTTTTGGCTCTGGGCGGGGAGGATGAAGTTGGAGGACATTGCCGTGTTGCTGTTTTCCTCGGTTTCAGAGGCTGGGCTTCCGCTCGGCGTTTCCGCCAGCAGCTTATCGATGTCCAGGTCCCCAAGTAACTCCATGGCATTGGCAGCTTCCTGAAGCAAGTCGTGCTCATTGGAGTTCCCCAGAATCGCAAAGACCTGGTCAGAGGCAGTCAAGCTGAAATCGGGACAGCCCGCGTTCTTTGCAGCCTGCTCGAGGACCTGGGAGGCGGATGGAGGCTTCAAGGTGATTTCCTGCTTTTTCATGGCGTCTTTCTCCTTCTGGAACTTTTTGAGCATTTCGGCCAACGACAAGGCGTCACTGTGATTTTTCCGCTTCTTTTTGTGTTTGTCAGCGTTGAGGGCCACCACTCTGAAAGAGAGCAGAGAGGCATTTACAGGGTGGGTGTAATTGCTACATTAGCGGACTAATAACCAAGAGGACAGGAGTTCAAATGCTACCACATTTGAGGCAGGTTGAGAATCTCAAGTCAAGTTCAGAAAAAGTAGAACTAAAAAGGTAGCGTCAGTAAAACAAACTCACTAATGTCTTTTCAGGGGAGAAACCTGCCGCCCTTACCCGGTCTGGTTTACATGTGACCTCGGTCTCAGAGCAACGTGACAGGACTCCTACTTGCCTCATGAAATAGTCCGACGCTTAATTCTATTGAACTGCTTGACCAACTTCTCAGAGCAGCTGAGGGTTTATTCCGGGGATGGTGGGAGTATCTTATGAAGAGCAATTAGGCAAACTGGGCCTGTATTCTTTAGACTTTCTCAGACTCAGAAGTGACCTCATTGAAACCTACAAAATACTTATTAAAAATTAAATTCAGAGCACCCAATTCTTCCCCCCCCCCCCCACAATTAAGGGGCAATTTAGCGTGGCCAATCCACCTACCCTGTACATCTTTGGGTTGTGGGGGTGAGACCCACGCAGCCACGGGGAGAATGTGCAAACTCCACACGGTGACCCAGAGCCAGGATGGGACCTGGATTTGGCGCCGTGAGGCAGCAGGGCTAACCACTGCGCCACCGTGAACCCCCTACAAAATACTTGAAAAATGAAATGAAAATCGCTCATTGTCACAAGTAGGCTTCAAATGAAGTACTGTGAAAAGCCCCGAGTCGCCACATTCCGGCGCCTGTTCGGGGAGGCTGTTACGGGAATCGAACCGTGCTGCTGGCCTGCCTTGGTCTGCTTTCAAAGCCAGCGATTTAGCCCTGTGCTAAACAGCCCCTACTTAAAAGGAATACGCTGGATAGATGCAGGCAAGATGTTTCCTTTGGTTGGGGAGTCTAGAACTGGGGGGGGGGGGGGGGGGGGTGCACAATTTCAAAATAAGATGTCACTCAGGACAGAGATGAGAAGACATTTCTTTACTCAAATAGGCAGCACAGTGGTTAGCACTGTTGCCTCATGGCACTGAGGAACTGGGTTTGATCCCGGCCCCGGGTCACTGTCCATGTGGAGTTAGCACATTCTCCCCGTGTCTGCGTGGGCCTCAGCCCCACAACCCAAAGATGTGCAGGGTAGGTGGATTGACCACGCAATTCCGCCACTTAATTGGGCAATTTTTAAAAAGGATTCTTTACTCAGAGGGTTGTGAGTGTTTGGAATTCTCTACCCCAGAGTGCAGTGGAAGCTCAGTCAGCGAGCATGTTTAAAGTAGGGATTGATAAAATTTCTGATTAACAAATAAATTAATAATAATCTTGATTGTCAAAAGTAGGCTTACATTAACACTGCAATGAAGTTACTGTGAAAATCCCCTAGTCGCCACATTCCGGCGCCTGTTCGGGTACACGGGGAGAATTTAGAATGTCCAATTCGCCTAACACAAGGGAGGGGGGGGGGGGGTCGGAGAATCGCCGGGGGCTGGCGTGAATCCCGCCCCTGCCGGTTGCCGAATTCTCCGGCACCGGATATTCGGCGGGGGTGGGAATCGCGCCGGTCGGCGCCCCCCCCCCCCCCCGATTCTTCGGCCCGTCCCGCTGCTGGAATGCCTGTCCTGCCGGCGAGAATCAAACCACCTCTCTTACCGGCGGGCGGGCTCTGGGGGAGGGGGGGGGGCGCGGGGAGAGCTGGCCCCGGGGGGTGCCCCCACGGTGGCCTGGCCCGCGATCGGGACCCAATGATCTGCGGGCGGGCCTGTGCCGTGGGGGCACTCTTTCCCTTCCGCCTTCACCACGGTCTCCACTACGGCGGAGGCGGAAGAGACTCCCTCTACTGCGCATGCGCGGGGATGCCGAGAGCGGCCGCTGACGCTCCCACGCATGCGCCGCCAGGCAAAGTCATTTTTACGCCAGCTGGCGGGGCACCAAAGGCCTTTCCCGCCAGCTGGCAGGGCGGAAATCAGTCCGGGGCGGGCCTAGCCCCTCAGGGCGAGGGCTCGGCCACTCAAGATGCGGAGACTTCCGCACCTTTGGGGCGGCGCGATGCCAGACTGATTCGCGCCGTTTTTGGCGCTGGTCGGCGGACATCACGCCGATATCGGAGAATCCCGCCCCAGGTCTTTTGGGACTTGTGGGTGGAAACCGGAGCACCCGGAGGAAACCCACGCAGACACGGGGAGAACATGCAGACTCCGCAGACAGTGACCCAAGCCAGGAATCGAACCAGAGACCCCGGTGCTGTGAAGCAACAGTGCTACCCACTGCGCTACCATGCCGCCCTGCGGGGATAGTGGGTGTAAAGAGGCAGTGAAGTGTCTGATCAGCCATGATCGTGTTGAATGGCGGAGCCAAGCTTGATGGGCTGAATGGCCTACTCCTGTTCCTAATGATGTTGTGATGCTGGCATTGGACTGGGGTGAGCACAGTAAGAAGTCTAACAATACCAGGTTAAAGTCCAACAAGTTTGTTTCGAATCACTATCTTTCAGAAGACAGCTCCTTCATCAGATGAGGGATGACAGCCTTGCCAGCCATGCCAAATCCAAAGAACGATTTATTTAAAAATAAAATCAGACTAGAAGGTACATTGTTAATTCATGGTTTACTGACCAAATCGTGGGGCTAAGCAACTAGAGAACAAGCAATGTTCTGACAGCGACATCACTAGTAATTGCCAAGAAACACAACCTAAGCTCCTAATTTTTCCTAATTAGTGAACTTCTCCGCACATTTGCCTCACAATATGCAACAGGTTGTCAGACCACAAGACTGGCACTTGAATCTATTTCTGACGATTGGGAATGGTGGGTGGGTGGCAAGGGGATGCACAGATTAGAAAAAAGTACCAGCTTTTAAAAAATGTCAGACCAAATGTTCGGTACGACAGCAGAACGGGGAACATCAACACCGGTGATACCAAAACTGACACGATACAACTATCAGTGATTACTTTCTCAAGAAATGAGAAACCCGAGGGGTTAACTAATCGGGGTCTCAACATTCTGCTGCGACTTGATAGGTTAGATGTAAAGGTTTTCCATTTTTGGGGAGTCCAAAACTGTAAATATAAGATAGTCACTAACAAATACATTGGGAATTTAAGAGAAAGTTATTTACTATAAGTGTTAGAATGTGGAATTCGCTAGGTGAAGTGATTAAAATAGATGTGTTAAAGGCGAAAGCAGAGGCAAAACGGTGGGGCAGTGGTTAGCGTTGCTGTCTCACGGCGCTGAGGGCCAGGGTTCGATCCCGGCTCTGGGTCACTGTCCGTGTGGAGTTTGCACATTCTCCCCCTGTCTGCGTGGGTCTCACCTCCACAACCCAAAGATGTGCAGGGCAGGTGGATTGCACACTAAATTGCCCCTTAATTGAAAAAAAAAATGGAAATAAATAAACAAATAAAGGTTAAAGCAAGGTATGCGTGAAGAGGAAAGGAATAGAAAATCATGCTGGCAGGGTGAGTTTTTTAAAAATTATAAATTTAGAGTGCCCAATTCATATTTCTCAATTAAGGGGCAATTTAGCGTGATAAATCCACCTAACCTGCACATCTTTTGGGTTGTGGGGGCGAAACCCACGCAAACACGGGGAGAATGTGCAAACTCCACACGGACAGTGAACCAGAGCGGGGATCGAACCTGGGACCTCGGTGCCGTGAGGCAGCAGTGCTAACCACTGCACCACCGTGCTGCCCTGCTGGCGGGGTGAGATGAAGAGGCTTGTGTAGGTCATAAACTCCAGTATGGGCCAGTTGGGCCAATTTCTGTGCCGTACATTCAATGTAACATTGACAAGCAGTAATTCCTGCTCTGGTCACTTCCCAGTCAGAGCAGTGACGAGCCAGCATGGTCGATTGCACAAGAGGGCAAGCCGCCCATTCTCCTGCCAACGGAAGCCTCAAGTGAACAAGAAATTATCAAAGAAAAGAATTTACACTTGCAATGTCTTTTAAAAGATGTGTATACTGCACACGCAGACGGCAGAATGGGGTCAAGAGCCACACACGTCCCTAATCTTAAAAAAGGTTATGGTCACTGATGCAATGTGTTTCCTGTTTATGTCTGCTTTGCAAATGAAATGTAAATATCTGCTTGGAGGCTGCAAAACATTTGCGCCCAAATTGGTATTTTTCTTCTTTTTTAAAAAAATGTTTTCAATTTAGCGTGGCCAATTCACCTACTCTGTACATCTTTGGGTTGTGGGGGTGAGACCCACGCAGACATGAGAGAATGTGCAAACTCCACACGGACAGTGACCTGGGACCGGGATCGAATGCGGGTCCTCGGGGCCTTAGGCAGCAGTGCTAACCAGTGCGCCACCGTGCCTGCCCGTTCAAATTGGTATTTTTTAGTGCAACATTTCTTCTTTAAATTCCCAACCTATTTCACGCTTCCCAAGCCAGATATCCCATGCCAACCACATTCCTTTCATTCCTCTCATATCATCCCCATCCCATTCCACCCCTTCTCCCTGTGCCATCTCTTCTATGGGTGGCACAGTGTTTGCTGCCTCGTAGTGCCACGGACCTGGATTGAATTTTGGCCTTGGGTGACGGTCTGTGTAGAGTTTGCGTGCTTTCCTGTGTTTCCTCCGGGTGCTCCGGCTTCCTCCCAACAGTCCAAAGATGTGCAGGTTCAGTGGATTGGCCACGTTAAATTACCCCTTGAGTGTCCAAATAGGTGCAGGTTAGGTGGGGTTTTGAGAATGTGGCAAGGGAGAGAGACTGGGTGGAGTGCTCTTTCGGAGGGTCAGTGCAGACTCAATGGGCCGAATGGCTTCCTTCTGCACTGTAACAATTCTATGCCATCGTATCCTCCACTCCACATCCCCCATTCATACAATCCCCCCACCAGTCCCATGCTGTGGGATGGTAGTTGTTTAATTAGATTAACATTCGGGTACGGAGTGCATCCAGGAATGATGCGCCAAATAAACCCGCCAACAGGCACAGCATCTAGACTGACAAAACAATGACATCCTCCCTCCAAAGGTGGCACTGGAACAGCTCACAGCCCTTTAGCCTGTACTGCGGAGGGATGCCCCTGCTTCTCTGCTCCCTAAATTGCTGTCAATTTTGTGATTCAGCTGCAAATATTTATCCAGGTATAATATAAAAATAAGGAGCGTGTCTTTGACTTTAAAATGGGGAATTATGTCTGAACACCCAGGCTCAATTATTCCTTGCTCTCCACGCCCTGAATCCAATACCAGAGGAGCGGGTGATGAGTAAAGTTCAAAATCCCACGCTGTCTGATATTGGTGCAAAATAACCTTGAGAACAAAGAAAGGAAGCTTTTGGTGCTATTTCATACCCACTGACGAACAATTACTCTTTGTAATAGTTTAGCACACTGGGCTAAATCGCTGGCCTTTAAAGCAGACCAAGCAGGCCAGCAGCACGGTTCAATTCCCTTACCAGCCTCCCCGAACAGGCGCCAGAATGTGGCGACTAGGGGCTTTTCACAGTAACTTCATTGAAGCCTACTTGTGACAATAAGCGATTTTCATTTCATTTTATTAATACTCTCCGAAAAAGAGACATGCTGTTGAATCGTTTCATCTTGCACCCATCAGCACGGTAAATGCCTCGTGCTGGTAAAGTGCGTCGTTTTAGCAAATAAATACAATAGCAACCCTGCCCACTTTGGGATGCCCAAGGTTTAGCTCCTGCCAACCTGTGCTAAGTTTAGATTGAGACACGACCCGTAGAACATTTAAAAAAACAGAAAATGCTGCAAATATTCAGATGGGTCTGGCAGCATCTGTGGAGAGAGAAAGAGAGTTAACACTTCAGCTCCGTGATCTTTCATCAGCACATACCCCAGAGAACATACTTATGGCAGCTTCACGGTGGTTTGGTTTTGAGAATAGTTAAGTATTTTTACGCATTTCAGGCACCTGGTTCACCCAATCCTAACTTCCTCCAGAACCTACCTATCTCGTCTCATAAAAATCTTCTCCTTGGCTCAGGTGGCATAAGACTAACTTGCAGCATCTACACTGTCTGAGCCGAGTTAACGCGGGTACAGGCTAGGAATCAAGACATGGGAAGATACTGGTCTGTACGATTCAATATTTCGCAAGCAAACTCCGGCGTGAGCAGTTCGCAACATCGCAGCATGTGGCGCAGTGGTTAGCACTGGGACTACAGCGCTGAGGACCCGGATTCGAAACCCGGCTCTGGGTCACTGTCCGTGTGGAGTTTGCACTTTCTCCCCGTGTCTGCGTGGGTTTCACCCTCACAACCCAAAGATGTGCAGGTTAGGTGCATTGGCCACGCTAAACTGCTCCAAAAAAATTGGAAAGAAAATAATTAGGTACTTTAAATTTATACTAAAAAAAAGAACTGCAGCACAGTCTCAAGAGCTTGCAGTGAGAGAATCAACTTCAAAGCCGCATACACGTGCATGGCCTTGTAGCACTCTTAAATGGACCACGTAGTGCAACAAGCACTCTGCACACAGCAAACAAAAGTCAAGGTAATATTGAGTGGGGTTAACTGGATAGCTCTTAGGTATGGTGGGCCAAATAACCACTTTCTGTGCTGTATAATTCTGCAGTGCTCATGCGTCATGTTAAACACTCACTCTATAATTTATTCTGGCTTCTTTGTATTCATTACCCTCCAAGCTAAGAGGTTGAGCTTGGAGTGAGCACTGCTGCCTCACGGTGCTGAGAACCTGGGTTCAATACTGGCCCCGGGTCATTGTCTGTGCAGAGTTTGCACATTCTCCCCGGGTCTGCGTGGGTCTCGCCCCCACAACCCAAAAAGATGTGCAGGGGGTGGATTGGCCACGCTAAACTGTCCCTTAATTTGAAAAAATGGATTGGGTACTTTACATTTTTTTTTAAACCATGAGGATGGCAAAAAGTGGCACAACTGACCTTAACTCCAATGTTTCCTCCCTTTAGGAATGTTCTCAAGCTGCACCAAATGACCAAGAGTGGATCCTCACAGCAGGAGAACACACATTTATAAACTCATGTCATACCAATCAACAACAACCTGCATTTATATGATACCTTTAACATAGTAAAATGCCCCAAAACAGTGCACAAGAGCCTATTGTGTCCCATTTACAAGATGCACTGCGGGAACTCACCAAGGCACCTTAGGCAGCACCTTATAAACCCACGGCCCTCACCCATTTAGAAAGACAAGGGCAGGGCAGCAGATACCTTAGGAACCCCACCACCTGGAGGTTCCCCTCCAAACCACTCACCATCCTGACTTGGAAATATATCGCCGTTCCTTCACTGTTGCTGGGTTGAAATCCCTGGAACTCCCTAACAGCACCGTGGTTTTTAAAAAAACTAATTTACGGGATTTGGCCATCGCAATTATTGCCCATCCCTACACCACATGGACTGAAGTGGTTCAAGAAGGCAGCTCACTACCACCTTCTCAAGGGCAATTAGGGATGGGCAATAAACGCTGGCCTAGCCAGTAACACTCACATCCCGTGAATGAATAAAAAGAAATTCAACAAACTTTGACACTGAGCCACTCAGGACAGGAGCAAAAGGTTTGGTCAAAAAATTAGGTTATAAGAAACTTTATAAAGATGGAAAAAGAAGCAAAGGGCTTAATGGAAGTGCGGTACTTAGGGCCGAGACAGCTGAAAGCATGGCCGCCAATGATAGGGTGAAGGAAATTAAGGATGCACAAGAGGCTTGAATTTGAGAAATGCAGAGCTTTTTGGAGGATTGTAGGGCTGGAGGAGTTTACAAAGTTAGGAAATGTTGAGGCTGCGAGGGATGAGAATTGGAGGAGTTGATGAACTGGACCATGGGCGGCACGGTAGCACAGTGTGTTAGCACTGTTGCTTCGCAGCTCCAGGGTCCCAGGTTCGATTCCCAGCTTGGGTCACTGTCTGTGCGGAGTTTGTACGTTCTCCCCGCAGGTTTCCTCAGGGTTTTCCCATTTCCTCCCACAGTCCAAGGATGTGCAAGTTAGGTGGATTGGCCATGCTAAATTGCCCTTAGTGTCCAAAAAAAAAAAGGTTAGGTGGGGTTACTGGGATAGGGTGGGGGTAGTGGGCTTAAGTAGGGTGCTCCTTCCAAGGGCCGGTGCAGACTCGATGGGCCGAAAGGCCTCCTGCTGCACTGTAGATTCTTCGATTCTATGGAGTAGGTGCGGATTAGGATCTGGACAAAGTTTTGGATGAGTTTATAGAGGGTGGGTGGGAGGCCGTCTAGGACAGCATTGGGATAGTCATGGAACAGCACAGCTTGCTGAAGCACAAAAATATAACACCCAAGAATCCAATACAAATGCATCATTGCACGGAACCATCTGCTCTGCAAGACATGGGAGAGGAAACCCAACATATTAGCATAAGCACCGAGAAACATACACAGAAAATAGGAGGCGGAGGCCATTCTGCCCTCGAGTCTGCTCCGCCATTCATTATGATCATGGCTGATCATCGAGTTCAGTACCCTGATCCCGCCTTCCCCCCCCATATCCCTTGATCCCTTTAGCCCCAAGAGCTGTATTGAAATTATGCAACGTTTTGGCCTCAACTACTTTCTGTGGTAGTGAATTCCACAGAATCACCACTCTCTGGGTGAAGGAATCTCTCCTCAGCTCCGTCCTAAAGCAAAGGCAGGGATGAGAAAAGATGATGCAGCGCATTCTGCCAATCTCCCGCCTCACTGCATTCGGAATATCCTCATCGAATCTGCAGCAAAAACCTTTCAGTGGCTGAATCTTGCACTCGCTGCCACACGACCAACTCAACATGACTGACTCACCCAGACTCCTTTGAAACCTTCAGCTTCCTTGACCTCTTCTCTTTCATCCCGCCTTCAGCCTTTCGTCTTTGCTTTTTCGCCACCCTGTCTTCTCCATCTTTTAATTTTTGCTTCTGAAAGAAAAAAAAAACATGGCAAGTTTTCTGCTTACTGTCCGGTCTGAAAGGACACATGCACACCCGACCTGCTCAACCCTCACGCACCCTGCTCGTCACATCCTGCGCAGGTTTCACGCAAAATCTAAAGATGGCGTTTCATCAGCACTTCAAAGTTTGTTGCAAAACATTTCAGAAAGAAAGTAGTCGAATTATACGGCATCGCAGGAAACCTGGTGCAGTTTGATTCCGGTGGTAGAACATCAGCAATACAAAGTACAGCATATAGCAAGGAGGCGCAGACAGAGGATTATCAATTGAAAAGAGAAGGGGGAACAGGTGGCACGGTAGCACAGTGGTTAGCACCGTTGCTTCACAGCCCCAGGTTTGATTCCCGGCTTGGGTCACTATCTGTATGGAGTCTGCACGTTCCCCCCATGTCTGCGTGGGCTTCCTCCGTCTGCTCCGGTTTCCTCCCACAAGTCCCGAAAGACGTGCTTGTTAGGTGAATTGGACATTCTGAATTCTCCCTCAGTGTACCCTAACAGGCACCGGAGTGTGGCGACTAGGGGATTTTCACAGTAACTTCATTGCAGTGTTAATGTGAGCCTACTTGTGACAATAATAAAGATTATAAACTAGGAGATATCTTTCTCACACAGAAATTAGGATACTGGACGACAAACTGCGATAATTTTTCAATTTATAAACTGAGGAAGGGATACTTCACCCCCAGCAGTGATTCCACTGACAAATATGGATTTTTTTGTATTAAAACAAACGTTATTATTAACGCGATATTAACCCCATTAACATCCAAGAAAAAACAGCTCGTCAATTAATAGTTAAACAGTTCTTTAAAAAAATAAAGACAGGTCTTTGAGCTTACTTTCCCATCCACTTATAAAATCTCAATCCACATGCAGGTCAAATGCCACTTATTAATAGAGTTAACACTCAGTGGCTTACAGGTTTATTCACAAAGTCCTTGGGAGAGAAGCTTTCAGAAGTCAGTCTGAAACACAAGTCCTTTCCTCAGAACCCAGAGCAGAACGTTAAAATTTAACTAGAAACACACACAAGGCAGGGCTGAAAAACGAATAGAAAACAGACCCAGCCACTCCCATGAGTGACATCACAGTCTGTCTAGCTGTTAACCTCTCAATGACAGCTTTAACAGATGTACAACGACGACGAATCAGACTACAGGAGGGAGATAAATCACTTGGTTGCATGGTGTGCCAAAAACCATTTCTCTCCAAATGTCGGAAAGACCAAGGAACTGATCACCGACTTCAGGAAGCATAGCACGACACACACACCCGTCTGCATCAATGGCTCCGAAGTGGAGATGGTCGATAGCTTTAAGTTCCTGGGGGTCACCATCACCAACAGTCTGTCCTGGTCCACTTACGTTGATGCAACAGTCAAGAAATCCCAACAACGTCTCTACTTCCTACGGAAGCTAAAGAAATTTGGCATGTCTGCATCGACTCTCACAAATATCTACAGATGTGCGATAGAGAGCATCCTATCGGGCTGCAACACAGCCTGGTATGGCAACTGCTCGGTCCAAGATCGCAAGAAACTGCAGAGTGTGGTGAACTCAGACCAATGCATCACACAAGCTTGCCACCCGCACACTGATTCTGTCTACACCTCCCGCTGCCTCAGGAAGGCAGGCAGCATTATCAGAGACCCCTCCCACCCAAGCATTGCCTTCTTCCAGACCCTTCCATCAGGCAGACGGTACAGAAGTCTGAAGACCCGCACATCCAGACATAGGAACAGTTTCTTCCCCACAGCTACTAGACTCCTCAACGACTCCCCCTCGGGCTGATCTGTTCCCTGTAAGAACACTATTCACTACGCCCTAAGCTGCTCTTGCTCATGTATTTGCTTTGTTTGTCCCTTGTTCCGCACTGTAACCAATCACTGTTTGTTGATGTACCATTTGTCAATGTTCTCGGTTGATTATTATTTTGTCTACTATGTACGTACTGTGTACGTTCCCTCGGCCCCAGAAAAATACTTTTCACTGTACTTCGGTACATGTGACATCAAATCAAATCCACCTTAACCAAAATTATTTTAATAATATTACTGCAACAGACATATAACAATTAAATTTCCTACATTCATCACAGTATATATAATATGGTGAACAGGCGGAAAATAGGATGATCGTACATCGTTCTAGTTGAAATTCTAGGATCAGATGGCTATAGGGTTGACAGTCAGAATTGAAGACACTTTGGGCTCTTGAGTTTTGGGGGGGGGGGGGGAGAGAGAGAGAGAGGGGGGGAGGGAGAGAGGGGGAGAGAGAGAGAGAGAGAGAGAGAGAGAGAGAGAGAGAGAGAGAGAGAGAGAGAGAGAGAGAGAGAGAGAGAGAGAGAATTGACACTCATGTCCAGCAGACAGATCAAATAAACATTACAACGGGCGAGTGCACAGAATCACATGACACATCCATGCACTGCAAACTCAACCTGCGAACGAGAAGGGTTCTGAAGGCACAATAATAATAATCGTTATTAGTGATGCAAATAGGCTTACATTAACACTGCAATGAAGTTCATCATAGAATTTACAGTGTAGAAGGAGGCCAATCGGCCCATCGAGTCTGCACCGGCTCTTGGAAAGAGCACCCTACCAAGGTCAACACCTCCACCCTATCCCCATAACCCAGTAACCCACCCAACACATTTCGGGAACAGTGACCACAATTCAGTAAGTTTTAAAGTGCTGGTGGACAAGGATAAGAGTGGTCCTAGGGTGAATGTGCTAAATTGGGGGAAGGCTATTTATAACAATATTAGGCAGCAACTGATGAATTAGATTGGGGGCGGATGTTTGAGGCTAAATCAACATCTGACATGTGGGAGGCTTTCAAGTGTCAGTTGAAAGGAATTCAGGATCGGCATGTTCCTGTGCCGAAGAAGGATAAATGCGGCACATTTCGTGAACCTTGGATAACGAGAGATATTGTAGGCCTCGTCAAAAAGAAAAAGGAGGCATTTGTCAGGGCTAGAAAGCTGGGAACAGACGAAGCCTGTGTGGAATATAAGGAAAGTAGGAAGGAACTTAAGCAAGGAATCAGGAGGGCTAAAAGGGGTCACGAAAAGTCATTGGCAAATAGGGTTAAGGAAATTCCCAAGGCTTTTTACACGTACATAAAAAGCAAGAGGGTAGCCAGGGAAAGGGTGGGCCCACTGCAGGACAGGCGAGGGAATCTATGTGTGGAGCCAGAGAAAATGAGCGAGATACTAAATGAATACTTTGCATTACCAAAGAGTATTCACCAAAGAGAAGGAATTGGTGGATGTTGAGTCTGGAGAATGGCGTGTAGATAGCCTAGGTCACATTGAGATCCAAAAAGACGAGGTGTTGGGCATCTTGAAAAATATTACGGTAGATAAGTCCCCAGGGCCTGATGGGATCTACCCCAGAATACTGAAGGAGGCTAGAGAGGAAATTGCTGAGGCCTTGACAGAAATCTTTGGATCCTCACTGTCTTCAGGGGATGTCCCGGAGGACTGGAGAATAGCCAATGTTGTTCCATTGTTTAAGAAGGGTAGCAAGGATAATCCAGGGTAGGGAAATTACTGGAGAGAATTCTTCGAAACAGGATCTACTCCCATTTGGAAGCAAATGGACGTATTAGCAAGAGGCAGCACGGTTTTATGAAGGGGAGGTCGTGTCTCACTAACTTGATAGAGTTTTTTGAGGAGGTCACAAAGATGATTGATGCAGGTAGGGCAGTGGATGTTGTCTATATGGACTTCAGTAAGGCCTTTGAGAAGGTCCCTGATGGCAGACTGGTACAAAAGGTGAAGTCACACGGGATCAGGGGTGAGCTGGCAAGATGGATACAGAAATGGCTAGGCCATAGAAGGCAGAGTAGCAGCAATGGAAGGGTGCTTTTCTGATTGGAGGGCTGTGACTAGTGGTGTTCCGCAGGGTTCAGTGCTGGGACCTTTGCTGTTCATAGTATATATAAATGATTTGGAGGAAAATGTAACTGGTCTGATAAGTAAGTTTGCAGACGACACAAAGGTTGGTGGAATTGCAGATAGTGATGAGGACTGTCAGAGGATACAGCAGGATTTAGATTGTTTGGAGACTTGGGTGGAGGGATGGCAGATGGAGTTTAATCCGGACAAATGTAAGGTAATGCATTTTGGAAGGTCTAATGCAGGTAGGGAATTTACAATGCATGGTAGAACCCTCAAGAGTATTGACAGTCACAGAGATCTAGGTGTGCAGGTCCACAGGTCACTGAAAGGGGCAACACAGGTGGAGAAGGTAGTCAAGAAGGCATACGGCATGCTTGCCTTCATTGGCCGGGACATTGAGTATAAAAATTGGCAAGTCATGTTGCAGCTGTATAGAACCTTAGTTAGGTCACACTTGGAGTATAGTGTTCAATTCTGGTCGCCACACTACCAGAAGGATGTGGAGGCTTTAGAGAGGGTGCAGAAGAGATTTACCAGGATGTCGCCTGGTATGGAGGGCATTAGCTATGAGGAGAGGTTGAATAAACTTGGTTTGTTCTCACTGGAACGACGGAGGTTGAGGGGCGACCTGATAGAGGTCTACAAAATTATGAGGGGCATAGACAGAGTGGATAGTCAGAGGCTTTTCCCCCGGGTAGAGGGGTCAATTACTAGGGGGCATAGGTTTAAGGTGCAAGGGGCAAGGTTTAGAGGAGATGTACGAGGCACGTTTTTTTACACAGAGGGTAGTGGGTGCCTGGAACTCGCTGCCGGAGGAGGTGGTGGAAGCAGGTACGATAGTGACGTTTAAGGGGCATCTTGACAAACACATGAATCGGATGAGAATAGAGGGATACCGACCCCGGAAGTGCAGAAGATTTTAGTTTAGACGGACAGCATGGTCAATTCAGTCTTGGAGGGCCAAAGGGCCTGTTCCTGTGCTGTAGTTTTCTTTGTTCTCTTCATTGTGCCTGGTGTTTTTGGCGGGGTGGGGGGTGGGGGGGGGGGGGGGGGGGGGGTGCACCACAGTGGTCAGAATACACATTATTTGGGATATTTTCCAAGCCTCGCCATCTACCGTGGAATTAAAATCAAACTGCGACTCACTTTTGGCGACTTCAGTCTTTTCTTTCCCGCCATATCTTCATCTTCAGTGTCGGAGGTCTGCCGGAACTGCAACGTTCCCGCGTTTATGTAAAACCCTCCGTATTTTGTTGTCAGGGAGGCTGGAACCAATTCGTCGTACTGGAAAATAAATTCAGATTTCAGCGGGAGCCCTTGCCAACTGGAGAGCTGTCAGCTGGTTAAACAGACAAGTGTGCAGTGTTCAAGCGGTTGGAACTACCCAGTTTCCATTGCTCAGTGGCTCTGTGGCTTAATCTGAAATATGTACATTTTTGGACGTGTGATGACACCCTGCACATACCAAAGATTGCCTGTGCTCTAACATATTAAAAAATTCATGTGTCCGGGCGACACGGTGCCGCAGTGGTTAGCACTGCTACCTCATGGCGCCGAGGACTCGGATTCGATCCCGGCCCCAGGTCACTGTCCTTGTGAAGTTTGCACATTCTCCCCGTGTTTGTGAGAGTTTCATCCCCACAACCCTAACATGTGCAGGGTCGATGGATTGGCCACGCTGCAGGGAAACCAAATCGGAATCTCAAGTGCTATAAATCTGGTCATTAATTATGAATGTGAAACTATTATAAAAACCAAGGATAGAACATCTGACATCAAAATGCATGTTGGTTTGGTTATTTCCTGCTCTACATCCCACTTCAGCTGAAGACGATACAACTTCCTAAGGGCAATGTCACTGATGACAGAATCAGACTGCACGTGAAATCTGTTCTGCCATTATATCTATGCTGGCTCTTTTGAAGGAGCTACTCGATTGATCCCAATTAGTGCCAACCTACACCCATCACGGAAGCAGGGCTGGCCCCTCTTGTTTCATAGAATAGAATTTAGAGTGCAGACGGAGGCCATTCGGCCCATCAAGTCTACACTGGCCCCTGAAAGAGCAGCCTACCTAAGCCCACACCTCCACCCTAGCCCCGTAACCCAGCAACCCCACCTAACGCTTTGGACATGACAGAGCAATTTAGCATGACCAATCCACCTAACCCGCACATCTTTGGACTGTGGGAGGAAACCGGAGCACCCGGAGGAAACCCACACAGACACGGGGAAAACGTGCAAATTCCGCACAGTGATCCAAGCCGGGAATCGAACCCGGGTTACTGGCGCTGTCAAGCAACAGTGCTAATGCCATTTATTGGTGGAGTGAGGGCTGCACTGGGCCATGAGGTTACAGATTGGGGCGGAATGCAATTCTGCCCCGTGGATGCCCAGTTCTGAGGCATCGTCGGGGACAGGGAGCCTTCAGGGGTACCTCCATCCGCCACCTCCAGAGTGAACCAAGTTCATGAACCGGTGAAGGAGTATCAGCCTCCCTGAACAGGCGCCGGAATGTGGCGACTAGGGGCTTTTCACAGTAACTTCATTTGAAGCCTACTTGTGACAATAAGCGATTTTCATTTTCATTTCATTTCAGGAGCAGGGGGTCTCGGGTTTAAAAAAAGAAGTTCTGGAAATGTGCCAACCCATACCCCCGAGGGAGATCATCACCCTTCTGGTTGTCAGGGTTGTGAAATTGTTTCCCAGAACTGAAAGGATTCGGTTGCACATAGTTCCCTTATTCAGTAACAAAACCATGACGTGTACTCATGGTTTCAGTGCTGCACTTCCTCCGGATTTTGAAAAACACTTAATAACCCATATCAGCGAACACCGGTAAGGCTGACACGCCACGTTATGTTTTTGCACCATATCTAGCCATGAGATTAAGTTGTGCTTGTGTCACTGGACAATCACACTGCATGACTGCCAGCATTCAAATGGTGACCACCACGTTTGCGAACCCAATAGTCACATCATAGGATTTTGCTTTGAGCACGTGTTGGCGGTGGAGAAACTAAAAAGATGAGCAGAAAATGGCCACAGGCAGACTTCTAATAATCCTTTACACACAGCTGGTGGCCGATGGGCCTCCGCCACTAGAAACGTGACCCTCTTAATGTTCAGCATTGCTCACATAGGCGGCAGGAAACTCTGAGCACAATTTAAACTCACTCCATGGGCCCTACCTTCTTATTAAGATTCTGCCCAAGGACAAATTCACACAGAAAAAGGGAATAGAGAAAATACCCTTCCTGGAGTGCATCGATAATCGGAAGAATTGCTCATCTACCTCTGTCCAAAATGCACACTTTACATTAGAGCGTATTGGAGTAGGCCATTCAGCCCCTCGAGCCTGCCCGTAATTAGATACGATCACGGCTGATCAAATAGTGGCCTTAACTCCAATTTCCTGCCCATCCCCCGCAACACTTGACGCCCTCGTCGATCAACAATATGTCGAACGCCGCCATGAATGTATTCAATGACCCAGCCTCTAGCCCTCTCTGGGGAAGAGAATTCGAACGACTAATTACCCTGTGAAGAATTCTCCTCATCTCGGTGGTAAATGGGAACTCCCTTAGTTTTAAACTATGCTTCCAGTTCTAGATTCCCCGATGAGGGGACACAAGCTCTTAGCCTGTCAAGCTCCTTCAGGATCTTATGTTTCAATAAGATCACCACTCATTCTTCCAAACTCCAGTAACTGTACAAGTCCAACCTGCTCAATCATTCTTTCCAAGACATACCCGCGCCTTTCCAAGAATTAGCCCTTCCTGAGCTCCTTCCAATGCGAGTATGTCCCTCCTTAAGGAGATCGAAGCTGCACAAAGTACTCTGGGTGCAATCTCACCACTGCTTTGTACAATTGTAGCAAGACCTCCCTCCTTTTATACTCCATCCTCCTTCTACAGAATCACAGAATTGTTACAGCACAATAGGAGGCCACTTGACCAGGCAAACCAGCACCATAATTTCAGCCACCTCTCACTGTGCTTTGTGCTGCGGGTCCTGCTGCTGATTTGTCCCACGCAGAGGCTGGTTAGGTTCCTTACAACACACAAAAGCGAAGCTTCAAAGGGGGGAAAAAAGTAGTTATTGGTTACCGAAGGAACAGCAGCACAGGCCATCAGAAACCAACACTCACCGCTTCAGAGTTGTCAATGAATGGGTCCGTGTCGTCGTAACCGTACCCCATGTCAATTAAATCCTGCATTCGGTCTTTCCGTCGCTTGTGATTCTTTTGACCCTGCAATTGGCAAAAGTTGTTTAGCTTGGTTTCCCTTTCAGGCAAGGGGAAAGAAAGGGCAAGCACGGTGGGTAGTGGGTAGCACCGCAGCCTCAGGGCGCCGAGGTCCCAGGTTCGATCCCGGCCCTGGGTCACTGTCCGTGTGGAGTTTGCACATTCTCCCCGTGTTTGCGTGGGTTTCGCCCCCACAACCCAAAGATGTGCAGCGTAGGTGGATTGACCGCGCTAAATTGCCCCTTAATTGGAAACATGAATTGGGTACTCTAAATTTTTTTTAAAAGGTAAGCGGACAGAAGAACAGGTGCAAGATGAATCATAGATTGTAAATGGGCGAGTCGATATTTTTGGAGGTTATATCTCTGTGTGCACAGGAGACTTGGGGGAAACGAGCCGAGCTGAAACAGCCAGCTCCCAGGATGCCATTTTATTGGGCAATGGTGCTGACACTCAGAGGGCTGAAGTGCTTCGGATTCCTGTTCAATGGCTTAACCTATTACCTCAGCCGCGGTTTATGGGTGCTTTTTTAAAAATTGAGTACCCAATTTGCTTTTCAATTAAGAGACAATTTAGCGTGGCCAATGCACCTCCCCTTTGGGTTGTGGGGGTGAAACCCACGCAAACACGGGGAGAATGTGCAAACTCCACACGGACCCAGGGCCGGGATCGAACATGGGACCTCGGTGCTGAGGCAGCGGTGCTAACCACTGTGCCGCCGTGCTGCCCCTTTGTCTCCGTATCTATCGATGCGCCTCTTGCAAGCACTCTCTCACTTGCGAGCTCTCTGAATCACATCACTTTTCTCGCACAATACTCACATATTTTTCCTCAAGTTTCTTTGCTAACGCTTCCACTTCTTTTCTCTCCTTCTCCTCATTGTTGAAGAGATCATCAGGATTGGCTAAATTTCTCTGTTGAAACAACACAACAGTTGGTCGGAGGTGTGTGGGGAGTGCAGGTTGACAAGTGGGAGAGTTCTCCTGGTGTCTCAGTCGGGTGCCTACAGTGAGGTGCTGACTCAGACTATGGAAGTCCCAGGTTTACGCGGTGTGAGCTGATCTAACGTCGAGGAGAGTTGATGCTATGATTAACCCCAGTGTCTCGAAGGTAAGAGAAAAACTAAAGTATTTCAGTGTGCCTGTGGCAGACGGTTGCCAAGCAGCTCTCCCACCCCCCCACATCCTATCCCCTATCCCACCCCAGGTAAAAGAACATGGATGTTCGCAGCACAGGATCGAGCTTATACGTCAGGCTGATCACATTAGAACAACTCAACAGTAATGCACTAGTATGTGTGTTGGGTATCAGTGGTGCAATGCCCGGTGAGTGAGGGAGGAGAGAATTATTGGCCTTGGGGGGGGGGGTTGTTACATATATCTGCTGCAGTAATATTAAAGAATCTAGGTTACGGTATCCAGACTCTGTGGTTGCAAAAAAGCCAATTAAGATGTTGTAAAAGTAAGAGCATAATTCATCACAACCATGTATGTTGTTTACCTGTGTAGGAATTTTGTTTCTCGAAAGAAGGTGCCCTGGGGTTTAGATAACTGAGGGGTAGTGGTTAGCCTCAGTAAGATTGTCGTAATTTGTTAAGTGGGGTGGAGATGTAATGAATGAGAGGAGCCAGGTCTGTAGCAGGCAGTTAGGCTTTTAGTTTTGCGAGGAGCGTCTGCCAAACGCTGTCAGGTTAAGCAATTGTCTCGCAAAGACAGCAAGATTTGCAGTTGGTGTCTGAAAGGATTTCTCTCTCGCCAAGTAGTCTTTCCAAGAAATCTTTATCCAGAGGAGAGCAAGTATCCCTGTATTTGCAAACTTCATTTATAAGTGGCCTTTGACCTGTGATGGGCTTGGCTTGATTGGGGATAGAGAAGGTATTGGTTAGAAGTTAAAGTGTTTCCTTTTAGTGTTAAGAATTATTTAACTGCTAATTGTAAGCTATTTTCTGTGATTTTAATGTAGTTTAATCCTGTGTTAATAATAAAATTTGTTTTAATATAACATATCCCTGTCGGTCAATGGAATCATTTCTGGATAGAAACAGAAGATGGCGCCAGAGTGAGGCGACTCTCTGCGAGCTCTCCCCAAGAGATCCACTTTTTACTTAACTTATACTCGTTCTAATCTTTTAAAATTTAATTCTAAGACTAACATTATTACTAACCTCTCTCTTTTAACTTTTCTTGCAGGCTTGAATATCCTCCGAGGCCCGTGGAGACCTTTTGACCCGACCCAACCTGACCTCCACGATCTGGAAGTGGATCGGGCACAAACCGGAAGTGAAGCCCCGACCTCGATTTGGAGCCGACCCGGACCTCAGAGCTCCCAACCTGGCCTAACAACTGACGCCAGCCCCCGGATCGCCGGCCCAGTCCTCGGAGCTCCCGACCCGACCCCCAACGACGAGACCCGGCCCAACTCAACCCCGAGGGACCCGCCCAGCGGCCTGACCCGGAGCGGCCCGCCCAGCAACTCAACCTACCTGGAGATGGAAGAAAGAAAAATCCATGTGGAGGCCCGACCGGGCCTACTTCAAGACCCGACCCCAGGAGCGCCCAGGGAGGGAACAGACCACGGGACTCAGCCCACCCTGCCTTAGAAAGTCCCTGCCCATGACCCAGGACCCCCAAAATGGTGCAGACCCCATGCGAGGACTCGAACGCGCTGCAAGGTATTCATATGCCCGCAGAATGCCAGGACCCATCCGGATCGCAAACATGCCCCCCGAGCAACCCCGCTACCACAACCAGCGCCAGGAACCCTGCCAGACGCCACCCCGGAAACATAACCAGCGCCGTGGTCCCCGCCAGCGCCCTGGAACCCGCCAGATGCAACCACCTACCTTCCACAAGGTCAGACATCTCCCATCGGATCCCAAGATCATCCAGCCCCAGCCACTGACCGAGGAAGCGAGGGAAACGCGGTGGTCTGCAGGTTTGACTGAAGCAACGCGGTTTCAAGACCCCTCTCCCCAGCATACTCCTGGCAAACGTCCAAGCGATCGAAAACAAGCTGGATGAACTTAACGCTAGACTTACCTCTCAGAGGGAAGTAAGAGACTGCTGTGTGCTCTGTTTCACGAGACATGTCTCACCCGCCTCACCGGACTGTGCCATACAACCTGAAGGGTTCTCAATTCACCGGGCGGACCGCACCGCGTCATCAGGCAAAGTGAAGGGTGGAGGGGTTTGCCCCCTCATCAACTCCTCCTGGAGCTTGGATGTGGCGACCTACTACTGCCCGGACCTGGAACACCTGACCGTGAAGTGCCGCCCATACTATCTTCCACGTGAGTTCACTTCAGCCATTATCACAGTGGTCTACATCCCACCCCAGGCAGAAGTGAGGAAGGCGCTGAATGAACTATACACAGTTATAAACAACTACGAAACAGAACACTGCGAAACAGAACACCTGGAGGCTTTGTCCATCGTGGCCGGAGACTTCAACAAGGCCAACCTCAAGAGTGTACTGCCAAAATTCCACCAGCACATCTCCTGTCCCACCAGGGGCGACAATACTCTTGACCACTGCTACTCAAAAATCAACAGCGCCTACCATTCCATCCCCCGGCCGCACTTTGGGAAATCAGACCATAAGACAGTGCTCCTTCTCCCGGCATACAAGCAGAAACTCAAGCGGGAGAATCCAGCTAAGAAGGTTGTGCAGTGCTGGTCCGAGGAGACAGAAGAGCTCTTAGGTAACTGCTTAGAGACAGTGGACTGGTCCATATTTAAGAACTCAGCGACCAACTTAAACGAGTATGTCACCACCGTCACAGACTTCATCAGCAAATGTGTGGACGACTGCGTACCAAAGAAAACAGTACGTACGTTCCCCAACCGGAAACCATGGCTCAATCGCGAGATTGACTCCCAACTGAAGGACAGGTCTGAGGCGTTCAAGTCAGACGACCTTGACCTATACAAGAAATCCAGGAACACCTCCGCAAAGCCATCCAAGATGCCAAAAGAGAATATCAAACCAAGCTAGAGTCACAGACAGACTCTCGGCGGTTGTGGCAAGGACTAAACAACATAACGGGCTATAAAGCGAAGCCGAGCAGTATCTCCGGCAGCAGCGCACCCCTCCCCGATGAACTCAATGCATTCTATGCTCGATTCGAGTAGGTAACCAACAATCCGCTGTGGAGTGCCCCAGCAGCCCATAACTCACTCATACCCACCATCACAACTTCCGAAGTTAGATCGGCCTTCCTGAAAGTGAACCCTCGGAAGGCGACGGGCCCGGACGGGATCCCTGGTCGTGCACTCAGAGCCTGCGCGGACCAGCTGGCAGAGGTGTTCGCGGACATCTTTAACCTGTCCCTACACTCCGAGGTCCCCACCTGCTTCAAGAAGACCACCATTTTTTAAAAAACACATTTTATTCAAACTTGTATCAAAGTAGGTTACAGCAAATAAACACCCCGGGAAATATTATTCCCAACAATCAACCATACAGTTTGTAAAGATTTTCCTCCTTTTTCACCCCCCCCACGACGAACAGCTCCTCAAACACGGTCACAAACATCCCCCACCTTTTCTCGAACTCCCCTGCTGAGCCCCTTAACTCATACTTTATCTTCTCTTACCGCAGGAAGTCGTACAGGTCACCCAACCATGCTGCTACCCCCGGTGGCGATGCCAACCACCACTCCAGCAAAATTCGTCGCCGTGCAGTCAGAGAGGCGAAGGCCACGACATCGGCCTTCCTCCTCTCCATGAGCTCCGGCTTCTCTGAAACCCCAAATATCGCCACCAAAGGGTCTGGGTCCACTCCCTCCTCCACTGTCCTGGCTAAGACCGCGAACACTCCCGCCCAGAATCTTCCCAATTTTTCACAACCCCAAAACATGTGCGCATGATTCGCTGGCCCCCGCCCACACCTCTCACACTCATCTGCTACCCCCTGAAAGAACCCACTCATTCTCGCCCGAGTCATATGCACCCTGTGCACCACCTTAAACTGTATCAAGCTCATCGTTGCACAAGAGGAGGTCCCGTTTACCCTTCGGAGTGCCTCGCTCCATACTCCCCAATTGATCCCCATTCCCAACTCCGCTTCCCATTTCTCTTTGATCTTCACCACCCGCTCGCCTCCCTGCTCCCCCAGCCACTTATATATATCCCCAATTCTTCCCTCCCCTTCCACATCCGGAAACAGCAGTCACTCCAGCAGGGTGTATCCCGGCAATCTAGGGAACCCCTTCCAAACCTTTCGTGCAAAGTCCCTAACCTGCAGATACCTGAACTCACTAGCCCTCGGCAGCTCTACCCTCTCCCTTAGCTCCTCCAGACTGGTGAACCCTTCCTCCAAATACAAATCCCTCACCTTGACCAGCCCCACTTCCCTTCACCTCCTGTATACACTATCCATCCACCCCGGCTCAAACCCATGATTCTCGCACCGCGGCGTTAGCACCGACATCCCTTCCACCCTCAAATGCCTCCTCAGCTGATTCCATATCTTCACCGTGGACTGCACCACTAGGCTCCCTGAATACCTACTCGGAGCCATTGGCAATGCTGCTGTCACCATAGCCCTCAAACTGGACCCCTTACAAGATTCCTCCTCCATCCTAACCCACTTCTCCTTCCCACCACCGCCGCACCGTGTCCACATTCGCCGCCCAATAATAATGAAGCAAGTTTGGCAACGCTAACCCCCCCCCGCTGCCTCTGTAGCAGGGTCCTCCCCCCCCGCTGCCTCTGTAGCAGGGTCCTCCCCACCCTCAGCACCTTTCCCACCCATACAAAGTCAGAGATGATTGTGTCCACTTTCCGAAAAAAGGCCTTTGGTATAAAGATCGGGAGAGCCCGAAAGATAAACAAGAACCTCAGCAGAATATTCATTTTCACCACTTGGACCCTCCCCGCCAACGTTAAGTGCAGTGTATCCCACCTCTTAAGATCCTCCCTGGCCTCCTCCACCAGCTTTGTTAAGTTCCACTTATGGAGCCCCATCCATTCCCTCGCTACCTGAATCCACAAGTACCTAAACCTATCCCTCGCTACCGTAAATGGCAAGCCCCTAAATTAGCCCGCTGTGCCAGCTCATTCACCGGGAATACCTCGCTTTTCCCTACATTCAGCCTTGTACCCGAGAACCCTCCAAACCTCCCCAATAGGCCCTTAATCCTGCCCATACTCTCCAATGGATCCGAAACATACAGCAGGAGGTCATCGGCATAGAGCGACACACGATGCTCCCTCTGTCCCCTCATTATAGAAGACCACCATCATGCCAAAGAAGAACCAGGCAATGTGCCTCAATGACTACCGACCAGTGGCCCTGACTTCAGACGTAATGAAGTGCTTTGAGAAGTTGATCATGAACCGCATCACCTCCATACTCCCAGAACGCCTTGATCCACTGCAATTCGCATACCGCTGCAACCGGTCCACATCAGACACCATTTCCCCGGCCCTACACTCATCCCTAGAGCATCTCGACAACAAGGACTCCTACATCAGACTCATATTTATTGACTACAGCTCCACCTTCAACACCATAATCCCAGCCAAGCTCATATCAAAGCTCCAAAACCTAGGACTTGGCTCCCCACTCTGCAACTGGATCCTCGATTTTCTGACCAACAGACCACCATCAGTAAGAATGAACAACAACATCTCCTCCACAATAGTCCTCAACACCGGCGCCCCGCAAGGCTGTGTACTTAGCCCCCTACTCTACTCCCTGTACACACACGACTGCGTGGCAAAATTTGGTTCCAACTCCATCTACAAGTTTGCTGATGATACGACCATAGTGGGCCGGATCTCGAATAACGACGAGTCCAAATACAGGAGGGAGATAGAGAACCTAGTGGAGTGGTGCAGCGACAACAATCTCTCCCTCAATGCCAGCAAAACTAAAGAGCTGGTCATTGACTTCAGGAAGCAAAGTACTGTACACACCCGTCAGCATCAACGGGGCCGAGGTGGAGATGGTTAGCAGTTTCAAATTCCTTGGGGTGCACATCTCCAAAAATCTGTCCTGGTCCACCCACGTCGAGGCTACCACCAAGAAAGCACAACAGCGCCTATACTTCCTCAGGAAACTAAGGAAATTCGGTATGTCCACATTGACTCTTACCAACTTTTACAGATGCATCATAGGTCATTCATGGGGTGATATCAGGAAGTATTTCTTCACAGAAACGAGCCACTGGAGGAAACGCAACCAGATAATGGATCATAATTCAACTGACCTGCCAAACATTGAACCAATAGGTCATTGTTGGACGTCAGGATCCAAATCTCTGACAATTTGATTTGCTTAGAGCAAGTCTTTTTTTTAAATAAATTTAGAGTCGTCATTTATATTTCCAATTCAGGAGCAATTTAGCATGGCCAATCCACCTAGCCTGCTCATCATTGGGTTGTGGGAGGGCAGCACGGTGGCACAGTGGTTCGCACTGCTCGCTCACGGCGCCGAGGTCCCAGGTTCGATCCCGGCTCTGGGTCACTGTCCGTGTGGAGTTTGCACATTCTCCCCGTGTTTGCGTGGGTTTCACCCCCACAACCCAAAGATGTGCAGGTTAGGTGGATTGGCCACGCTAAATTGCCCCTTAATTGGAGAAAAATTAATTGGGTACTCTGAATTTATAAAAACAAATCTTTGGGTTGTGGAGGTGGTGAGAACCACGCAGACACGGGAGGATGTGAAAACTCCACAAGGACAATGACCCGGGTCCGGGATCGGATCCTCGGCGCCCTGAGGCAGTAGGGCTAACCACTCCTGGGGAAAAATCTGTACAGTCTGCACAGTTGATTGTTGGGAAGTATGTCTCTCGGGGTGTTTATTTGCTGTAACCTGTTTTGATACAAGTTTGTAATAAAATAAATTTTTAAAAAATATTCCAGGAACTTTGTGATATTGCTCTTTGTGAGTGGTAATAGTGGGAAGGCCATGTGAGGCTGACCTGCAGTAGTCCCTCCACACTTTCCAGCACTTCATTCCATGATTACATATGAAAAATTAGTACCTATCTGTATTTGGAGGAAGGGTTCGCCAGTCTGGAGGAGCTATGGGAGACGGTAGAGCCGCCGAGGGGGAGTGAGTTCAGGTGTCTGCAGGTTAGGGACTTTACGCTAAAGGTCTGGAGGGGGTTCCCTAGGTTGCTGGGATACACCCTGCTGGAACAACTGCTGCTTCCGGATGTGAAAGAATTGGGGTTATATACACAAGTGGCTGAGGGTGCAGGGAGGCAAGCGGGTGGTGAAGATCAAAGAGAAATGGGAAGCGGAGTTGGGAGAGGAGAACAATTGAGGAGCATGAAGTGAGGCAATGCGTAGGGTAATCCTCATGTGCAAGGATGAGCCTGATACAGTTTTAGATGGTGCACACGGGGCATATGACTCGGGTGAGAATGAGTGGGTGACCTGTACGATTTCCTGCGATTAGGGATGAGTTAAGGGGCTCT